>NW_006160006.1:4134392-4140997 GCF_000334495.1 Tupaia belangeri chinensis | reverse complement strand
TAGGGAAAAACATCATATAATCCATTGATGGACCAGCCTGATGGTTAAGCGAGCTTGACCCCACAAGACTGACCAGTTCAAATCCTACCCTCTCAGCTTGAGAAACACACCAGGTGCACTGCGTATGTGCCCCGAATTCACACAGATACAGAAATGGGGGAGAGTGCTTTCTGCCTTCCCCCCTCTGTCCGTCTCTCTGTCTTCCTCTGGTGAGTATACACACTGGCTGGCAAAATATAATAAATCATTGGTCTGCCAGAAATAAACAAGGGTCTTTCAACTTTCTCTGCCTTGAAACCATGCAAAGCATAATTTCATAGTATTAATCAAATAAATGGGAGGGTTTATCAGGTATTTCTTCTTAATTAGAAGACAGAATGCTTTTATAAGTCTTTCAAATGAACCGGTAGACAGGGCAGGGGACTTGCCAATGTGTAGACTGGGAAATAAGGTGCTGTCATCTTCAGAATTTCTCACTCTTGTTTCTTGCTTTGTTCTCCTGAGACTCTCAGTGACAATAGTTGAAAAGACTGGGGAAAAGAACTTGTTAAACAAAAATTGTCACCCTTTCCACCACTCTAATCTACTGTATATTTTTAATTCAGAACATATTCATATGGGTTAGGGAGACCCTTTTTTTAGGATTATGTTAGAGGATGCATGCACTTGCTGGGAGAAGACAGAGAGAGAGAGAAGGAAGTGAGAATGCACTCACTAGGGGAATGCCTGCACTACAGTCCCTTCTCCATTCTCCTTTCATAGCTTTAGGCAGGCACACACATGCACCCAGCATTTTTCAAACTGCAGGGTCAGGGACTAAACTGCAGTGCTGGCCATGTGGGATCCAGCTGGCTCAACCATGATGCCATGGGCTGGTCCATGAACCTGTAGATTTTGACAATAAATTTGGGTTACATAGCTGATTGAATTAGATGATTTTTAACGAAATTAACATCTATCTTATATTTGGTATTAATCTCTTAGAGAGTAGAGGTGAAGGATATGTTAATTAGCTTGACTGAAACTTTACATAGATTAAGAACTCACATTGTGCCCCATAAATGTACACAATTATTATTTGTCAACTACAAATTTTTTAAAAGGGGATAGCTGAGCGGCTTGTTTAGTGCAGGGGAAAAGAGGAAATAAAAATACCTTCTGTAGGCCTTCAGGGACAGATTACTATGTAGCACGGGGGTTTTCAGCAGATAGGTACCATGAGCCAAAGGCAGCTTCCCCAGTCCTGCCCTCAATCCTTCTATGTCAAATGAACGTTAATCCTTCAGTGGTGCTCTAGGAAGAGAGCAGTAGATCTGATCTTAAGGAACAAGAGACAACGGTCAAATCAGAGATGCCAGTTCAGCAGCACCTAGGGGAGTGCAACCCTCCGGGTCTAGAGCTCAAGAGCCCCAAGTCCTTCGTCTTCACTGCACGGCGTAAACCTGACCTAACAAAATGGCTGACAGTCTCCTGATTCCAGAGCTGATGACCGAGGGTACATTGTATGTTCCCTTGGTCCTCTATAGGCAGGGGCCCTTGTGATTAGATCAGCACCCATTCTTCATGGTAGGTGCCCATGGCACACTGGCTTTTGCACACTTCAAACTTCACAAATTCTACTCACACCCCTTTTGGAGAATGGGGACTTTTTTTTTTTCCTGGTCTTCTTACCAATTAATGTTTGTATATCAGATTTTGGTCTGACATTTGCATTGACTGTAATATGTGAATAGTGATTGAGGGTCTTTAAATTTCAGAAATACCTGCACATGTGAAATGAGGATATGTACAAAGATGCATCAGCTTTGACAGCCTTCAAAATTCTGGGACCACATAGCGCCTCAGCCAAATAAGAACAATTTCTCTTCTCTCCTTCCCCTACCCTGTTCTGGCCTAAACTCTAGCTAGCAAGTAAGAAAGGCATGGAGAAGGGATAGGGCAGGGGAAGCGAAAGCAACAACACACCCTGCCCTGGAAGCAGATAGCCCAACTACAGCCTTCTGCTTGGGAGAAGTAGAGAAGAAGTCTCTGGACACATTTTACTCCCTGAATTCAGATTGGCTTTCTGTGATTTAAAGTAACTATAGGAGTGTCTATGTGCTTATGAGCAAATGAGAAAGTCATGTTATCTATCCAGCTTCCCACCAGAGCCCAAGTTTACTCACAGTACATACTTTTTAAGGGAAACAAAGTTTTATTTTAGTCTCATCACATTTTTCTACAATATGACAAGTACTGAATTTATAACAGACATGTTGTACAAAGCATGTTTCTTATAATCAGTTTGCAGTGACGTAACTCTTATACACATTAGCATAAAATGGTTTTATTTCCCACTAACTGCTACTCATCTGTATCCTGTTGAAACCTCCTCTATACTTTTCCATTACGTATAAAGCATCCTTAATGTTGTCTCTAGTTTCATAACACTTTCACTCATTTTTAGTTAAACAGCTTCACGGGCCAGCAGATGTAGTGTTGGTGAAGGTGTTGGACTCCTACAAGGCCTACGGTGATTTGAGTCCTGGACCTGGAGACTTGAAAAATCATGTTGGGTAAGTGTGTGTTTATGCCCAAAATCCCAGGAAGAGAATGGAGGAGAAGGGAATGTGGCATGGCCATCCCCCGGAGGGTGATTTCACTTTCCTTCTGTCTCTCTGGTGAGCACACATGTCCTATGGCAAAAACCTTAAAAAAAACAAAACAACTACCACCCAGCTTCACTATAGTAAAACTTACCTGCATGTTCTTTAAAGCTACAATCTCAAAGTTCTCCATCTCACCCTGGCCCCTGTTGCTTTGGTGACATTTGAAGGACTTATTAACATTTATTCATTGTGTATCATTGCAGCATACCAAATGAATTTGCCCACCACGAATACACTATATATTAGTTCAAAGTCATTACTATACATAGGACTGTCTTTTTTCTCCTGCCTTTCCCCTATGCCTCTTCCCAATAGCTTCCCCAAATAGATTATCATGCCTTCTTCATAGAACATCACTGCTGATCTGCTTCCTAAACTCAGCAAGGTTTAGGGACTACTGATCCCACATGAGGGATTCAAAGCCAAGTAGCTACTCCTTTTTACAAAGAAAAAAAAAAAAGAGTAAACCAGCTCAGAGAAAAACCAGCAGTGGAATGAGACCCTGGTTTCTCTGCTTCCCAGGTTAATATTTCCTGGTCTCTATCAATACATTCTACAGACAAATGGTCCATGACAAGACAAATTGGTCATGCCTTCAAAGAACTTAATGAGAATGTTTAATGAGGGTAAGAGAAATAAGGAGTTAATTACTTGACATAGACACAGAGTAATTTTAATTCAGTTTGGAACCTTGGGTCCATCTTTAATTCATCTATACTTTATTCTGTCTCGGACATAACTTATGCACTCATAGCTAAAAGTAAAGCGTCTGTTAAAGGATGGCTTTTCATTCTGTTGTTTTCCAGTGATTTATCTCCAGGCTTGACCTTTCTCTAGGCTCCTGGAGAAACCTTCTGCTTCTGATTTAAATACAAGGTTCTTACTTAGGATTTTATCAGAGAGAAACTATTTCACACATACACAGCACAAACTAAATAGAGCAGATGATTTTTATTATGATTTATTACAGTGGCTTTAGTATCCTTGTAGATGAATATAGTCAAGATAGCAAAATAATCAAGTTAGCTGATCACTGACCAATGCAAAACGCTTAAGAACATTCGAAAAAACAGTGTATGGAGCAGTGTGTAGACTAAAACTAGTTAGGCTTTCATCTCCATACTGAACAGTCACCACCAGCACTATGGTTCATCAGAAGAGCTTCCACTGCTGTGTCACAACCTCTAAGCTATAGAGGGGAGACAAAAACAAACTTAGGGAGAAACTATAAAAGCAACAACAGTCAGACATTACTGAGAAAACAGTAGTTGTATGGTGGCATTATAAGAAAACTGAAAGTTTCTTCAAAAGCTGGGCTACTGAAATCTGTAAATTCACATTTTCTTAACTTATAAGACAATTAGACATATTTAAGAAGAAATTATTTCCTAACCGGTGGTTGTTTTTATTATTATTTTTATTATTCTGTTTCTTAAAATTTCCTAACCCACTTTAATGAATCAAAAATGAAAATCACACACGCACATACACAGTCATAGAAAGGGAATGAACTTGAAATTTTGAATCAGGAATGAAGACGTTAAATGGCTTTGCTTAAATAAAACAAAATATCACACAAGAGTGTAGATATAAATGATGTTTTTTCTAACAAGCATGAATTGAATATAAAGATACCAGGGTTTTGAGACCAAAGCCAATAGACATGACCATTTAAAAAGTTAGTTATATTAGTTCATTAATGTCCTTTTTACAGCTGCTATGATGTGTCTGGCACTGATTCCAAACATATCCAGCAACTGACTAGGTGTACCACTCTGAGGCACTCCTGACACTGCCAAGTGACGAATGAGGATGGCAGGCTCCCTGGAAACAGCTGCACATATAGCTTCTCCAATGCCACCTTCCCTGTAGTGATCCTCCACAGTGATAATCCGGCCACCTGTGGCTTTTGCATTGGAAATGATGGTGTCAGTATCCAAGGGTTTAATGGTAAATGGGTCGATGACACGAATTGAAATACCTTCTTGGGAAAGATCAGCAGCAGCTCTTAAGGCTTCATGAAGAGTAACTCCAGCTCCAATAACTGTGACCTTGTCATTGACACCCTGGCGGACTACCTTGGCCTGTCCAATTTGAAACATTTCTTGCGAGTTATAAATAACTGCAGTCTCTGGTTGGCTGGTCCGGATGAAGCACATTCCCCTGGTGTTGGCAGCCAGAAAAACAGCATGCTCTGTAGCAATGGCATCGCTTGGGTAGAAAATAGTGCAATTAGGAATGCTTCGGAACATGGCTATATCCTCCAGGGCCATCTGAGAAGGACCATCTTCCCCAACACATACTCCACAGTGGGAACCAATAAGGTTGATATTGGTCTGAGAGATAGCTCCCATCCGGATCTGATCAAATGCTCGGGTCAAAAAGGCAGCTAAGGTACTAGCAAAAGCAATGGTTCGACCTCGTGTGGTGCAGCCCACTGCCACACTTACCATGTTTTGCTCAGCAATAAAACACTCTATGAACCGCTCAGGATGCTCCTTCTTGAATATCTCAGAGAAGGTGGAGTTCTTGGTGTCACCATCCAGCACAACGACTCTGTCATTTATATGGCCCAGCCTAGCCAGAGCCAAACCACATGCCTTCCGAGTGGCCACCTAGAAGATGGACAGAATCGCGGGTCTGAGTTTCTTAGGGTGCATTTAGGAGAACAGCATAATTTTTACAGAATTACACATCATCGCCGACTTGGATGAAGACTGTGAACTTGTGCATCCACAGTCATCTCCTTTAGGGTCTTACATATGGATTACCAGCCAACCTAAGGTCCCGACTTGGCCCACTGGATGCCGATTTCTTAAAAACCTGTCTCGCACATGGCTGATGTGGTACCTGGCTTTTTCTCAAATCATGCTTTTCAGTTCTGTTCTTTCCTGAATAGCTCAGACAAGGTGGAATTCTTTGAGTCACCGTCCAGAACAATAACTCTCTCATGTGTGTGGCCTAGTTTAGCCAGAGACAAACCACATGCTTTCTCAGTAGCTATCTTGTCTCCAACTTTATAAGCAGGTAGAGAGGTCATTTTTATATTGGTGATGTTGATTTGGGGGGAGTCTTCAACAGGGGCTTGTGGTATAAGATTCCTGTTGGTCTGTATTTGACTCTCAATTAATTTGATAATTGCATCTGCTCTTTCTTTCGGCATTGGCTTCCCATGCCAATTCTCTGCATCCTCGATGTTTGGAATACCCCGGCCCTTAAAGGTCTTGGCAATCACAGCCGTGGGCTTGTTCTTCACTTGAGCTGCTTGCCAAAACACCTGGCACAACGCCTCCACATCGTGGCCATCCACTAGGTAAGTATTCCACCCAAAGGCTTCACAACGACTCTGGTAAACGTCTGTGCAGTGCTCAAGGGGCGTGGAGCCACTCTGTCCCAGACGATTTACATCAAATACTGCCACAAGATTGTCCAAACCATAGTGGGATGCAAAGGCTAAAGCCTCCCAGACCGAGCCCTCTGAGGACTCGCCGTCTCCCACGAGGCAGAACACCCGGTAGCTGGCCCTGTCGAAGTACTTGCCAGTGTAGGCCATCCCACACGCAGCGCCTAACCCTTGCCCAAGCGACCCTGTGGCCACGTCCACAAACGACAGTCGAGGAGTGGGATGTCCCTCCAGGTTGCAGTGGATTTTCCTCAAGCTCAGCAAGTCGGACTGGCTGATGTCGCCCAGCTCGGCCCAAGCGGCGTAGAGGACCGGGGCTGCATGGCCCTTGGAGAGGACAAAGCGGTCGTTGTCCGGGTGTCTGGGGTCGGCCGGCTTGTACCTCATGGTGCGGAAGAAGAGGACCGACACGATCTCCGCGGCGCTGCAGCACGACGTGGGGTGGCCGGAGCTGCAGGCGCACGTGGCCCGGATGGACTGGACCCGCAGGCGGTTGGCCGAGTCCCGCAGGGCCTGCAGGGTCCCCGCCTCGGGCTTGGGGTAGACACGCATGC
>NW_006160006.1:4121403-4134355 GCF_000334495.1 Tupaia belangeri chinensis | reverse complement strand
GCAGGGTCCCCGCGTCGGGCTTGGGGTAGGCCGCCATGCCGCGCAGCCCTCGGTGCCCGGGGAGACGCTGCGCAGCCGCCCGGACGGTTCCGTCACGTGAGGCCGAGCCTGCCACGAGGGGCGAGCCAGCGCCCGGTGATAGGCTGCGAGACTCAGAAACCCGGAACCGGAACCAGAACAGGACTGGAGCCAGAACCGGAAGTGCCGTGTGCTTCCGCTGCGAGGCTCAGCGTTGTGGTGTTGCTGATCTCGTCTCTCAGCCTACCGTCTCTCTCCACCCAGCAGGTTGTATTTTTAAATATTTCCTTTGTCATTTGCATGCTCAGCATTATTAAAAACACTTAAACTGCTGAATACTTTTCCCTTAGTCGTAAATTCAAAAGGGGACAGACTTGTATCTGGGTATTTTTGGAAACTGTAACGTTCCTTTTTATACATGAACACCATATCCGAAATGTCTTCCCTTTTTCCTACCCAACGTCCCTTTTAATTCAACCAGGGTAGTAACACCATCTCAGCAGAGACCTTCTAAGAACAACTAACATTTTGAATATCAGACTTACATGTAGACATACCGTGGCTAAGTTGACCAAAAGTTAAAAGAAAAATGGGTCTAAAGGCACTAAATGGCAGAATATCTGGAACCACAATTTGTCCAGTGTATATAAAGTACCATTACTACATTGAAATAATTAACTAGGAAGGGTGGGCTAAGGAGCCTCAAACTCCCTGTGTTCCTACCTAAGCAAATAAACACCCAACCCAGTATAAACAGTAACACGAGACTTAAGCCTGCCAATCAGAAACCACCAGTAAATCTCTAACTAGGTGTTTTCTACAAGAATGACCCAAATAAACTACTGCTCCACTTGAATAAATTTTTGTTTTTGTTTTTGTTTTTCATTCACTGGCTTTTTCTTGGGGACTCTTCAGTTGAGTCCGTCCTTTGATTTATCTTTTAACAACTGTTACTACAAATAATTTTTAAAACAAAATTCATTTATTTCTTTTAGTTATAAAACTAAGTTTGTGCTATTGAACTCTTCTGTAGAGGAAAGTTCATTGCTTGACATAAAAAAAGACAGAAAAGGAAATGCAGTGATGGTGTATCCTATTCTCCCACACTGAGATGTTAACTATCTTGGTTAACCTTGACTTTACATAAAACCATGACACTTAAAGAAAAGAAAACAAAATATAATAGACCCAGCCACAATGGTACAGTGCAATCTCTGGGATGCTGGGAACCCAGGGGGAGATGGGGGATGGTGGTTAGTACACACACATGTGCCCAAGATCCTAGCTGGCTGGGCAAGGCTACAGGGAAGGGGATAAGGGCATTCATGGGACCTGGATGGGGGTGCTTGTCTTTATCTTCCTCATAGAAGAAATAAACAAAAAGGGATCAGCAGATGGCATAATAGTTATGTTGCTGGACTCCCACCTTTTCCCTTAGTCGTAAATTCAAAAGGGGACAGACTTGTATCTGGGTATTTTTGGAAACTGTAACGTTCCTTTTTATACATGAACACCATATCCGAAATGTCTTCCCTTTTTCCTACCCAACGTCCCTTTTAATTCAACCAGGGTAGTAACACCATCTCAGCAGAGACCTTCTAAGAACAACTAACATTTTGAATATCAGACTTACATGTAGACATACCGTGGCTAAGTTGACCAAAAGTTAAAAGAAAAATGGGTCTAAAGGCACTAAATGGCAGAATATCTGGAACCACAATTTGTCCAGTGTATATAAAGTACCATTACTACATTGAAATAATTAACTAGGAAGGGTGGGCTAAGGAGCCTCAAACTCCCTGTGTTCCTACCTAAGCAAATAAACACCCAACCCAGTATAAACAGTAACACGAGACTTAAGCCTGCCAATCAGAAACCACCAGTAAATCTCTAACTAGGTGTTTTCTACAAGAATGACCCAAATAAACTACTGCTCCACTTGAATAAATTTTTGTTTTTGTTTTTGTTTTTCATTCACTGGCTTTTTCTTGGGGACTCTTCAGTTGAGTCCGTCCTTTGATTTATCTTTTAACAACTGTTACTACAAATAATTTTTAAAACAAAATTCATTTATTTCTTTTAGTTATAAAACTAAGTTTGTGCTATTGAACTCTTCTGTAGAGGAAAGTTCATTGCTTGACATAAAAAAAGACAGAAAAGGAAATGCAGTGATGGTGTATCCTATTCTCCCACACTGAGATGTTAACTATCTTGGTTAACCTTGACTTTACATAAAACCATGACACTTAAAGAAAAGAAAACAAAATATAATAGACCCAGCCACAATGGTACAGTGCAATCTCTGGGATGCTGGGAACCCAGGGGGAGATGGGGGATGGTGGTTAGTACACACACATGTGCCCAAGATCCTAGCTGGCTGGGCAAGGCTACAGGGAAGGGGATAAGGGCATTCATGGGACCTGGATGGGGGTGCTTGTCTTTATCTTCCTCATAGAAGAAATAAACAAAAAGGGATCAGCAGATGGCATAATAGTTATGTTGCTGGACTCCCACATAGTCGACCGTGCTTTGAGTCCCAGACTCAAGAGGCTTAAAACTCATGTCAGGCATGTGTATGTGTGTGCCTAAAATCCCAAGAAGAATGGAGGCGAGGGGATTGTGGTATGGCCATTTCCCCTGGAGGTGATTTCTCACTTTCTGTCTCTCTCTCTCTCTCCCTCTCTCTCTCCAGAGAGCACATATGCCCTATAGCAAGAATCTCCCTTAAAAGAAGAAGAAATAAACTTACACACAGAAAACCAAAAAACAACAACAGCAAAAAAACCCACAAAGCGAAAACAATGCCTGAGTCCTACCCCAGACATAATGAATTGGACTTTCTGGAACTGGAGTCTGGGAAACTGTACTTCTTAAACATATTTATTAATTTTAGTCAAGGTTAAGGTGGTTATAGTAAATTATAATGGAGACCAGGCCTGGAGACTCCCTGAGTAGACAGAAGCATTTAGGGCTCATCAGTGACCTCAGCTTGGCTTGACTTACACAATCACAGCAAGACTTAACTTGGGTCATTTCTGATAAATGCTTCTGTTAAACAGAAATAAATTCAACCCCAGTCAGTCATAAGCAGATGACATGATTACATGACCAGGGTCTTTACAACAATGTACCCAAAACACGTCAATTTTGTAATTACAGACCAATCCAATAATTTTTTAAATTTTGCTTCTGCATTTTCCCAATAAATATTCATTTCTGACATTTCGCCACTGGAAAACTAAACCTCTTTTGGTCTGTTGCTCCCAATTCAGGGACTATTCCTTAATCAAACTCTTTTAAAATTTTGTTGTGTTCCAGATTTTTCTTTTATGAGGTTAAACACAGATGATCTGGCTAAATAAGAGTTAGGAGCAGAGATGGGCCAGTGGTTCTCAACACTGGTTGTGCTTTAGAATTATCTGGATTAAGTACATGAGACTGAACTGGTGAAATAGAATTTTATTACTTTTGACTAAATCATTGCAAATTTTCTTGGCTTTGTTTTCCAGTTTTAAGGATTTTTGTCCTGTCTTAAGCTGCCTATAGGTTCATGTACCTAGTATTTCAACAGAATCCTAACCTGTTTCCTGACTTAAAGATTTAATTAAGCAAAGTTCCTTAGCATTTCTTTGTTTTATTAAAGCCAAAACTGCTTTTCTTGAAATTAAAAAAATATATATTTAAAAATACCTATTTAATGACCATAGTAAGCTATATAACATCAGTTAGGTGCTACTTTATAGTATATTCATTCTACTCAGAGTTTCACGCCTAATGTCAGTCATGTATTCACAGATATGTATATACCAGCAGAACTTGCTATTGAAAGTAACTAGGTTATTTAAGAAATTTTTTGAATCAATAAAATGGGGGGGGGGAAGGAGGAATGGAAAACAACTACAGACACCTGAGGTAGTGTAGGAGAAGGATGGTTGGCAGAGGGTGAGAAATAGGGGGAAATATATATATATATACATACACACACACACACACATACTTATAAATACACACACACAAACACACCACACAGATTATTGATGATAGCATGTTTGATTAAGCCATATCCAGTATATTCTGGATGGGAAATCACATTTTATATGCTATGATGATGCTCAGGGAATTAATGTAAATTAATTAATTTTAAAAAAGAAGCATCTGGGGACCAGCAGTTAGTGTAATGGCTATGTCGCTGGACTTCCATGTAGTCGACTGTGGTTCAAGTCCCAGACCTGGTGGCTTAAACTCACGCTGGGCATGTGTGCGTGTGTGTGTGCCCAGGATCCTGAGAGGAGAATGGAGGGGAAGGGATTGCTTTCTGTCTCTCTCTGTCTTTCTGGTGAGCGCAAGTGCCCTATAGCAAAAACATCAAAACAAAACAAAACAAAAAAGCATCTGGAGAGGTTTTATTTTATTTTATTTTTTATGTTCAGAGCACACTTAAAACCAATTATATCAGAATTTGTGGGTGATGGATCTGGGCATTAATAAATTTAACCCCCCTCTGCCCCAACAGTTTCAACTTTTAGTCAGAGTTGTAGCAACTAACTCAAGAGGTATTATTATTCTTTATAATTAGTGTCACTTGCATTATATTCAGAAAAAAATTGTATTTGTTATTTCAACTAGATTAAACATTTTAATTTTTAATGAGACACCTAAGGACCAAGGGTTAGCATAGTGATAATGCAACTGGACTCACATAGAAAAGATCCTGGGTTCATATCCAGGACCTCCCTATACATACCGGGTGGATGTGACCATGATCTTAGATGGCTAAGATGATGGTGGAGCAGGTGGATGGAGGGGTAATTATGGTACAAAGATTCTGTGTTGGGATACTTCTCTCTTTTTGTGTCTCTCATGGAAAAAAGAAAGAAAACTGTAAAAGCATAAAGCGTAACAGTATGATACTAATGAGATTTTAAGACTTGCCAAAAGAATGTTGAATTGGGCAAGACCTTAAGGAGTCACCTTTTCTTTATCACTCCCCATGACCTTTACAAATTAGTGTTTGCTTATCTTCTCAGACAAAGAGAGGGGAAAATATAAGCAGACTAGACTAGGACTGGAAATAAAGAAGATGGGAATTAGAGAAAAATTAATCACAGCATCATAATAGTAAACAATCGGGGGCTGCCAGGAAAGCAGTCAATATAAACACAGTTAGGTCACCATTATTTGGCTAAGGAGAGCTCAAATAAATCCACGCAGCTGGTAAACTTGATGGTATAAAAATGATGTATGAGGCAGTGTTCATATTTAAAAAGATGGGAAAAATAATCAGTACTTGACATATTTTTCCAAGTTTTTAAATTTTTCCATTCATTTAAAGTATTGCACAACTATTTCCTAAACTATTAAATACAAAGTTTTGACATTCGTAAAGGTCAATTTTGTTAACTAAAGAATGTGATCTAGATGCCCTAGCTAGTGAGTAGGAAATCCCCTATGTTACTCTGTGAGACTGCATGAATTATTTTATGCTGTATAGAAAATAATATTTTGTAGATTATTTGTACAATATTTTTAAAGTATTCTGATAATTTTTAAAGGGAAGTCTGGAAATACATGCAAACACACTTACATAAGTCATTAATTGTTTCTAAGCATTTTAGTCTTTTAAAATATACAGTTGAAAGCAATCATATAAATATAAAACATGAATAACGATCTTGCAGAATTACCCACTATAGCTGCACGTACAACTCAGTCTAATAAATCAACCAAATATATGATACTACCTTCTCCTTCCCCTGTTTAAAAGAGGTTGTTACTGATAAAAAGCTGGACCAAAATTTTAAGCCAGCATGCCAAAAATTTAGCTATCTTGGAGAAAAGTCATTTATTTTGGAGGCCATTTTGGAAGCCAATCAAAAGTTGTCTGAAAAATAGGAAAAAATGAACCATTTTAAAATGATGTTTTATCTACACAAAGTAGGGATTAGCAAAATTCAAGGGCCTAAAGGTCTGGGGAGAGGAGCTACATGCATGCCTGAATGCCAGGTTTAATGTAAGAAGGTATGTGGGGCCTGGGAAAACAAGCCCCCCTAAAAGCATTCAGGATTGAAAAACATGTGAACATTTTGGTGTAAAAATAGAACAGGCCTCTGGGGTGCCCGTTTTGGCCCAATTTAAAGTCTGTTTAACAAACAACAGTTTCCTTGTTTTACCTTTGTTTAAATTTTATTATTTTTCTCCTAATACTGTACAATGATATTTATTGTAGTATGTACTTCCAGTGAAAATGAAACCTACCAGGAACACTAACACAAGTTAACTATAGAGGGAAAACAATAAATAACATGAATCGTTAAGTGCAGTTTCTTTTTATATTTCTTAAATGAGAGTGAGAAGGAGAGAAAGACTAGCATTCCCCAATGGAGTCTTTCACTTTGATCCCGCAGTCCTCCCAGCTAGCCGGGATCATGGGCACATGGGCACATGCACTCGCAGTGTACAGGGTGACTGGGTAACTGAATCCTCAGTCTTCCTTCCACGTGGATCCATTGTCCTTTGAATGGCACATTGTTGCAGAAAAACCGGCACTGAGGAACAGAAATGGCATTCAGGAGAGACAGGAGAACTCTTTATTGTTTCTTCCAATGGGAACAGAGGAGTTGACACTGAATCTCCAGCCCCAGTGGGGGGTTGAACTGGGTCTTTTATTGGGGCATTGGGGAAGGGAGGTCTCAGGATGTTAGGAATGGGGAAGGGGCTCAGAACCTGCCCTAAAATGGAGGTGGCAGAGAAGCAGGAAGTCTAACCTATTCAAGGTTTCAGGTCATCCTGCAGCTTCCGGGAAGGGCAGTAAGTTTGCCAGACTGCAGACACCTCAGGCAGCTATCAGCCCTGAACTATTTAGGGTTGAATTCAGGGGTCTCGCCATATCACATTACTGCTGCACTTCAGAGCCAGCTTGATAAGTACAGTTTCCACTAGGAAGTAGTAGAGAAAGCAGAAGCACATGGTTACTGACTCAGAAACTACCTGATTTATTAAAATAACATTTCATTGTGTGAAGTTCAGTAATATTAAGTTGAAGTAATATTAAGTTCTTAGTAATAAAATTGAGTTTTGTTAAAATGATATTATACAAAAAGCACAAATGCTGGATTCATCTCTTTGCTCGTTTCTTTTCCTTGTGTGAATTTAGTTGCCTTAGTGGAAGGGAATAGAGCCAGTGTGTAAGACCATGTTTCCTGGAAAATTAAGGTGGATGTTATTATTGCCTAACCTACTTTATCATAGTTTATCAGTTCTTATTTTGAGGCCGAGGGTGGATGGGGACAGGGAAAAGGTAGCAACACACTTAGGAAACTAGGCCCACCCCCCCTTCCCAGGGGAGAGTCACAACCGATCTACTCAAGAAGACCTGCACCACAGTGCTACTGCCCTTTGCTAGTTTTAAGGTGGGGGTGAGGGGGAGCAGCATGTGTCTCCACTCTGGGTAATAAGATGTAAACAGAAGTCTGCTCTGGATGGGAATAATTCCTATTAAAGATTTTCTTCCTAGCAAACAGGAGTGGGGACAAGAATTATAATCCCTTCTTTTGATCCCCTCTACCACAATTACTACTACCACTGGAGGATGTGACATTAGAGCCACAGCTGCAAGACTAAGAACAAAAGTTCTTACTACACTTATCTTTGTGGATTCATAGCAAGCCTTGGGACTAGTTTCTTCCAGACCTCTTATTGAGAGAACATTAAATGTTCGTGTGTTTTATATAACTATGTGGGTTGAGTTTTATTATATGCAAGTGAAAACATTCCTAGCAGGTAAAAAAATGGATCACTTATATAAGGAACTTCCAAAAGTTCATAGAGAAATGAAATTAAAGTATAAGTTTATTTTGGTACAATAAAATTTTAAAATCTATACACAGTTTATTCCTACTACACATTTTCCATGCACTTCTTGAGAACCCCAGTGTACACACTTGAATAACTGATGAGGAGAAAGGTAAAAATAAAAGGTATGGATTAAGGAATAAGGGACACTAAGGAGTATAGTTTGTTTATATAAACAAACTATATGAATAAACTACACACACACACACACACATATATATATTTACATTTTTTTATTTCTTCCATGAGCTAGAGAGACAGAGACAAGGAGAGATAGGGAGATAGACAGGGAGATAGACACCACCAATATCTTGAATGCTGTGCTTCACACCCAGCCTCAAATCATGGAAAAACATGTTTCCAGCATGCTCAGGAAGGTCTCCAGACTTGAACAGACCACCTCATAAGACCACTTCTCAGAGCATCATGTTTTACCACTGTGCCACTGTCTGGTTCCCATTTTTTTTTTTTTTTAAAGGAGACAAGGTCTCACTACATTGCCCAGGTTGGCCTTAAACTTGTGTTCTTCCTGCCTCAGCCTCCCAAGTATCTGGGTTTACAGAAGTGCTACTGTGCTCAGCTGCTCAATGTTTTTGTTCTTGATGTCTGATCCCATCCCATGCACTTATTACTTTGACCCTTTTGTTGTATTATTATTCTTACCTTGTTACATTGATGATTTTTTTACAACTAAAATCTTCAGACTTTGGGCATAGGTATTAAATTTAGGAAATACTCAGATACTTTATCATAATTCTTTGCTCTTTGGCCTAGCTGGCTGGGTATGATACAGATGTGAAAGCAGTACTGCTGGATTTAGTCTCACATAGATAAGTTACTTTTTTGGGGTGGGGTTAGAGAGCCCTTGCTCTCATCAGAGACACAGAGGGGGAGAGAAAAAGGGGTCAGTAGTTATGCTGTAATCCCTTCTCCATTTTCTCTACCTTGTTGGGATTTGGGGGCATGCATGCAAATGTATATGCACTCGGTGTGTTCTTCAAGCTGCTAGGGTCAGGATTTGAACCAGTAAGTTTTCCATATAAAATCTGACTCCTTTAACCATTAGGCTACAGTGTCATGCTAATAAATTTCACTTAGAGAAAATCTCTTTCTCCCTGACAAGACAATAACTTTGAAATATCAGGTCATTGGAAAAGTCATGATGCATTTTTGCATGTTGAAAAGCATAGAAAAATACATCATGACTTTTCCAATGATTCAGTAGACTACAAACATCTCTTACATTTGAAAATAAAAGATTAAAAGATAGCATTTATTGATTTTTGAAAATCTGAAGTAGCAGATTTACATTACTATTTGTGATTCAGTGTGATCAATTTTAAGTATATAGGTAGGTCATTTTAATTCATTCTATAAATCATTTTTAACTAAATCTTAATCCCCTCTGAACTCCAGGCCAAATTCAGTCCCTGCAGCTGAGGTTTTATTTTAGCCAGGACAGGGTTTAGTAGTATTGAGTTACAGGTTACAAGCAATAATATTAAAATTAACCTATTTAATCACTAAATTATAAGCTTATAGCTATTTTTATATCTGCTCTACATCTATATTTATTGCCTTTAACCTACCATCACAATTAAAATACAATTTTAACATTTATATCATCCCCAAATACTGCCTTATGGTTTTTGTATTCAGTTGCTTTCTGTCCTGGGCCTCACTGATCTGCTTTCTCTCTCTGAGGCTCTGAGTTTTTGTTTGCTTTTTTTCTTTTTTTTTTTTGGAGAGGTTTTCGCTATAGGGTGCATGCGCTCGCCAGACAGACAGAGAGAGACAGAGAGACAGATAGCATTTATTGATTTTTGAAAATCTGAAGTAGCAGATTTACATTACTATTTGTGATTCAGTGTGATCAATTTTAAGTATATAGGTAGGTCATTTTAATTCATTCTATAAATCATTTTTAACTAAATCTTAATCCCCTCTGAACTCCAGGCCAAATTCAGTCCCTGCAGCTGAGGTTTTATTTTAGCCAGGACAGGGTTTAGTAGTATTGAGTTACAGGTTACAAGCAATAATATTAAAATTAACCTATTTAATCACTAAATTATAAGCTTATAGCTATTTTTATATCTGCTCTACATCTATATTTATTGCCTTTAACCTACCATCACAATTAAAATACAATTTTAACATTTATATCATCCCCAAATACTGCCTTATGGTTTTTGTATTCAGTTGCTTTCTGTCCTGGGCCTCACTGATCTGCTTTCTCTCTCTGAGGCTCTGAGTTTTTGTTTGCTTTTTTTCTTTTTTTTTTTTGGAGAGGTTTTCGCTATAGGGTGCATGCGCTCGCCAGACAGACAGAGAGAGACAGAGAGACAGAAAGCAAGAAATCACCCCCCCAGAGGGGATGGTCACATCGCAATCCCTTCTCCTCCATTCTCCTCTCAGGCTCTTGGGCACGCAGGCACACGTGCCAGGTGTGAGTTTTAAGCCACTGGGTCCGGGATGTGAACTGCGGTCGACTACGTGGGAATCCAGCGACATAGCCATTACACTAACTGTTGGTTCCCTGTTTGTCTGTTTTTTAGTCTTTCACCTCCTTAATTGTAGTTTTAATAGTTGGTATTGTTATATCTTCAAGTTCACTGATCCTTTCTTCTGCAGTGTCTAATCTGTTGTAAATCCATTTAATTCTTCATTTTGAAAATTGTAATTTTCATCTCTAGAAGTTCCACTTAATTTTTCTTTTTATTTCTTTCTCTACTTGTAACATTGTTTTCTAACCCTTCTAGCTTTAAAAAAGTCATTGCCTTCTAAGTCTGTTCTTCCTGTCTCTCTAAATTGATGTCTATTGATTGGTGTTTATTTTTGTGATTAATTACTGCTTTTTGAAATATCTAGTGATTTTATTATTAAATGCTTGACAATATTTTGGGATGCTAGATTTTATTTGATTGCATTCCTTTAAGGAGTGTTGAACTTTGTTCTGGAAGGCAGTTTGGTCCCTTTAAATATTTTAGGTCCTTGAAGAGAACTGTAGTTTAGCTCCATCTCTACAACATCCCCACTGAATTACCTGAGTGTTCAGCAAGAAGACATGTGTTTCTCAGCCCTGTATGATCTCTGGAAACTCTCTGGGTAAATGCTCCTCTGTAGTCATTTGTCTGGCTTCATAGAGAGTCACCTTATTTTATTTTATTTTTTATTTTTTTTGGAGAGGTTTTTACTATAGGGCGTGTGCGCTTGCCAGAAAGACAGACAGACAGAGACAGACAGACAGAAAGTGAGAAATCAAACCCCAGAGGGGATGGACACGCTGCAATCCCTTCTCCTCCATTCTCCTCTTGGGTTCTTGGGCATGCACGCACACATGCCCGGAGTGAGTTTAAGCTACCAGACCCAGGACTTGAACCGTGGTCAACTACATGGGAGTCCAGCAACATAGCCATTACACTAACTGCTAGTCTCAAGAGTCACCTTATTGAAAGTTGTCCCTTTGAAGACTTCTGGAGATCTTTGTCCAAGAAGTTTCCTCCTAGTAAGCATTCTGCCTTCAATGCTATAGCCAGCTTAACAGTTCTAAGCTCTGTTCCCTTGTCTCGGTGAGATGACCATGCTCTATGCAAGACATCCTACTCTGTAGCACTGTTTGTAAAGTGCCTCCAGGAAGATAACATTTTTTTTTAAACATTTTTTTTTTCTTTTTTAGGATCCCTAGCCCTGTGCTGGATATTTTTGAATGTATAGAAATGGTTACCTTATATGTTTTGTCTAGTTTTCTAGCTGTTCATGACTGAAACGTACATCTCATTTTCATTACTTTGTCAAAGCATTAGAATGGTAGTCTACAAGTGTTGCAGTGTTAACACTCTATACAGGACATATACACTCCAGGTAACCACAGCCCAACTCGCACTCCTTAGTGTCCGACACTCCCTGGGGCCTACATTTACATTACGTCTCTGTTCCCAAAAGACTTCAGAATCTGAGATTTCTAAATACACCAGTTATTACTAGTGCTTTTGGTGTCATTTCAAAAAAGATGGCCCCAAAATATACTGTAATAAAATCTTAATTGTTAAAAAACTACCCCAAATGTCATTGTTATGGTTAGTTAAATATTCTGGAGAGATTTAGTACTGCTCTGTTAGACACAAAAACCTTTTGCATTTGAATGATTTTAAATTAAATTCTCTAAAACATATCAAATAACTCCCTTTCTTCTTATAAAGGGTACATTGAGCATTAACCTTTTCTTTGATGACTAATGGTCATCATTAAAACACTAGCTATTATGCGCTATTGAAATTCAATAAAATAAATCAAAATAACTATTGAGAATCATGCCCAAGGAAGGTTATTCCAGTATCTTTGTTTAGAATAAATGCTCTATTTTTATTACTGTACCATAGTATATTTTTCAGGTCATATGGTTGTGGTTAAAAAAAAGACAAAAAGTGGGGGGAGAGAGAGAGAATGACAGAGAGGTGAAAAGTAAATCAAGTAAGATTTAAGTTTCTTTCTTTCACATACATGTTTGGAGGAAGGAGGGAGGTCCTGGCTTGTCAGGCAGTCCTCTTCAGCAAGGTCCCAGGTTCCCTCTCTCTTCTTACCTAGTCATTGACTCAGGTGTTTCCCTCATCTGCAAAGTTGAAGCTGGAAACCATCCTGTCCACTTGCCCACAGGGGAAGGGAAAAAGAAGAAATGCATGGAGAGAGTCCATTTCTTCTTTAGGAAGTGACCCGGAAATTGTATATGTCACGTCTTATTTTCCATTGGTGAGAATTTAATTCCCTAGCCATACCTAACGTGAAGGGAGACTGGAAATAAAACAGTGTGGCCCTTGCTCTGTTAAAACTTAATGGTAGGTTGGGACCAGCAGTTAGTGTAATGGCTATGTCACTGGACTCCCATGTAGTCGACGCGGTTCATGTCCTGGACCCCGTGGCTTAAAACTCACACCAGGCGCGTGTGCGTGCGTGCCCAAGATCCTAAGAGGAGAATAGAGGGGAAGGGATTGCGGTATGGCCATCCCCCCTGGGGGGTGGTTTCTCACTTTCTGTCTCTCTGTCTCTCTCTGTCAGGCGAGCGCATGCGCCCTATAGCAAAAAAACT
>NW_006160006.1:4119966-4121365 GCF_000334495.1 Tupaia belangeri chinensis | reverse complement strand
GGGAAGGAAATTTGGGACCTCTGGTGTAGCACAGGGATGATGGTGCTCTTTGATGCTGTACACGTGGGAAGGTGCCAGGCTCCCATCCTAAGACCTTCTGTATGTGCTGAGCATGCGTGCCTATGACATGGAGGAGGACTGAGTGTGAAGACCTTGCTGGGGGTGTCTCTATCTTGATTAGAAGAAAGAAAGAAACTTATACAAAATCTTAGGGTATGAGTTTATAATATTGATACTATGACAAAAGAACCAGTACTGGTGGACAATTTACAATGTCCATGCACATTATTTTAACATGTAAATTTGGCTGTGCTGTGTAGACAGTTAACCTTCTTCCATTTATGGTGTTTCAAGTCCAAAGCAATTAATGTTCCAAGCAATGCTTTCGTTGTAGGATTTTTTACTAAGTAGCGGTAATTAATATATTCCTTTCTTTGTACCATACTCTCTAGATAACAACCTTATGAAGTAGTCTACAGAGAAGTCAAAGATGGTGCTTGCCATCCAGATACTGGACTTCAAGCTGATAGAAAAGGCAAGGTGAGCACGGTAAAGGCCCTGGTGTTACACCAGGGGAGCGACTTACTCTGGTCTGGAGACCAGGAAAGCAGTAACCTTGTATTTAAGCTTTGTAGAGTGGGTAGGAGTTTGTTTAGGGTAACTGTAAGAGGAAGTCAACCAAGATAAGAGAGTCAAAAGAGAGAATTTTTAAAATGAAAACAAGGAAAGACTCATGCTGAGAAACATTGAAGGAGAAGCAGGAAGCCAGTTGCAGAAAGGCCTGAAGCAGAGCCAAGTGGGTTGAGTGTTTTATTTCATTCTCTTTTTGGGTTGAGGATGAAGTACCTTGGAAAGATTCCCATCATCTAAAGGCTTTGGCCATAATAGTGTTTTGGGAAATTGCTTAGGTAGTGTTAGGCAGATAGAAGGAATAAAGTTAGGGAAGATGAAACTGATCCATGGTGCAGGAGTCAGATAATAAAGGGCTGAGCTGGGGAGTTCTTCATCTTGTTGGCTCCAAATAATAATAGTAGTAGTAGTAGTAGTAGTAGTAGTACTGACATTACATTTACTGCAATCGAGTGGAATTATTTGACAAAATTGACAAGGAGTGAGGAAGGCGGTGGGTATGCTTTGTGAGTGCATGTGTGTGGGGGTGTCTTCAGAAAGTTCACGGAAAATGTAAATTATGAAAACTGGATTTCAAAATTTTTGCATCAAAATAAACATACTTGGGGCCGGGCCGCACCGAGTGAGCGAGGCGGCGGCGGGCGGAGTAGGCCCTGCGTAAGCCCACCCGGGCCCGGCTGTGGCCCCCGCCACCCCCGGGACCCGCGTCAAGCAGGGCGGCGGGAGGCGGGCCCCCCCCCCCGGGCTCTGCCCGGCGGTTAGCGTCCTC
>NW_006160006.1:4116872-4119170 GCF_000334495.1 Tupaia belangeri chinensis | reverse complement strand
GGGGGGGGAGGAAGGTATGGAGGACAACCATGGATGCCAGGGAAAAAGGGGGGGAAAGGTGGGACATAGCAGAGGGTGGGGGATGGGGAATCAGGGATGGCAAGACAAAGGGCAAGGTATGCAGGACGTAAGAATTGGAAAATTATTTGCTGAGAACATATATGTGGATGTACTTGATTGAGCCAATGCACAGGGTATTTTGGATGGAAAATTCATTTGTGTGTTGTGATGGTGTAAAGTGAATTAATAAATAAAAAAAATAAATAAACATACTTTAACTCTGCTTTTCTGTGAACTATTAAAAGTCTCTTGTCCATAATAAAATATCATAAATTAAATGGTCTAAATGTGTTTATTGCCTTAAAGATCCAGAGCCCAGAAGTCAGAATTCACTGTGTTGGTAGGATTGGTTCTGCTTGAGGACTGTGAGGAAGAATCTGTTCCTGCTGCTCTTCTTGGCTGGAGCACGGCTGGCTTCCCCATATCTTCATAGCATCATCCCTTGGCCTATCTCTGTGTCTCAGTTTCCCCTTTTAATCAGGATAGCACTCATGGTGGACTAGAGCCCACTCTAGCAGTTCATTTTAACTTGATTGCACTGTAAGTTCCCAAAAAAGGCCTCTGTAAAAACCTCCAAATGAGGTCCCATTCTGTGGTACTGGAGGTTAGATTATGCATTGATCTCAAAAACCCCCAACTCGGGAACCAGCAGTTAGCGTAATGGCTATGTCGTTGGACTCCCACGTAGTCAACCGCGGTTCGTGTCCCGAACCCGGTGGCTTAAAACTCACGCCAGGCGCGTGCCCAAGATCCCGAGAGGAGAATGGAGGAGAAGGGATTGCGGCGTGACCATCCCCCCTGGGGGGGGATTTCTTGCTTTCTGTCTCTATGTCTCTGTCTGTCTGGCAAGCGCACGCGCCCTACAGTGAAAAATCTCTCCAAAAAAAAAAAAAACCCAACTCAATCCTTATCTTGTGAACTATAAACAGTACACTTAGATTCCTTACAGATGTCTTCTACACATGAATGGGCATTTTATTCTAAGTGGGATTTATTATGCACACTGTTAAATACTTCACTTTTTCTATTTAACAAGTCTACAGTGTTTTCCAACATAGGGAAATGTATCATTTTTTTTAAGGCAGATTTTTGCTATAGGGCACGTGTGCTCACCAGAGAGACAGAGACAGACAGAAATCAACCCCCCTCTCCAAGGGGGGATGGCCATACTGCAATCCCTTCTCACACACACCCCCACCCCTGGCTTGAGTTTTAAGCCTTTCGAACTGCTGTCAATTACCTGAGAATCCAGCGATGTTACCATTATGCCATCTGCTGATCCTGATAATAGCTCTATTAATTTTTAAAAACAATAGCAAGGTCAAGAGATTTGGAGACTGAACACGAAAAGTACTAGCCACAATTTATTTGGGTGGAAGTTTGACAAGAAGGGGGTTAAAATGCTGCAGGCTAGATTTCATTCACATCACCAACTGCAGAACGCTGGGGTTGGGGACTTCGGAGTCACTGTGGAACTCTTCTAGTCCTCCTACGGCGCCACAGCTTGCTTACTGTAAATCCGAATGTGTGGTGGGCCGTAACCCTGGTGCATGGGGCATAACCGCAGTCCTAGGCTAATGCTTCCTAGAGCCCCCCAAGGGTTAGACGGCCCTGGTAGCCCGCAGATTGCTGGGCACCGCTCAAGGTCTTCAAAAGGTTCCTGGAAAATGTGTATTAAAAAACTACCCGAATCATTTTTTGATCATACTTTTGTTCGTTTTCCTTCAACTTTTAAAGGTCCCCTCGGATTTTCCATGGAAGGCGGAAAAGGGATTGGTGAAACAGTTTCCACAGGCTGTGGGAAGGAAACAGAACACGGGCTTGCTGGGACCCTTGAACCCGGGAAGGGCCTTTGGGGGACGAAGCTGCGTCGCCCGTGGGGACGCCTTGCCCTGGGGCACCAGCACAGGCCCGGGCAGAGTGTGGCCTGACAGAGGTCCCAGGATGCGCCAGCGCAGGGTGCGGCTGGCCGTAGCGCCGGGTCCCGCGAGCGGCCGCGGCCGGCCTGGCACCCAGCTCCTGGGAGGCCACCCACTCGCTGACCCGCAGCCCGCAGAGATGTCGCCCTCCGGGCTGGGCGGAAGTCCGGCACGGGCGAAAAGGACGCGGCCTCGGGTTCCGGGGACGTTTTAAAGCGGCGCACTCTCTTTTCCGGTCGCGGGCGCACCGGCTTCCTGGGGCGCACGTGTGTGAAGGCAGAGCCCCGGTGGGCGCGTCGGCCGCGGCAGTCACCGGCTC
>NW_006160006.1:4111061-4116732 GCF_000334495.1 Tupaia belangeri chinensis | reverse complement strand
GCGGGGCTGGGTGGGCGCCCCCCGCCGGGAGGAGCCTCGGGGCCCGATGGCCTTTTCCTGCGCGTCCGTCGCCGCCCTCAGCGACACATGGCCACCCCAAATCCTGCCCCTGCGCCCCACGCGCTGACGCTGGTTTGTTTTGTTCAAGTTTGGGTGGATACCTGAGTGTTTAGAAAACACTGGAGAGAAAAGGTCAGTAGCATGAAGAACCCTGTTCAGGGCTCGTGTACCCCCCTTAAAGAGCCCCTCCGAGAGAAGAAAAGAAAGAAAAGTAAACCTTCTTCTCCAGTGCTGCTACATATTTACATTGTGCCTTGTTTTGTGAATCACTTGGTGCTCTGCAAAATCATTCTGGAGAAACTTTGACTGATGGAGATCAATTGCTTTTTAGTTGAGCCTACTTCGTTTAAACAGGCTGCTGAATTAACATTTTATCGACAGGTTTTGCGTCAGTTTTTTTCCTGTTGAAGCACTTTTTGATGTATTGAGAGATGGAAAGCTGTTTTGAAATGTAGCACATTTATTGCACGTATTTCCATGCCTATTATATATTCACACTCTGCCCTAAGACAACTTTTCATGAATAAATTATTATAAGGAATCATAGAAATAGAGGAGTCATTATAACTTTGGTTTCTACTGAGCCTTAGAAGTTTTTAAACCAGAATTTTTAAAAGTTGTGAGGACATTTTTGCATTCAAAGGATACCATACTATCTCTTTTTCAAATGACAGTTCTTAAGTGTTTTGATGAAATTTTGTGTAGACTTGGACATACTGTTGAAACTTCACAGCAACTTTGTTAATTTTTTAAAAAATTATTTATTTGACTTTATTTGTTGTTGTTATTCTTCAGTTTGACCAGAGAGACAGAGATGGAGAGTGAAAAATAAAGCTGCCGGGTCTAGGACTTGAACCTCCATCGGCCATGTGGGAGTCCAACACCTCAACCACCATGCCATCTGCTGGCCCCAATTTTGTTAGGTTTTAGCAGTTTCAGAGAATATGTCTTTTTTGCTCAGGATTTTAAAAAAAAGTGTTTTATTTGTTACAACATATGGGATCAAGATGATCTTTTGAAAGAGCACACCTTTGCTTTATATTTTTTAATCTTAAATTGTTAGTATCTATTTCTGTATGAATGTTGTCCTAAAATTTAGTGCTTTAACAGCACAAGTGAGAGGACTTCAAAACATTCTTGGGAAAATGGAATTAAAGTATTGAGTTTATTTTGGTGCAGAGCATTTTGAAATCTAGGCATCATTTTCTCATGGTATCCATTTTGTATGACTTTTAAAAAGTTCCTGGCATCACGTCACAGCTCCTGTAGGTCAGAGGTCAGGTGTAGTTTCTGGACCCTCTGCCTCAGGGCTTCTCCCAGGTCGTAACTGAAGTGTCACTGGGCCTGTGGCGTCAGAGCCCAGCTGGGGAGGATCCACTTCGAGGCTTACTCTGGTTCTTGGTAGGGGCTGGCCTCTTGTGGGCGGCCGGCCTGAGAACCTCGTTCTTCACTGGCTTATGGCTGGGTCCCCTCCCTCAGTTGTTTGTCACGTGTCCTCCCAGCAGCTCAGCACAGGACACCTGGTTTTCCTTAGAGCACGTGCAGAGGAGACCCAGACCAGAAGGCAGGGTCCTCGCCCCCGCGTTGCCATGTCCTTGTCTTTACCGAATGCCGTTGATGAATTTGGTCACCAGGTCCAGCCCACACTCATAGGCAAGGATCACACAGGACATGACTGCAGTGGTGGGGGTTCATCTGGCTGTCTTAGAGGCCGCCCACCGCGTGTGCTGAAAGTTTTTACTTCACACAGGTTTGCCGGGTGGACTTTCTGCTCAAAAACTCAACATCTCCATTTCTCTACCTGCTTGCCATGTACACAGAGGCACAGACAACACTGAACTGTCTGATGTTTTACTCTTCATTCTTTGTACCTGTAACCAGATTGCCGTGCCACCTGGGTTTCAGACTTAGATGTTCTTCTGGTCAGGTTTCTCAGCATTCAGTGCTCTCATTGCGCTGCACGTTTGTTGGAAGAATGAGCACCTATGTGAATGAGTTTTTTTTTTTTTTTAAGTTTATCTCCTGACCCAGAGAGAGAGTACAAGGTTGCAACTCCCACAGGGGCTTCACACTGTGGTCCACCTCCAGCCTTCAGCCAGCCCCGCATCATGGACATGCCTGTGCCTGGTGTTCTCGGGGAGGTCTGCAGAGATGACCCAGGAACCCTCCCATGGGATCGCCTGTCAGAGCATGGCATTTTGCACTGGACCACTGTCTGGCCCATGGTGATCATTTTAATTAAGTCTGCCTAGATAGTTGTTCAGAGGAGATGATTCTGAGCTGCCGCTTATCAGTAAGCATGGGAAATGATTCTGGTTAGGTAGTCGGGAGAGATGGTTTTAATGCTAAATCTTAAAGACCTACCTGAGCTAGTGGTGCTCTTTAAACAGGAGAGAGGGACTTTCGTAGATGAGCGTATTGGGGGGAGAAGCTCTGCTTCCTTGCAGAGAGAACCTAAAACCATGACAGACCCTGAGGACTGAGTTAAGGCAAGTGACAGTAGTTTGGAAGAGAAGATTCTAGAGACCTTTGGCTTTTTGGGGAATTGGTATGTTAGAGACGGGCAGCTGTCCCCTAGTCTTATTATTTTATAGTAACTTTTTATTTTTTAAGCGAGTAAAGATTATATTAAATAGTGTTTATGTAACACTGCAGCTAAATTCTGGTGAAGGAGATGTGAGCCAAAGAATAGTTACGTCCCAGGTCTTACTCTTAGAAAAAGGGGTGTGTCTTCCGAGTTTTGTTTCTGCTTCTCACTGGCTTGAGTGTAGAGGTGGTATGAAGCCATCTTAGACTACATAGAAAGCAAGTTTAAGGATGGTGGACTAGCAGGGGAAGGCCTGGATCCCTCAGGGCTTCGTGGAACAGAACCTGTAGTTCCTACTTTTAACAGGAGAGAACTCAGCTTTGTCTGGGTCAAGCTGTTATTATTTTGGATTTCTATGACATATTCCAAGATAACATACATGACATTAAGATGGAAGGTTACATAGGAATAAAAAAATTCTCAAGATGTGTAGTTTGGAGATTGAATTGTGAGCTAGTTAACTGACACAAAGCTTGAGTGGGAAAGGACTTTGTTCCCTTTGACTGTGTTAATTTAAGATGGTTTCTGTTCTTTCCTTTGTTCTAATTTGCATCGGCCATGATCCCACCTTCAATTAGCCAGTCGCTCACTGCCCTCTCCTTTCTGTGAGCGGCGTTAGAGACCCCACGCACCCTCTGTTCCTCTCCTCCCACCTCTCGCAGCGTTACAGAGACCCCACGCACCCTCTGTTCCTCTCCTCCCACCTCTCGCAGCGTTACAGAGACCCCACGCACCCTCTGTTCCTCTCCTCCCACCTCTCGCAGCGTTACAGAGACCCCACGCACCCTCTGTTCCTCTCCTCCCATCTCTCGCAGCGTTACAGAGACCCCACGCACCCTCTGTTCCTCTCCTCCCACCTCTCGCAGCATTACAGAGACTCCACGCACCCTCTGTTCCTCTCCTCCCACCTCTCGCTGTAATGTCAGTTCCCCGTTGGTTGTGCGTCTCCTCACTGTTCGCAGTACGTACTTTGAGGATGGGAACGGTTGAGAGCTGAGCTTGTTGACCCCTCCGTGCCTTTCTTTTTGTACTGTTGGAGAGTACCTCTGAATATTGTATCACCATTTATCAAAACTGGAAACAGAAGTTGTTAGACTTACTGAACGCATTGGCTTATCACACGACTACCCTTGGTAGTGTTTCTAGCTCACTGCATTTCTGTTATGTTACTGTTTTTAAAATTGGCCTTTAGAGACACTTTCGTATACAGCCATTGATACATCTGACCATGTGTATCTCCTGTTTCTCTATGTTTTAGCCTAAAGCACCAAAGGGAAAAAGCGCAGGACGGGAAAAGAAAGTCATCCACCCGTATAGTAGAAAAGCAGCTCAGATTACGAGGGAGGCCCACAGACAAGAGAAAAAGGAAAAGTAAGTGTCTTTGTCCTTGCGATTGTGCACTGGTGAGATGCACCTTTGTATGTGTGTCCCTCAGTTGTGTGTCTTTCCTCCATGTGCTCTCTCCTTCCCTTAATACCTACTGGTTGAGTCTGTTCTTTGCATTGAGGAGAGAACTGAACAAGGACACTCTTACAGAGCTTACCTGAAATAAATAATTTAAATAACAGTTTGTGATGAGTACAGTGACAAATGTACAGGCGTTGTGGGATGGAGAACAAGGGAAATCTCTTTTACGTGGAATGGTCATGGGAGGCTTTTCTAAAGTGGTTCCTGAGCAGAGCTCTGAGTGATGTGAGGGCGAACTGCATTGACGAGCGTGTTGGGCATGGAGGTAAGTGCCTCGTGTGTGGGACGTAGAGGACAATGGGCGGTTGGGTGTGTTGGGCCTGTGTCCGAGCCAGAGTGGGGATGTGGGCATAAACCTGGGAGCCAGCATCCAGATGAGATTTCACACCAGGAGACTGGGTAAGACCACCTAACCAGTGAGTGTACCTAGGAAAGAGGTGAGCCGGGATCAGGTGCAGAGGCCCTCCACTCTGTTGAGGTGGGGAGGAGGAGGGTCCTGTACCGAAGACTGAGAAGGAGGAAGAAGAAACTCCTGTTTCTAAAATTCCTTAAGGGGAAATGAAGACCAAATAAGAAAATCCTCATTTTGCCTATTCTAGAAATGAATACTTACTACCTCAGTGGGTGTTAGATCCATTTGCACACTTGATGTGGAAACCAGCACTAGTTATTGTGAAGGCTGAGCATCCCTAATCCAAAAGTTCAAAATCCAGAATGTTCCCAAATCTGAGACTTTGGAGCACCGCCATGACGCGATGAGTGTACAGTTCCACAGTTGACTTCGTGACCCAGTGCAGTTGGGATGCTGCAGGACATCCATGTGGAATGCTACCGTGGGCTCTAGGTACGAGCTGTATATGGAACATGAGTGACGCTGTGTTAAATCTGGGTCTCATCCCCCGAAAATCTCATTATGTATCTGAATATTAAAGATTCCTAAATTGAAGGCACTTCTGTTCCCAAGCATTTCTGATACAGAATATTCAGCCTCTATATTGATTCCTTATCTAAGACCTAAAGCCTTATTCAGTGTGAATTAGCTGTTTCACAGTGATTTGGTTCGAAGTTTTCTAGAAGAGAACGATCAAGTTGGGACTATGTTGCGATAACAAAGTCAAATGTATTTTCTTTTTTGCAGAGTAAGTGTCTTTTGTTTACCATAAGATTTTATTATAATAGAGGCATTGCTTTAAAACAGCAATTTTCAGACTTCACTTTCTTGTGTATTGTTTTTCATGATTTCTGCTGCATGTTTTGGAGAGGTTTTGTTTGTTTGTTTGTTTGTTTGTTTTGGCTATAGGACATGTCCTCTGTCCAGAAAGACAGAGACAGACAGAAAGCGAGAAATCACCCCCAAGGGGGATGCTGCATGTTTTGGACATAGTTACTGCTATGATAATGTTGCAGTTTCTGCTATACCTTTATCAGTATTTCACAAACTTTAGTGTACAAGTAATTTAGAACAGGTTGTTCCAAACCCTAGAGTTTGCAGAAGGTCTATGTGAGGGCTGAGGTTGTACATTCCAGCACGTGATGAAGTGTACATTATATATTCCT
>NW_006160006.1:4106745-4111032 GCF_000334495.1 Tupaia belangeri chinensis | reverse complement strand
GGATGTTCTTGGTTGTTGGTATTTTTTTTTTTTTTTAAGAGAGATTTCTGCTATAGGGTATGTGCGTTCACAGAGATAGAAAGTGAGAAATAACCCCCTCCCCCCTGCCCCCAGCGGATGGCCATGCCACGGTCCCGTCCCTCTGTTCTCCTCTCAGGATTTTGGGCATGCAAGCATACGTGCCTGGCATGAGTTTTAGGCCGCCGAGTCCGGAACTTGAACCATGGTTGATTAGGTGGGAGTCCAGTTATGTAACCATTATGCCAACTGCTGATCCCATTTGTTGGTGTTTTTAAAGGAGGAGACTTTTTTTTTTTTTGGAGAGGTTTTTGCTATAGGGTGCGTGCGCTCGCTCGCCAGAGAGAGAGAGACAGAGACAGAAAGTGAGAAATCACCCCCCAGGGGGGATGGCAACGCCGCCCGCAGTCTCCACTCCATTCAAAGGAGGAGACATTTTATCTCTTTTAAAACCACGAAGATATTGTTACCTGCGTGGCTAGAGCCTGAGACATGCTTATGTTATCCTTGGTGAGAAGATTCAGCAAAGATTGGAGCACTTGATAAAAAATCTAACACTAAGCTAAATTTTGTCCTTAGGAGTCAAAGAATGCAAAGGCAGTAGGGGAGAGTGTCAAGGCGGAGCGATCTGCCTGCTGTTTGACCTGCTTACTCCTGGGGTCTGTGAACTACTTGGTCACCTTATGTAGTACCTGGGTGTAATGTGCAGTATTTTAGCAGAGCCTGCTTTAGCATAAAATTCATTGCTTTGGTTCACCTTGTAACTTGTGACAGTGAACCTAGAATGTTTCTATGTTGTTAGATTGAGGATTTTGCATTACTAATTTACAGAATCAGCACTGAAAGAAAATTGAGTGAAAATAGAACAGAGCATCATGCTAGTGTCATGTCTAACCTGTTCTCAGAAAGTTCTCTTGTTGGCCAAGGTTATTTATAACCCAGAGTTGAAAGGTATGGCTCACTTTTTCTGCTTGGGCCGTGCTCTCAACAGATTTGGCATTCTCCGTACTCTCCCCTATTTTAAAGAGGTCACCATCTTAAGAGTTGTGGCCCAGTGCTACGCACCCAGTTGTAGGAGCATCTGACATATTGTATGGCCATGAAACCTAGGCTCAGGCCCGTTGTAGGTGTCGGCTTCTGAGTAGCAGCATCAGTGACCGTGGGTCATACTTAACTCCATGGGACATGGTCGCAGTGCTGTTGCTCTCTGGTCCTTGCATCAAGACAGAAACGGTGGGGTGCCTGAATCTCGGTGAGATACCCTGCTGGGACGTCTGGAAGCAAGAGATGGATAAAATTCCAGCAGAGCTTAACGTGAATGTCATGTACCTGTGGCTTTTAGAAGTGGATTACTATCACCAGGTAACTTGTTTTCTACTGCTGCATGAGAAATGTCAGGATTTAGCAGTTGTACACACTGCTGGATCAGCCCCCAGTGCCGCGGGGTGCTCTGGCTCCGGGCTCTCCGCAGGCTGCGGGCAGGATAGTGGCTCAGACCACACTCATCTCGGACCTGGCAGTGAGCTGCTCCCAGGCTCACTGGGAGCCAGGGGGCTGTTGGCAGACCTCCAGTCCTGGCTGGCTTTGGCCGGCGACATGAGTTCCTTGCCATGTGAACCTCTCCAGGAGGACTTCTTAGAATAAGGCAGCTTGGTTTTCATGGTGCGAGGGCTCCAAGGTGGGAAGCGACAGAGGAGTAAGACAGAAGTTGGTCTTTGTAGCCTAATTTTGGAATGATGTTCATCACAATTGCACTGTTTTGTTGTTAGAAGTGAGATACTAAGTTCAGCCCAGTCACGGAGGACAAGGACAGGCAAATCAAGAGGCAGGAATCACTGGGACCACCCTACCTATTGCCATTTTGGGGTATTACCTGTCCACTTGATTTTCTTTGTTTTCTTTTTAAGAATTATTTAACTTTATTATTATTTTTCAGTTTCATCAAACCGGGGTGGGGAGTGAGAAAGCAAGCCATCAGGTCCGGGACTTGAACCGTGATTGGCCATGTGAGAGTCCTGCGCCCTTAACCACCACACCACCTGTTGGCCTAAAATACCTGATTTCCTAAGGAGGAAATAGCCAGGCAGTTTGATGTATCATTATCTCTGCTTCTTCAGAGAACCTAGGATTCTTCATTGAATTCACTATTGTGTACGTTTAGTTTGAGAAGGAGAGGTGAAAGAAGATCAAGGAGGGCCTCTAGGGCTGTGCCTTTTGACAAGTAGTGGAACATACCGAATCAGACTCCCTGGGGGCTCAAGTTAACGCCTAGTGGTGGCCTTAGTTTACTGGAGGGTACTGCAGGAATTAGCGGCACTAGAGGAAAGTTCATACATGTTCTTCATCTCGAGTGTTGGAAGCTCTGACTTAGGACTTGATGGATACTGCTCCGCTCACAGACACCATGAGCAGGAGCCAGGATGGCTTGAGGACCAGCACATTCTCATCAGCGAACAATTCACAGGCAGCGATAGTTATTCTCCATCTGGTTCTGGCTGCTGCTGCTGCTTTTTTGGGTTATGATTTCTCAGCAGAACAACATTTTAGCAAATTTTAAGACTCCATAGTGGAGCTGGCCCATAGCACAGTGGTTAAGTGCTATGCCTGGAAAAAAGGCTCCCACGTGGTCGACCGTGCTTTCGTTCTGTCTGGAAAGCTCATGTACCCACTAGTAATAAATTTTAAAAAATCAGTATGGAAAATTAACAGACAAGTAAGCATAATAGGTGAGAATTAATCTTGTTATTATCATCTCATTTAAGGTTTCTTTCATATTTACATTCAGTTACACGTTTGTATTTTTTTTCCCCAGAAGGCACATGTGTTCACCAGAGAGAGAGAGAGGGAGAGAGAGAGAGAGAGAAAGCACCTCTCAATGGGATGTGGTCAAGCCACATCTCTCTATCCTGCTGGGATTTGGGGCACACACGTACATGCCCCCGGTGTGGTTTTCAAGCAGCTGGGTCTGGCCCTTGATCCATACAGTTGTTCAAGTGGGATCCAGTTTCCTTAACCACCAGGCAGTGGGCTGGTGCTTACAATTCTAAATAATTCTCGAATCTCCCTACTTGTCTTCGTTCTAGTCAATAACCGCTGTTGTTGAGGCTTCTGTTGGTCTACTCAGAATTATTGCAACCTGACTTCTAATTAAATTCTTTCCTCCAGGGTGATGATTCCTCAAGCCATTCTCCACCTTGTTAAAAAGTGCTCATTGTGTTTTAAGATAAACTTAAAGCATTAACATACCGTAAAATGGACACATCTTGAGAGAGAGAGAGAAAGCAAACCCAAGTGGGGCTGGTCATGCCACACCCTTTCTCCTCCATGTCTCCATCCAGTCAGGATTTGGGGTACACAGGAGCATGCACTCGCTGCAGTTGGCCCCTTGGTATCTTGTTCCTAGTGCATGGTGCTTGCTTAACCACTGCACTGCGAGGCTGGCCTGTGCCAGCTGCCTTGCCTTAGCAGATGTTTGTGAGACTGACTAGTTACTTTATGTGTGTGCTGCCCACCCGTTGGCTGCGTTATTCCGCCTTACGGCATTCAGGTTCCCGTTCACTGGTGAAGAAATGTGGAGTTTTTTTTCCTAACCAATTGAATTTTATTTGTTGTATAAGCTAGCCAACATCTTTCAGCTAAAAAAAAACAAAACAAAACAAAACAAAAAACAAACAAACAAAAAAACATTATATTTGAGCAAAGATTACAGAATGAATTAGAACCCCACTAAAATTTGCTTTGGGGAGAGAACACCACAATTCTACTTAATTAAAAATATTTTTTTGTAGACCATAGTTTGTTTATTTTTAACACCCATCATGCCATGAATTCATAGGGGATAGGTTCAAGAAACTCGTCTCCTTTTCATTGGTTTTCACGAAGTGTGCTTCTTGGGTGGAGAAAGCCAAAGGCTGGTGCTTCAGTGAAACCCAGGTCCCTTTCTCTGGCTTTCTTCTCTTTCTGGTCATTTCCCCCCACACGTTTTTAGGAAACTGTCTCTGTTCTTAGAAGGCTTAAGCTCAATATGCACATTTATTCTCTTGGCAAAAATCTTGCTTTTAACTTATTTGCAGCAATGCCAACAGCATGTTGGGTCACACTGTAGACTCTGCAGTTTTGCCACAGTGACATTTGTGGTGCATTCCTTTCTGAACAGTGCCCATTCCCTTGGTGTCTACACTATCACCTTTCTTGTAGATTTGCGTGAGTGTTGTCAGAGGAAGCACTCTGGGTTTTCCCCTGGCAAGAATATATCGGGTGCCTCTCCTC
>NW_006160006.1:4017519-4106689 GCF_000334495.1 Tupaia belangeri chinensis | reverse complement strand
GACAGCATGTGGAGTTTCCACATTTTTTGGTGTTATAGGGGTTCTGCAACCAGAGGGCCAGCCACCTGCTGCTACAAGCACTTCACTGGAAAGTGCCTGTCCTCGTCCTTCATGTGACCTGGGGCCTGGCTCTCTGGAGCTCCGGTGGGCAGGTGCGAGACTGCTCCCCGCCACCACCACTTCCAAGTTACTGTCTGACCATTTAAAAATGTTTTTTCTACCTCTTGGTGTTAGGAAAAAAGTTGCCATGAATAATCACAGCGTGTAAGTTTTTGTATCAGTATATGTTTTCATTTTTCTCTCATTTCCTAAAACTGGAATTTCTAGGTTATATGGTAGATGTTTGTTTCAGTCTATGAGAAATTGAGTTTGTAAATTTAAGCTTATAGGAATTGCTGGGTCAATCTTGAGAGAGAGAGAGAAAGCAAACCCAAGTGGGGCTGGTCATGCCACACCCTTTCTCCTCCATGTCTCCATCCAGTCAGGATTTGGGGTACACAGGAGCATGCACTCGCTGCAGTTGGCCCCTTGGTATCTTGTTCCTAGTGCATGGTGCTTGCTTAACCACTGCACTGCGAGGCTGGCCTGTGCCAGCTGCCTTGCCTTAGCAGATGTTTGTGAGACTGACTAGTTACTTTATGTGTGTGCTGCCCACCCGTTGGCTGCGTTATTCCGCCTTACGGCATTCAGGTTCCCGTTCACTGGTGAAGAAATGTGGAGTTTTTTTTCCTAACCAATTGAATTTTATTTGTTGTATAAGCTAGCCAACATCTTTCAGCTAAAAAAAAACAAAACAAAACAAAACAAAAAACAAACAAACAAAAAAACATTATATTTGAGCAAAGATTACAGAATGAATTAGAACCCCACTAAAATTTGCTTTGGGGAGAGAACACCACAATTCTACTTAATTAAAAATATTTTTTTGTAGACCATAGTTTGTTTATTTTTAACACCCATCATGCCATGAATTCATAGGGGATAGGTTCAAGAAACTCGTCTCCTTTTCATTGGTTTTCACGAAGTGTGCTTCTTGGGTGGAGAAAGCCAAAGGCTGGTGCTTCAGTGAAACCCAGGTCCCTTTCTCTGGCTTTCTTCTCTTTCTGGTCATTTCCCCCCACACGTTTTTAGGAAACTGTCTCTGTTCTTAGAAGGCTTAAGCTCAATATGCACATTTATTCTCTTGGCAAAAATCTTGCTTTTAACTTATTTGCAGCAATGCCAACAGCATGTTGGGTCACACTGTAGACTCTGCAGTTTTGCCACAGTGACATTTGTGGTGCATTCCTTTCTGAACAGTGCCCATTCCCTTGGTGTCTACACTATCACCTTTCTCTTTCCCTTTGTGTTCGTCATTTTGGTGAATGACTGGAAGATGGTGGTTCCAGCCAGAAGGAAGACAGCATATGGAGTTTTCACAGTTTTTGGTGTTATAGGGGGTCTGCAAACAGAGGGCCAGCCACCTGCTGCTACAAGCACTTCACTGGAAAGTGCCTGTCCTCGTCCTTCATGTGACCTGGGGCCTGGCTCTCTGGAGCTCCGGTGGGCAGGTGCGAGACTGCTCCCCGCCACCACCACTTCCAAGTTACTGTCTGACCATTTAAAAATGTTTTTTCTACCTCTTGGTGTTAGGAAAAAAGTTGCCATGAATAATCACAGCGTGTAAGTTTTTGTATCAGTATATGTTTTCATTTTTCTCTCATTTCCTAAAACTGGAATTTCTAGGTTATATGGTAGATGTTTGTTTCAGTCTATGAGAAATTGAGTTTGTAAATTTAAGCTTATAGGAATTGCTGGGTCAATGGTAGGTGCATGATTAGTCATATAATAGACCGCCTTTCCTGAAGTAATGGTATCATTTTATATTTTTACCACCAGCCTTTACTGCATATCCCTCCAAACCTGCCATATTGTTAGGGTTTTTTCTTTGGGTGGTTTTATTTTTACTTTTAACTAACCTAGGAAGGTATAGTGGTGTTGCAGTGTGGTTTTACTTTTTGTTTCTTGATGGCTAGCGACGTTAAACTTCTTTTTATTTGCTTATTGTCATTTGTGTGTCTTCAGCGGAAAGTCTGTTCAGATCTTTGGACCTTTTCGGTCTGGACTTGTCTGTAATTAAGTAGCAACAACTGTTTGTATACTCCGCATGGGAATTCTTGCTTAGTTACTTGTATTACGAGTATTTCCTTCCATTCTGTGCCTGAAACAGGCTTTGTTTTATTACTACACTTTGTAGTTGTGTAAACGGGAGCATAAATCTGGCTGCTTACTCCTTTACGGACGAGAGCCGCGTGAGCTCCCCTTTAACAGAGCTTTCTTTAGCTAAGATTTCCCTTTTTTCATTTCCATGCCCCCAAACTCTCTCTCTTTCTCTCTTTTTTCTTAAAGAATTGTTTTATTTAACTTTATTTATTTTAATTTGACCAGAGATGGTCACAGTGAGAGAGAGTGAGTTAGAAGAAAAGTGAGAAAGCAAGCTGCCACATCTGAGACTTGAACTGTGATCAGCCGTGTGGGAGTCCAGCGCCCTTAACCACCAACCTTAGCTGCTGGCCCCACCCTTTCTTCTCTACTGAGTAACTTCTCTGCGTGTTCACATCTAAAGGTTACTTACTCTGGAAAGCTTTTCCATCTTGGAAAGTCTCTTGGTGCTTTTTAAGTACACTTTTGTAGGTCTCACTACCTTCCACATTTTAAGCTTTGTTGAAGGGACAGGGAGTGGGTGGGTTCTGTGGCTTAGTGGTTAGGTCAGCCGCATCCTACATAGTTGACTGTGTGTTTCAAGTCCTAGACCTGGCAGCTTGGGAAATACTCCATATGCGCTCCCAAAAATACTGAAAGGGGAGAGGAGGGATTGCGACAAGACCATTCCGATGGGCGTGCTTTCTCCTCTTCCTCTGTCTCTCTCTGGTGAGTGCATGTACCCTCTTAACAGTGAAGGGTAGGGGCCATGGCTGTTTCGGTTCACTGATGTATTCCGAGCGGCTAGCTACGTGTCAGATCTCCGGTGACTGTTCAGGATATTGCAGTAAGAGACATGCCAGCTCTACTGTTGCTGTACTGTTTGGGTTTGCTGTAGTTCTCTCACACTTTGGAAAGCAGTCTGTCGTTTTCAGCAGAGTTTAAGAGATGACAATGATGCATTTTGGTCTTGGGGGCACCGCTCGTTACCCCTTTGTGCCCAGATCCTCTGCATGCCGCAGCCCAAGCAAACTCGCTAATCCAGTCAGGTTCGCTTGCGTTTTTGAGGCCCGTATAGGCTTCCACTAGTCGTTGAAGAGCTTAAAAGTTTCTCATACTCCGTTCCAGTAATTTAAAAGGTAAGTGTGTGCTCAGTGTTTCTGTGTTAATAAAATTAATTTGATATGTGTGAAAGATTGATCATTGAGTTGAGGTCCTCTGGGCAGTTTTTAACAGATTTCTTTCATCTTTTTAGAAATAAATATTATTGTGTATATTTGAGGTTTATGAAACATGAAATACCGAGGCACGTGGGCCTGCACCAAGGTCAGCACATTGTCACATTTTGTTTGTGTGGTCAGAGGAGCTAAAACCTGTCTCACAGGACCTATTTGCTATTTCTCAGTCTATGTTCTTTTATAAGCAAGAAATCAACTTCTTGTTCCAGTCCGTCTCTTGGGGCCAGTCCCTGCCCTAGTGGCCAAGGTGTGATTTTGACAGAATTTTAAAAGATCCTTTGGGAAATTTTCTAACACGTGTATACCTTTTTCCCCTAAGATTGAAGAATGAAAAGGCCTTACGTCTTAACCTTATTGGTAAGTGAATTTTCTTATTTGACATTCTGACTAGAGTCTAGTGGATTTCTGCTCTAGACCTAATATTTTTGTTGTTTTTCAGTGCTCTAGTGAAATACTTTTATCAAAATGAAATTACTTTATCAGATTTACTTAAAAGATCAGTAATTAAACTTTTAAAGTAAAATGTGTTTATCATTTCTAGTTTAATTTTCCAGAAATGAAGTTTATATTTACCTGTCTACCTGTCTACACACTTCCCTACATCTAACTGAGGTGTAATTCTAACTCCCTGACCATTGGTATTGTGAGGGATTATGGCCTAGGTATTATGGAAACAGTAATGTTTAATAATATGGATACAGTATCTTTAGCTTATATTTCAGTATTACAATATTTTTTGGCCAAATTTAGTTTATTAATTTTCATAAGTTGGGGATTAAAAATAGTAACTATTAGACTTTGTTACTAAGTAACATAAAGGTGCTCGAGCCTCATCTCTCATGCTTAGGCAGGTACTAGAATAGCATCTCTAAACAGGTGTCAATGTGCTTGTGGGGCCGTGTCTTGATCTGTGGTACTGAGAAGTCCCACAGGAAGGGCCATGCTGGTCAGAGGCGCCCCTCAGGGTGTGCCCTGTGGGCTCCTGGTGATGTGTCCCGGCTGCTCTGCAGTGCCCGGCAGTGTGGGCGTGCTCAGCACACCCACTGACTTAGGGCCCCGACGGGCTCCCTGACCTCTCCTCTGCGAATGGGGTGAGACTGTAGAGCTGCCAACACAGCACGGTGCATGCGGGCTCTCCGGGTCAGCAGGGAGCACTGGCAGCATTTCCTTCTTACTGTTTAGACAGATTCTGTCATTTGCTTTTTAAATGCCTAGAACTTCACGTTCTTTTTTTCCTGTGCATCCATATTGAAAAGTATATATTATATACACACACACACACACACAGAAGAGCATCCCTCCCACTTCTGTCTCTTCTCTAAATTAAAATGTGACAATTTAATTTCTGACAGACTGGTTTAATTAGCTTTGAGCCCACACAGGGCTTTATATTTAACATTGAAATAAATTTTGGTTCTGTTTTAAACACATTAATGTGAGAATTATAAAGAATATCTCTTTGCTTAAATGGTGACTTGTGGTGCTTAACTATCTTGGTACTTGTTTATAGGTGAGAAATTGCAGTGGTTTCAAAGTCATCTTGACCCCCACAAAGGGGGATATTCAAAGAGAGACGCTTGTGAGTTAATTGAAAGGTAAACACTGGGCGTATTAAGAGCAAGGATCAGGGAAGAGGGTTCTGTGCCCTTGTTCTTTAAGAGACAGCTCTGTTCTGGATTTGCAGAAGAGTACCTGGGCTTTATTATCAGAAAGGCTGGATCCATCCCTGGCTTCCCGACTTGAGCAGTGTTGTCATGTCCTGGCCCTTCAAGTGGTGTGGTGTGCCCAGTTTCTTTGGATCAGGAAAGGTTTCCTGGAGAAGTGTCGAGTAATCTGGCACCTCAAGGGTCAGGGTCAGTAGACAGGCAAGGTCAGTTGATCTTTTGCCCTTTCCCCTCACACTGCTCTACCCATCAGTACCCAGTATAAGAGAGAACGAACTCTGAACAGCCAGAGCTGGGAACAGGGGTGCCATGTGTAGTGACCTGTCAGACATTTAATATGACTGAGCTAAGGCCAAGAAGGGAAACGCGGCAGGTACAGGAGGCACAGCCGGCCCACGAGTGAACCCAGGTGTCATCTGAGAGTTCAGGCCTTCTTTGAGGCCACTGGGAGCTGTAGGAGGCTCTCGGAGCCCACACCTGGGCGGTGGTCTCTAACTTGAGAAAGGTCAGTCATGAGAGGACAGTGGCCTTGGCCAGGAGACCGTGGAGAGGCTGATGGACACCTCGGGCAAGAGGTAGTGGTGGTGGGAGGACATGAAAGCTTCCGGAGAAGTTAAGAAGGCAGGGGTCTCAGTGCAGTGAAGGCTCGCGTGTGCAATGAAGGCAGGGAGCAGGGGTCTCAGTGCAGTGAAGGCTCGCGTGTGGAATGAAGGCAGGGAGCAGGGGTCTCAGTGCAGTGAAGGCTTGCGTGTGGAATGAAGGCAGGGAGCAGGGGGCTCAGTGCAGTGAAGGCTCGCGTGTGGAATGAAGGTCGGAACCTGCCCGCCCCCTTTGCTGGGGCAGCAGGGTAAATGGGCTGGTCCAGGGTGGGTGCAGTGGTTCGGTAGCAGGTGGGTGGGCAGGTGATGGCAGGCCCAGTTTGGATGTGCCACAGGCGAGGCCACTAGGGCATGTCTGAATGGAGGTATCCAGTAGGTGGGTGGAGCTGAGGGTCATGGCTCAGGAGGGGCTTTGCTGGCAGACTGGCCTGGTCACTAACGTCAAGGAGGTGGCTGAGCTACCCCGGACGGGGTAGAGAGGCGGGGATGCAGGGGACTCAGGGAGAACGGAAAGAGAAGAGGAGGGCAGGGGTTAAGTTTTAAGTGAATAAAAGCCAAATAGAGACTTTGTAACTCGCATGATTTTCTTATTTTCCAGGTATTTGAATCGATTTAGTGGCGAGCTAGAGCAGATTGAGTTACACAACAGCATCAGAGACAGGCAGGGCCGGCGGCACTGTTTCCGGGAGGCGGTCATCAGGCAGACGGTGGCCCGCGCTACGGCCTCGGTGGGTGCTCACTGCCCACGAAACGCGTGGTTCAGATTTGTGCCTCGTGTCAGCGCGCTAGTTCGGCTTTCTCCTTTGATTCTCTTTTCTTCGTTTCGAATAATTTTTGACTCGTTTCCCAGCAAAGCTGTCAATTTTGTGTCCAGCACATGGTATCTTCCACGTGACCGTGAGTCCTCCTTTCCTTTCTGGAAGGTACCAGCTTTGTCTGTGGGGGTCATTCTTCTCATCCTGGCCTTATCTGCTTCCTCAGAGTGGGTACTACCATGTCCCTTTCATTTTTGTAATTCCCGTGCTACACTACACCCACTGTCTCTCTCTCTCTTTTTTTAGAGATTTTTGCCATAAGGCGTGTACGCTCGCCAGAAAGAGAGAGAGACAGAAAGTGAGAAATCACACTCCAGGGGGAATGGCCACATCATAATCCCTTCTCCTCCATTCTCCTCTCGGGATCTTGGGCAAGCATGCACACACGCCTGGTGTGAGTTTAAGTCACTGGGTCTGGGACTCGTACCACGGTTGACTACATGGGAGTCCAACGACATAGCCATTACACAAACTACTGGTTCCCCCACTGTCATTTTTGACAGGAGAAATCAAATGTTCTTTCTTAGGCTTGTGACACGCCGCACAGATCCTCACGACGGGGTTGTCTGTTACCAGGTTGTTAACACTGAAGAAAAGCACTGGGTGGGAGAGGGAGCCTAGGGCTTGCAAAGCCTCAGTCTGGTGTCTACCCAAGGATGCATATGGCTGCAGGTGCTCAAAGGACAAGTGTTACTTCATTAATGGGTCTGTTTTGTTATACAAGTTTTGTGTAGAACTTACTACTAGGATTCTAATTGTTTTTTAAAGCAAGGCTTTACTGTTTCTCTTTATTTGTAAGTTAAGTAGGTTTTTTTCTTTAGAATTATTTTATTTAACTTTATTTATTTATTTAATTAATTTATTTTAATTTGACCAGAGAGGGACAGAGAGAGGAGAGAGAGGGAAAGTGAGAATGTAAGCCGCCAGGTCCAGGACTCGAACGGCGGTCAGCCATGTGGGAATCCAGTGCCCTCAACCACCACGGCACCTCTGGCCCCTATTACTAGCATTCTGAAGTTACCTTCTTCAACTAGGCTCTTTATACTTGCCAAGTGTACTTCTTAAAAATAACTTATTTAATTTTATTTATTATTATTTTAATTTACTATAGGGCATGTGTACTCATCAGAGAGACAGAGAGAGAGAGAGAGAATGAGAAAGCATGCTGCCAGGTCTAGGACTCAGTTCACGGTCAGCTAAGTGGGAGTCTAGCACCTTTAACCACACCACACCCTGCTGACCCATCAGCTGAGTTTTCATATTAATTATACAGTGCCTTGATACTTTGTTTTTCTTTGGATGTGCTTGCTATCAATTACTGTTTGTTGTATCTGAGATACTGAATGAGGAGACTGTAGAATGATACAATTTAGAAAACTGTTCCTGACAGATACAAATGTTTCTCTTTCCCAGAGATTCCAGACATCCTAAATGCAAGTAATCTGAAAACTTTCCGGTGAGTGTGCCTTACAGGTTCCCTGGGAACTGCATGTAAAATAAATGAGGCATAAAATTTCTTTTCTTTGGAGTCTAGACATCAAGCTAAAAGGAAATGGGCCGCTTTTACCTTTGCTTATTTTATCAGGAAGGTAAGGGTTTGAAGCACCTGCTGTACACGGAAATGGTAATTACACGGTGTATCTTTTATTTGTTTTTCTAACTAATTTAAAATAGTACTTCAAAGAGTTTGTTTTCATTATTCCTTCCCAGTTCTTATTTTTTTTTAAAAGAAAACAGCAATAGTCTTGGACTCAGAGTCTCATCCTTGGGATTCCTCTGTACACGCTTTCGGAGGGAAGATAGTTAAGGGACACGATAACCAGGGGAAGGGGCGAAGGCATCAACAAGCATTTAGTCCAGGGCTGGGACAGTAGCACAAGGGCAAATAAAGCACAAAGCTCTTGGGACCAGCAGATGGCATAATGGTTATGTCACTGGAGTCCCATGTAGTCAACTGTGGTTCACGTCCCAGACCCGGCGGCTTAAAAAACTCATGCCAGGTGAGTGTGCGTGTGTCCCCAAAATCTCAAAAGGAGAATGGAGGATGAAGGACTGTGGTGTGACCATCCCCGTTAGGGGTGATTTCTTGCTTTATGTGTCTCTGTCTCTATCTCTCTATGGTGAGCATGCGTGCCCTATAGCAAAGAAAAAAAGAAAGTTTCTGGGGCAGTAGGTGCTGTGGTGGTAAAGGCACTGCCCTATAGCAAAGGAAAAAAAAAAAAAAGAAAGTTCCTGGGGCCAGTAGGTGCTGTGGTGGTAAAGGCGCTGGACACCCCACATGACCGAGCACAGTTCAAGTCCTGACCTAGTGGCTTGCTTTCTGACTTTCCCACGTCTTTAAAATAAAAGGAAGCTCTGAAGGCCAGCTCATGTGGGACAGGGCCTGGTTTCCATCTGGAGCCTCTCTGAGTACACTGGACACGTGTGTGCCCATGGTCGGGGCCGGCTGAGGCTGGGAGTGGAGCCTGGCAGCAAGACTGTTGGGGATGCCCTCTCTCTCTCTGTTTCCCCCACTTCTGGAAGAAAGAAAGAAACTTTAAAATAATTAAAAAAAAAAAAAAAAAAAGACCTGGTTGGTCCAGTGGTCTCTCTCATCATACTCCTTTGTAGTCAGGGAGGCCACTAGGATTCAATTACTGTTTTCAAGCATTGGTTCTCTGTCTCTAGAAAATTATTTTTATTAATCATTTGGGTCTTAATTAGACCATGTTGATTGGTTGGAATTTAATGCTGTTGGCTAAGTTTGAATTTAATCATATTCTTTGGAACTTATGGATTTAATCTTATCTGTGGGATTCTGTACTTCTCAACTCATAGACACTAAAGCAGCTCTAATAGGGTTCATCTGTCAAATTCAAGAACCGTCTCCACTTAGGTCTTGTACAGCACTTAAATACATGGGACTTAAATTGTTTTTATGCCCTAAATATTCATCTTTGCCTGTAACATTAACTGATGAAATATATAAGTATACTCCTTATTTCTAAAACTATGTTGTGCCTCCAAAGAAATCCTTGAGCAAGAAGAAATGGGCACAGCTACTGTTGCAGCTTCGAGTTGGTTTCTCAGAACAGCCTTCACGTTGCTCCTAAAGTAACCAAATGGAGAATTTTCACAGCAGATACTGAGACTGCAGAACTGAAAATATTCTGTTACAAGAAGAACAGTTGTTTTTGATTACCGAAACTTAACTCTGGTTTACCACTGGGTGTGAAAAGGAAAACCTTTCCTGACTGAAAGATTTGCCAGATGAGGCGTTGCTCCTACTTTTGAGATTCTTGGTACTGCGTAGCTGAGGGAGACATTCGGGTCAGGGAGGAGGAATTTTGAGTGGACAGAGCCTCCTTGTAACTTGCCTGGTATTTTTTTCTATTTGGCTTCTGAAGTTCTGAATAAGTAAGGTTTTTTGGGGGGGATTGTTACTACTGCACATAGTAAGAACATACAGTAAGTGTGGGATGTAAGCCTCAGTTCTTGGGACATTGTTGTTTTCTAGTTAGTTTATATTATTGTTTTCCTAATGCATCTAAATCTGCTATAAATGGATAAAATTTCTTCTGCTACTCCCAGAGTTTTGAAAATTGACTATCTCCTGCTTACTTGGCTCAACTCCCACCAACACTCTCTGATCTGCTTTTGTCTAGGGAATGGGATTTTGATCTGAAAAAATTGCCAAACATTAAAATGAGGAAAATTTGTGCTAATGATGCAATTCCCAAGAAGTGCAAGAAGAAGACTAAGACTGTTGTAACGGTGGACAAAGACTTGGAAGAGTTGGATCTGAAAGGCGAATCCAGTGACTCGGATGAAGAAATGACTGCAGTGGACTGACTGCCTTTACTTGAGTCAGAAATAAATGACCCGAAAGCTTCACGTGTCAGCTCATTGAGTTTGGCAAGTACTTGTCCTCAGATCCAAGGGTTTGCCATTTCGCTGTTCTCTTCCGGGATGGGAATCCCATTTGTGGTTTCAAACATGCTACAATATCTACTTAGAAATGAAGGTTGCGCTTCATTTACATTAAGTCGCTAACATAGAAATGATCTACAGAGGCCTTTTAATGTGACTCTGTGTTTGAGGGGAGGAGCAACATGAGTGAAGACAGAACTTCTCAGTTTTTCCCAGGCGTAACTCTTAGGTCTGCCTGACCTTGCATTTGGGGAGTGGACTAAAAAGTTCCTTCGGGTGCCTCAGCTGGGATGGCATTCAGGTTGTCTTTCATAATAATACACTATTCCTTCCCCTCAACATTAGACCAGATATTATTTTTTTATAACATAGGGGAAAATGATATGGAATGATAGACATTAATGGATTGTATGGCTTCAGCCAGAGTTAAATGGTTAAAAAACGTGACTGTTAGGTTGCTTTCTTAATCTTATGTCAAAGGGGGTAAATTAGTGTGACCTCAGGCTAGCGTCTTATGATCGTGTGTTTCTGCTTCCTCATGGTGAGAAGGGGCAGTTTTATTTGTGGAGACGGAAGTGGAGATCAGAGGACTGACACTCCGTTAGTGTTACTCGCCTTCTAGGAGGCAGTTACGTTGCGCACAGTGTCATTTAATATTTCAAGTAGCCTGAAAACATGACCGTTCAGGATTTGTTCTTCACAGAATTTGTTAAATGTAAGTATCACTTAGTTTATTTTCAAAGAAAGCAATTCAAGTGTATTTGAAAATTTTTAAGACAAGACCAAAAAGGCAAGGCTGTATGGGGTTAATTCAATACCAACTAAGTCTTGTTAACAGTTTATTTGAAGTGTTATAACTTCACTTCTGAAATTGAGAAATAAAGCCTATTTTCATAACTTCACGCAGGTTCTCATTGTTTAATTCTCAGTGCTGTAACTGAGCTGATGAGCTTTAGTGGTCTGTGAAGGTGTGGTTGATGACTACGTGAGAAGTTGGTATCTCTTTAGTCATTGGAATGTTCCCCTCCCTCTCTCTGGTTCATGTTTATCTCAAAATGGCTGTAAAAACTGAGTCATAAATTACAGTAGAGAGAATAAGAACTGTTTTATCTGGTCTAAGCTTGAAAGCCCACATTGTTCGATGAGTGACTTGAGGACAAATATCCCCCCTCTCAGACATTTGTCCCTGGTTTTCCTTCATGCCGTCAGAGCAGAAATACTGACAAGCTCCACTGCTGGGCAGGGGACGGATGGTCTGCTTTGAAGCTGTGCTTTGGATCTTCGTGTAGCCATGTCCTCTCGGGGGCTTCTTTCATCCAGGGGGATGACCTGTGGGCCAGGGGCACATCTTTGTAAGATGGCTGTCCACGCCAGGGCCATGGGACAGAGTAAGGGAAAGGGGACACGCCTTCTCTGTGTGCACCTGCTTTACCACCCTTGGCAGTGTCAAAGCGGTCCTTAGTTGATGGCCATAAACGTAGGCCGTGGGCCGGGCTGGCTCCCCTGTCAAGGTTGCTGACTCCTGGTGTAAACCAGTCAGCTGAATTCCCACGGTCTTGGGTGAGTGAGAGGTCTCTGAGTTCAGAGCAGCCGGCCCTGACATCTGTTCCCTTGTTCCAGCACCTTAGTCACATCCTTGCCTTCCTGACGTGGGGACTCTGTTCACCTCAAGTAGGAGCCTGACCTCATGTCCTCCTTGAGGGACTTTTTGAGGCTTTGGAGCCGGTCATTGTCCCTCATCCTTCCTTTTACCAGAAGGACCTTCTGCCCCTTTGCTGAGACTGGCTCGTACTCAGTTTTCCCTTGTCTTCGGAGTAATCATCTTAGTGATTCCTGGTGGATTACGTGTGTGATCTTTAAGTTTCCAGGGACCTCTCGGTGCTCACAGCTGGCTCTTGATCAGCACCTCAGACTGATGATCTGAGCATCCCACTCTCTGTCCTCTGCCTCACGTTCCTCCCCGTTGCTCTTGTTAGCTTCTGTGCTTAGTGTTTACCCCACATCCCTGTCATCTCGAGCACTGTACCCAGCTCAGGACTGGTCACTGAACACCTGATGACAGTGGTGATAAGGGGTGGTGGAATTTGAGGGACGGGGCAGGCTCCGGGCAGGTGCGTGAGCTCTCTGGGAGCAGTCTTGTGGAAAGGCCTGGGCAGGGCACTCCGGGCATGGCTGTTGTCTTACTCTACACCCGGCGTTAGGAATCGGGGCTTTGGAAAGGGACGTTTGCTTTACTATCACCGAACCTCCTAGGTTAATATTTATTGGTCACAAAGTATTCTGAATTCACTCTTTTATTGCTGAGTAGAAAAATGCTTCTATATACTTACTTTTCTATAGCCAACCCTTGTAAGAAAATCCTCTCTAGATTACATCACAATTTTTCTCAAACTTTTTTTTTTTTCCTTATTAAAAAGACTGAGCTTTGCCGTGTTGCCTAGGCTGGCCTGGGAATTGCGAGCCTCCTCTCTCTGCCAGCACTACAGGTGGGCGCCCCTGCCCCGGCTTGGACGCTGTTTTATGAACAAGCTTTCAAAGTCTGTGTGCTACTTCCTTTGGTTTGTCTTCATTGATGTGCCCGTTAATTCCTTTCTGCAGGGTCAGGTGTGTTTACCTTAAAGTAATTACAAATATGTTCAGCTCTTTCTTAAAAATCCACTGTGAAATTTTTTTTAAAGAATTATTTAATTTTTATTCATTAATTTTAATTTGACCCGAGAGATACACAGAAAGAGAAAGAGAAAGAGAGAGGAAGTGAGAAAGCAAGAATCCCAGGTCCGGGATTCGAACTATAGTTGGCCACCACGCCACCTGCTGGTCCCCCCACTGTAAAATCTTACATCAGGAAATCAAGTATGTTTGAATGTTGCAAATACAAAACCACAAGAAGCACAGAAATCACAAACAAGGTTTGAGTCACTTGTTTAATATACAAAGGCTTTCACAGGTAAGTAATTTATTTTTCTTGGTCTTAGTACACATTATTCACAAAACAGTAAATTGTTAATGCAAGAGAATTAGGTAAAACAAAAAATGTACAAATGCCCAATTTCAAAAGTTGTACACAGTTAAACTAAGTTACCCTTCTTTGTGTTAATGCGCCTCCAGTTTCGGAATGGGCTTGTTTCCGGTGTGGGGGAATGCTGCAGCCCAGAGTAACAGTCCTCCCTGTCACCTGTATTGATAAGTAATAGCACCATTGGGCTGGCGAGGAAAGGAAAAGGTCTTCGTCTTTCCTAACGAAAGTGTAAGCCTCACAGAATTGCCGTGGAGCCACCACTGTGACGGTCCATTTAAGACCCCTGCGTTGTCTCAGAACACTCACGGGCAAGGCAAGGCAAGCTGTGTCTGGCAGAGGGAGCGGTCTTTCCACCTCACCCTGGGGTCACTATGATTTCTGTTCGTGATGTCGTTTCTCTGAGGACCAATCGCCTGGTCAAAATATGGGTGATTTTAGGGTACCCAAGGAGATTTAATGCTGGTGCACTTTGAGAAAGACTGATTTCTGCATTGCTATATCCCAAGTTTTGCTTTTTAAATTTTTGTATGTTGTTTTGCACTTAAGCTTAATCGCCTTTGGGTTTCAGTTTTTGAAAGAGCTGCAATTCAATCTTTAATCCTATACAGTATAAGGGACTGTTACTTAAGAAATTTAACAGCATCAGTGTCTGCTTGTGGTATTGATAATACCAAGATTCAGGTTATGATCATAAAAGGCCACGGTTTTTAGCAGAGTGGGGAGCTCACGCCTCGGTGCCTGCCCTGCGTTTCCATTCCCTCTCATTTCCTGTGTGAGCAGGTGAGTGTGCCCAGCACGTGGCCACTCAGTTGGGCTGCCTTTCATCTTGAGGGTTGTTTCTAGTCCACAAAACACAACCACCAAGCCAAATCCCGTCATTGTTTGAAAGGGCACAACGGACACAGTCACACAATGTACAAAGGAAGTAGTCAGCGTTAGGTTTTAAATGCACATAACTAGTTCAGATTGGTTGGCCCATAACCACCCGCTTCAGGAAAGCTTTTTAATGATGCTTTCCTGTAGTGGATGCTTTTAAAACTGAAATTCAGATGTTCAGGATCTTAGCAGATAAACGACTCTTAACTCCCTAGAGAGCTGTGTTATTTTCTCATGTCAGTAAAGTCAGACCCCATAGAAGTTAATTTTGAGAATTTAGGTATAGATTTCAGACACCAGGTTACTTTTTATCATTAATGCCTTTCTTTGCTTTTTATTCTGGAAATGATTTCTTAGTGTTAAGTGTAGCCCTTAATGAGGTTTTTTTAGCCGATCATTTTCTGCTCTGAAGTGAGCTCTGCACTGCTCTGTCTTAAGCTGGTACAGAATATCGACAGTGTTTTCAGTGGTGACCAAGGAAATAATCCTTTCCTTCCAGAGCCAACAGGAGAGGCATCAGCATTTTTTTGTTTGCTGGTGACTAGATTTTCCCCCCCCAGGATATTTGTGAACATGTTGCCATTGCTTAAACCTCAGGAAAAATGGGTCGGTCGGGTCTGAGGAAAACCAGATCCAGGCTGACCCTGGGTACAGTGGCACAGTCGGAGCCCTGGAGCCTGTCTTCACTGATGGATTTACCGTGCGTCTTCACGACAGCAGTTTAAGAGGAAGGTAAGGGGGTTTGCAGGTCTATCTCTTAGTTTAAACGCCACTTATGTCCGTGTTCGTGCCTAATTTTTGGTCCAGTTTAGTTACCTTAACTTTATTTTCCTCTGCATTTATTCCATGCCCTACAAAAGTCTTAAGAAAGGTGAGTTTTAAACCTTTTGTTTCCTGACTGAATACCATAACATTTTTTTTTTTGCATATATATACACGAATACACGCACGCCACACACACTCACACACACACACTTGATGGGGTTTAACTTTTCTCCTAGGAATCGGGACTCAGTGTCAGCCACTACTAATACTGTCTTTCTCATGAAAAGGTTTTTATTTTCCTTTTTCCTATGATAATCTGTGAACAAGCACACTGATAATTACAAAGTGCATCGACGTGATACCCAGATTTGTGCACTGCGACACCCGTGCTTTGGTTGCTGTGGCCTCTTCACAGTACCAAGAGTGACTAACACAAGTCAGTCACCTCTGGTTTTTCTTTATTGGAGGACATCTCCCTTTGACAGGCCACTGGATCTAGCGTCATTAATCCACGTCAGGGCAGTGTTGTCATCTCACGCAGCCTCACGCGCACTCCAGTTTTACGTGAATGTGCAAAGAACACCCTGAAGAGCTGTCAGCCCTATACAACGCGGTGTGTTACTTAGCACAGGTCTGCGGAACGCCTTCCTTCTCAGCTGAGTCAGGGAAATGCCGCTGGCTTTTAAAAACAGGGGCTAGGTTTTTAGTCATAACTACTCATCTCTCAAGTTGACACCTCATGTGGATTAAAAAAACCTTACACACTATTTAATAAGAAAAATATTTCATTTTTATTTCCCTATCGTAAGTGCTTCATAGTAGCAAACAAGTTAATTTCACAACTTTGCAGACTTTTATCTTTCTATCCTTTGCTTTTTCATGCTTTAGAAAAATGGTCACTTCAGCTAACTCTTCAAACTAGCTTAATCTGATTAATTTAGTACTTTGTAAAATCATAACATTTGTGAAACTTGGAAATAAAATAATGAATGGAGCTCCTCTTTTGGAATACTGGATTGGTCAGTGAGGCAGAGGCCTAATTTCTAATCGTAGCACTCTGACTTCCATGAGGTCAGTTCTAGCTGAGGTGTGTAAAAACTACATTCTGGATTTGAGACTTGGTTCATGAAAAACAAAACTGTTTGAATATTTCATATTGATGACATGTTAGAAGTAACATATCTATAGTGTTAAATAAACATCCAAATTAATTCACCCGTTTTTACTTACTCTAATGGGGCTAGTAGGAACTTAAAATGGACTTCTGTGGCTGCATTTGTGGCTGCGCTAGTCCTGTTGGACAGCACCGTATTAGACCGGATGAAATAGGACCTAATTGCCGATTTCAGCCTGGGGGTATTTAGTGGAGCTGACTGAACCTGAATCTTTTCGTTGATGATTTAAATATAATTCCAGGTATTAATGCCTTCAGATGTGTGTTTCATCTACTTTTTAAAACATGCATCTGTTAAAATAACAGGACTCCACTGTAGGCATAAAAATCTGTTAACTGCCAAAGTATGTCAAAATATGCATCCTCCAGGTTTGCTTCCATTGTGACTTAGGGATAATTTAGGCTTAAAATCGATTGTGTTATTTCCAGATGAGATAGTTAATGTTACAAGGCCCTAAAAAAAATACACATTGCATTTCAAGGCTGTGTTCTTGAACTTTCCTCCTTCCACTGTGAAAAGTGTCGCATGTCCATTTAATCTTTCATCCTTGCCTAAAAGCGTTCTTTACTTGCACGTCTTAGAATCTAGCAAATTGCTTGCATTCTCTCATCACTCTTTAGGCTATTCTGTGCTTCCCGGGATCCTGGCCATTCGGTGTGTTTTTCTCCTTTCCCTTTTGAGCAAAGTAAGGAAAAATGCGTCAGGACAGAGGAGGAGATGAAGGGAGTGGGTAGTCCAGGGTCACCTCTGTCAGTTGTAGTGGCTGAGGGCTAGAAAGAAGTTCTTCAGCAAGAACAGCCACTGCCACTGTCACACCGGTATCAGCTCAGGGGGGCCGCCTTCTGTGGACGGCAGGGCGTTTGTGCCCGCCTGTGACACAGGCACTGCCACGCTGTCCTTGAGGTCCGTGCCCACGTTGCATGAGAAGTTCTTCTCCAGTTTTTTGGCAGTGTCTGGGCAGTTCTGCACAAAGATCACGCGGTTGTAGGCCTTCAGCCTGCGCCAGAGCTGAGCATAGACTTTACACTGTACATACATGAAGACGAGGCCCCCTGTGAAGCCAATGGCCACCACAACCAGCTTTGTCCAGAATGGCCATTCGAGGACACCTGTGGAATCCGAGAGAGAGACGGTTGTCACCAAATGGTCAGCAATGGATTTGGTCGGTTTTTCCTATGGTCCTTGCAAAAGATGCTACCCGCCTGGTAAGTTATGTTGCTAAGGACTGTATTGTTAACTAGTAAGTGGTATTAGAATTGGCATGAGTCCTCTCAAGTATTTTAAGTGTATCGTGAAAATCGTAGCTAAGGAAATGTTCTGGCTAGCCTCTGTGGTGTTAGCTGCTCTCCGTGTGGAGGATGTGTTGTAATTTTCAGACTGGTCGACTTCCTTATTGCTATTGTTAAGGAAGGCTAGTGGGTACACTCGGTGAAAAAGTCGGAATTTAGAATCTGTTTAAGATGAGTCAGAAGGTGTATGTACGGGCGTGAACCTGCAAGAGTTTTTTAAGAGGAGGGAGGGAAGAGACGAGGAACGAAAGAAAGGAAGCTGCTGGATCTCAGCAGAAAAAGATCCCTGAGACAGATGAAGGATTTTTGTCGTTTGTTCATACAATTGTACACCTTGTCACCAAGAACCGTCAGATTTTTAGCCATCAATATTCTCTTAGTTGACATCGCTATGATCAGAAATAAGCTTCCCTTCACAGACACAGCTTTACGGTTACTTCAGCTTCTGTAACCGCTGAGGATTTAGGGCACACAAAATTGGCAGCACCGAAGGTGTGACGGTCAGGCCCCTGCCCCATGCCAGCTGCAGCGTGTGTGGGGACAGGTCCCTGAGAGGTGGTCAAGTCAAAGTGTGGGTCGGGTGGTGTAGGAAGGGCTGACGGGAATCGGGAGAAGCCATAGTAACAGTTTAGGATTCTACTTTGGATTTTTATTATAACAATGAACAGAGTAATAAGATCTTACCTAAATTTTAGTAATGGTTTTTGTGTTGCGCTTTTGCCCTGTTTAGATCATGATGAAGCACTTCATGCCCCAAAGATTAAGCATAAGAGAACAGGATAACCCTGTCGAGTCCTGGTCCCAGTATCACATGGGACTGCGCATTTCTTAAACTCCGAGAGGCCCAACAGAGTTTTATTCTTGACGTTTACATAGCTGATGTCGGGAGTTAAGTGCGATCTCAGGACATGGCGGTCATAAGGTTGCATTTTCCCATCACGAAGGGTCACAGACTCGGGGACCATGGCGGTCTTCCTGCTACAGCGCTGACCCAGTTGAAGACAGCTGCTTGGAGACAAGCACTGTCAGGAGAGCGCGTGGCTGGGCACAGCACAGACTGTACTCACCCGAGCCTGGACGGGGCAGTGCCTGCCCACCTAGGCCACCTGGTGCGCACAGTGGGCGTTTGGGAGCTAGACCAAATGGAATGATGCAAGGCTGAGTCAGGCTCCAGAGAAGCGACGCCATGCAGAGACTAGGTGAACACGGGGTGCAGATGTGCAGCTGCTGGCGCACGCAGTCAGGCTTGTCCTCTGTAAGCAGGACGTGTGCTGAAGTGGTGGTGTGGTGGGGACGTGGCCAGCGACAGTGTTTATCACCAGGTCGTGTGTCCTGTAAGCTAGGGGCACAGTAGGCTTCTTTACACCGACATCAAACACCTGAGCACTGTGTTATGACATCTGTGACCTTGTGACGGCCACATCACTAGGCACTAGGTTTTTTTGTCCTTACGCTATAGGGCACGTGCTCACGGAGGGTGGTGAGAAAGCCTCCCCCCCCTCGCAAGGGATGGCATGCTGCAGTCCCGTCTCCATTCTCGGAATTCTGATCACACGCTCCCAGCATGTTTTTCAACTATGTTCGCCTAAAATCCCAAGAGCCGAATGAAGGAGAAGGGATTGTGGTGTGGCCACCCCCATTGGGAGGTACTTTTTCTTCGTTTCTACCCCCACCCCGTGAGTGCATGCTCCTTATAGCTTAAAAAATAAATAGAATTAATTGAATCAACAATTAGTAACCTCCCAAAGGAGAAGACAAAAGCCTGGTTTCATTAGTCAATTCTAAACACCAATTTTCTAACGCTGGTTTTTAGAAAGTAGGAGCAGAGGGTGTGCTCACAGGCTCATTTTATAAGGTCCACATTACCCAGTCCCATATCGGGCAAGGGCATTACTGTGATGGAAAACACACTAATGGGCGTAGATGCAAAAATCCTCAACAGAATCATAGCAGATTAGCCCAATGTGTGGAAGCAGTTATATACCACAGCCAAGAGGGGTTATCCCAGGCGAGCAGATGCGCTGGCCGCTGCCACCCTCTGGGGAAAGAGGCGTCTGTCCTGTGATACATGCAGGCGATTCTCCCACATCCTGTGTCGGCATGCTGACCCTGGAGGCGGGGCGGTACCTTCCCACACGTTTCAGCACATGGTGATTAACACGGAACAGCCCAGGCCCACTCTGCATTGCCGTGCGTGCCGTGGCACCTGGGCTGCTACACCTTGACGCCACCCCAAAGCAGCCTGCAGGTGGGCTCTCCAGGGAAGGCCTAAGCCAGCCTATGCTTGTCCTTCCACATGATGTTGAAGGCTCGAACTAGAGGAGTGGAAATGCTCTCTTACTTCGGCTGGGAAATGTGCCGCTCGAACCACGGAGACCAGCCCCCGAGTTGCAGGGAGGTTCAGGGTGAGAGAAAGCGCTCAGACACAGAAAGGCAGATGGACCTCTCAGCATGGCGCACATGGGCAAGCCTGACTCTGGGCAAGATGTTTTTCTCACAAAGCCAGAGAGGAAAACTGGGTTTCTAGGTCAAAGCAACTGTATTTATAGAACTCGATTGAAAAAGTAAAATGTATGAATTATTCCTTTAAAGTTTGCGATAGGGGATGTGTACTTGCTGGGGGGGGGGGGGGGTGAGAAAGTGCCCCCTGGAGAAGGGAGATGGTCAAACTGCAATCCTGTCTACTCTATTCCCTTTTTAGGATTTTTTGGCATGCACACACACGTGCTCACAATGAGTTTTAAGCTGCTGGGTCCAGGACTTGAATTGTGGTTGACTATGGGAGTCCAGCGATGTAACTGCTATGCTATCTGCTGGTACCCCCCAGCCTGCCTTTAACAGGAAAAAAATCCTCTGTGTTGGCCCTCCATAGTGGCACAGAGTTAATGCAACACCCGAACGCACATGCAAAGGTCCGAGGTTCTCGTCTCAATTCCTCTATGTGCCAGGTTTTTTTGTTTACCCACAATTCCAGCCGGTGCGCACAGTGGGCGTTTGGGAGCTAGACCAAATGGAATGATGCAAGGCTGAGTCAGGCTCCAGAGAAGCGACGCCATGCAGAGACTAGGTGAACACGGGGTGCAGATGTGCAGCTGCTGGCGCACGCAGTCAGGCTTGTCCTCTGTAAGCAGGACGTGTGCTGAAGTGGTGGTGTGGTGGGGACGTGGCCAGCGACAGTGTTTATCACCAGGTCGTGTGTCCTGTAAGCTAGGGGCACAGTAGGCTTCTTTACACCGACATCAAACACCTGAGCACTGTGTTATGACATCTGTGACCTTGTGACGGCCACATCACTAGGCACTAGGTTTTTTTGTCCTTACGCTATAGGGCACGTGCTCACGGAGGGTGGTGAGAAAGCCTCCCCCCCCTCGCAAGGGATGGCATGCTGCAGTCCCGTCTCCATTCTCGGAATTCTGATCACACGCTCCCAGCATGTTTTTCAACTATGTTCGCCTAAAATCCCAAGAGCCGAATGAAGGAGAAGGGATTGTGGTGTGGCCACCCCCATTGGGAGGTACTTTTTCTTCGTTTCTACCCCCACCCCGTGAGTGCATGCTCCTTATAGCTTAAAAAATAAATAGAATTAATTGAATCAACAATTAGTAACCTCCCAAAGGAGAAGACAAAAGCCTGGTTTCATTAGTCAATTCTAAACACCAATTTTCTAACGCTGGTTTTTAGAAAGTAGGAGCAGAGGGTGTGCTCACAGGCTCATTTTATAAGGTCCACATTACCCAGTCCCATATCGGGCAAGGGCATTACTGTGATGGAAAACACACTAATGGGCGTAGATGCAAAAATCCTCAACAGAATCATAGCAGATTAGCCCAATGTGTGGAAGCAGTTATATACCACAGCCAAGAGGGGTTATCCCAGGCGAGCAGATGCGCTGGCCGCTGCCACCCTCTGGGGAAAGAGGCGTCTGTCCTGTGATACATGCAGGCGATTCTCCCACATCCTGTGTCGGCATGCTGACCCTGGAGGCGGGGCGGTACCTTCCCACACGTTTCAGCACATGGTGATTAACACGGAACAGCCCAGGCCCACTCTGCATTGCCGTGCGTGCCGTGGCACCTGGGCTGCTACACCTTGACGCCACCCCAAAGCAGCCTGCAGGTGGGCTCTCCAGGGAAGGCCTAAGCCAGCCTATGCTTGTCCTTCCACATGATGTTGAAGGCTCGAACTAGAGGAGTGGAAATGCTCTCTTACTTCGGCTGGGAAATGTGCCGCTCGAACCACGGAGACCAGCCCCCGAGTTGCAGGGAGGTTCAGGGTGAGAGAAAGCGCTCAGACACAGAAAGGCAGATGGACCTCTCAGCATGGCGCACATGGGCAAGCCTGACTCTGGGCAAGATGTTTTTCTCACAAAGCCAGAGAGGAAAACTGGGTTTCTAGGTCAAAGCAACTGTATTTATAGAACTCGATTGAAAAAGTAAAATGTATGAATTATTCCTTTAAAGTTTGCGATAGGGGATGTGTACTTGCTGGGGGGGGGGTGAGAAAGTGCCCCCTGGAGAAGGGAGATGGTCAAACTGCAATCCTGTCTACTCTATTCCCTTTTTAGGATTTTTTGGCATGCACACACACGTGCTCACAATGAGTTTTAAGCTGCTGGGTCCAGGACTTGAATTGTGGTTGACTATGGGAGTCCAGCGATGTAACTGCTATGCTATCTGCTGGTACCCCCCAGCCTGCCTTTAACAGGAAAAAAATCCTCTGTGTTGGCCCTCCATAGTGGCACAGAGTTAATGCAACACCCGAACGCACATGCAAAGGTCCGAGGTTCTCGTCTCAATTCCTCTATGTGCCAGGTTTTTTTGTTTACCCACAATTCCAGCCGGCTGACATGGGGTGCGCTGTGTGTCGAGGCCCTGTTAGGCTCCCTGCCTCTATCTCTCTGTCTCCCTCTGGTGGAAGAAAGAAAGAAACTTCAAAACCCCTTACATCTTCCTCATGGCGTTCGTTCTCTATTGGAGTGAGGTTGGGCATCGTGGTCGGCGTGACCCAAGGCCGTTTCTCTTTGGGAGCCTGAGCCTGCAGCAGCTCTGTGAGCAGGTCCACGGCACCTGACAGCTTTCAGATCCTTCAGTTACTGTTTGTTCTTTGCTCCCAGAAACACCTTCCTTGGCTAATGGTTCAGACGGATTCAGTTTCTTCGCAGGGCCGAATGCTAGCAGGAGCACACAGCCGTGGCAGTGTCTTCTCAAAGGCGGTCTCCCTGCACAGAATCCCCGCTCGCATGCGAGGATGGGATTGTACTCCTAAGTGTCAGCTGCTCAGTCTTCACGCCACGCGTGTTCACTCAGCTGTTGCTCCTTGGCACACTGGACCTGTTGTCCATCGGTCTCTCTGCCGTCCATCTCCTGCGAGCTGGGTGCAGCGACAGCTCGGGTGGCCCGTGCTGGCCTGCACTGGCCCTTGGCATCTCTTGCTCGGACACGCGCTTGGCCCCGTAGGACAACAGCCAGAAACCTGAAGGTGTCACACAGTGGTTATGCTCTGCTTTCTTTCTTTTTCCTTTTGTAAAATATTTTCCGGAGGGCACATGTGCTTCCGGGGAGAAACGGCAAGGAGAAAGCACACCCTAGTGGAGCGCGTCATTGCCACAACCCCTTCTCTCCTTCCTTTCGGGGTTCTGGACGTGCACGTAGCCCAGTGTGCTTTCCAAGCCACGGTGTCCAGGGCTCACACCACATGGTCAGCCATGTGGGATCCAGTCCCTTAACCGGTAGGCCATGGGCTGGCCCATGTTTTTTGTTTGTTGTTTTCAAAATACTGCAACTGCCATGTGAAGAAGGCAGGGCCAGCATGCTTTCTGGTAAAAGGCAAAACAAAACACACACAGGTGAGCTGCACCTGCCATCCTAGCCAATAGGACCCTCCTGCCGGACAGACAGGAGCCTGGCCCTGCTGCCGCTGTGACCACGCGAAGGGTCACCTGCCATGACTCAGCTGTGAACTGCCAGGTCAGTCCGGCTGGCCCAGACCTGGAGCGATGCCCAGGCGACACAGAATTGGGAGTAAAATACATGGTCGTGTTTTTGTCGGTTTAGGATGGTTTGTGACACAGCAAAAGCCAACAGATGACATCAATTCAAAATGGAGGTAGTGACGGTATCTCCCTCGTGGGCCAGCGTAGGCTAAGTGGATTCGCAGTGCCTGTCGCATGGGAAGTGCCGTTGTGGTCTGGGTGTCTAAATGCTGTGCATCTTTGGCTGATCGGGCTGTTGGTTCTGAGCAGAGCTTTCGCTGGTGCCGCCCACTAAGACCGGGCCGATTTCCCTGGGCTTCCCCTCTTCACTCCGGGTAAAGGCAAGCTCCACAGGGCCAGCAGGCGACGTGGTTTAACTGCTGGGCTCCCACACGGCCTGCCATGGTTTGGGTTCCGAACCTAGTGACCTGTTTCCTCAATTTCCCTCCTCTTGCTCTCTCTGTCTTTCTCTTGTGAGCGTACATGCCCTGTAGCAAATTAAATAATAAAATTAAATCATTTATAAAAAATAAAAAGCCCAGGGTCTAGACGTGGAGCACTCCGGTTAGCTGGCCACAGGCTGGCTGCATTTGGGCAACGCCACACCCCCATCACTGCCTCTGGGTGCCCCTGCAGTTCCTTCATCAGAAGGAAAGCTCTTAAACCTACTAAAGCAGGCGAGACGGTCCTTACTCGAGTGGCGACAGCGTGTACTGCGTTTCGTAGGGGGTGCTGGGCCAAGCTACCCGGCCACGGTGGCTATGGATCGTCAGCCGGGCATATCCAATTGTGGTCCTGCCTATGGATGTGCGCCAGGCTCCCTTTGAGACCCACTCACTGCCCGCAGTGCTGTCTCTGGAAATCCATTTCCTTTGGTGACAGACAAGGGTCCCTGTCCCTCTCCACTGCAGACCAGCAGGCCAGGTCACCTGTAATCTCACTTTTCAGTTTTCTCATTAAGTCAATTTAGGTAAGCCAGAAAGTCCTCTTTGGGGATTCATAATATTGGATCGTGGGAAAAGTTATGAAGCATTTTGCATAGAAAAATACGTCTTGATTTTCTGACGCCCCAGTACCATTGGAGAGCAGACCAACGATCTGTTAGGTCTCTTCCAGCTTTCAAGTGAGATCTCACGGCGTGTTCTGCATACCTTCTGCAGCAGCCCACGTGACTGGACACCTGGAGTGTTTCTAAAAGCCTTTTAAAACACCAGCAGCAGAAGAGAACCTGCCTCATTGAACAGCTGCAGGGACGGTGTATATTTAGAAGAAGCGTCTCCCTGGGAAATGGAACATTTTTTGGCCGGGCCCTGCGGTTATGCAGTTACAGAGTATGTCTTTATAAGGAAGGCGGGTGCGAGAGCCTGGGCGGTGTTGGCTTGCTCCTTCACCCTGCTTGCTTCCCTCTAGTTGGATAAATTACTTAGTAACAACAGCAGAGTGGTTTTGCATGCTTGTAACTGTCCCCTTAGCTTATTTGATGGCGGTACGCACTGTGAGTGAGAGGCAGGACGGAAGTGCGTGGTTTCTGTGAGTACACGTTCCGGTTTGTCTGATGCAAGGGCGCAGTCCTGTCTTTGGAAGATGCGTCATAGCACCTGTAGGGAGCACTCAGTCAGACTGTCCTGTTTCAAGTGAGGAAACTGAGCTTCAGGACGAGAAATTACTCGAGATAGCCAGCCAGACACCCAGGCAGGACTAGACCCCTGGCCGCCTGACACCCAGCCCGTGCCAGTGTTTAGCAGGCTTGGGTTCTTACCTGCCGGGGTCGGCCACAGCCACACAGGTCTGAGCCCGACCGACAGCAAGTGCTCACCGTGACGAGGCAGGGCAGTGCCCGGGACAGCTTGAAGTCGTGGGGACAAACCGATGTATGGCGTTCATATTTAGTAATTCGGGGCAGCTTTAGCATCTGAGCCGCTAGTCTCTAACAGTATAAATGTTGAGTTTTGGTCTGTACTTCTGGTATTGGCTTTTTTTCCCCTTTAATTCTTCTATGAGCGTGAGAAAACCCCCAACAGGGTCTTCAGACTGAACTCGGCTCTTCCATCACAGACAGCGTCTTCGTGTGCTCAGGGAGGGCTGAGAGGTGAGCCAGGGCCTTTCCGCGTGGGTCTGACCGTGTCACTGCCGCCCCGTTGCCAGGCCCCCTGCGTTTTGCTTTTTAATTACAAATACTATCCTGGGCATTCTCGCACATGCACGGACACGACAGGAGGTCGCCAGGTCAGGGTTGGCCGCAAGGGCATGGCGCTGTTCAGGTTTCGGGAGGAAGAGTTGGAGAGCTCAGTGGAGAGCCGTCGGGGCACCACGGTGTCGCCCAAAGGAGCAATAACTTAAACACACAGGAAGGGATTTCTCTACCCAGTGTTCTCGTTAGAATTCAAAGATTTTGCTATTTTTACATTTCAACCTCAATTCTGGTTGGAAAAGGACAATCGGTTTCTCTTCAAATATTTTTGGAAGTTTACAAAATAGATAAAAAATCTGCTAACTTTTAAATGATCCAGTTTTGGCGTAATGGTTACATCGCTGGACTCCCACATGGCCGACTGTGGTTTTAGTTTCAGACCTGGAGGCTTGAAATTCACGCCAAGCGCATGTGTGTGTGTGCATGCCCAAAATCCCGAGAGGAGAGTGGAGAATGGATTGCTGTGTGGCCATCCCCCGGGGTGACCTCTCATTTTCTGTCTCTCTGTCTGGCAAGTGGATACACCGTATAGCAAGAAATCTCTAGAAAAATGCAGTTTTTCCCAACAACTTTAAAAGTGAGTTCAGCGTCGCTGCTCAGGCCCAACCAAAGGAGGATCGGAATAACGGCAGTTCTATTTCAGTTGCCTTTATGATATATAAATTATAGGGACCAGCAGATGGCATAATGGTTACGTCAGAAAGGCCAGTGGGCTCTGCACTGTCACCGCCGTGTTGTCACTTAGCACTGTGTGACCGGCAGCTCCTTGCCTACGAGCCCCACACTGTGTGTTGCTGCCACCTGGAGGGCGAACTTGGAATGGCACGTCCTCCCTTGTGCACTGAAGAAGCCCCAGGAAGAAACAAAAAACACACCTCTGGCTCGTTTGGTTTTTGTTTTGCTTTGTTTTGTTTTGCTATAGGACATGTGTTCTCACTGGAGACAGAGAGGGAGAGAGAAAGCATGAAGGCATCCCTGCAATCCCTTCTCTATTCTCCTCCAGGGACTTGGGGCATGAGACACACGTGCCCAAAGTGCTTTTCAAGTCACCGGGTTTGGGACTCGAACCACTAGCCAGCCGTGTGGGATCTGGCCACCCTAACCACCCCTGCTACGTTGTAGATGGCCTTGGAAACGCTCTCATCTCAGCGGGCCGCGGTGTTCATGACCGGCAGGGGAGGTGGGTGTCCGGGACCCAGCGGGGAGCAGGCCCCTGCTGGCAGGCAGGGCGGGACGCAGCGGGGCGGGGCGGGTTTTCGGGGCGGCGGGTGTGCTCACCGTTGTCGTTGCCCTGCTTGATCTCCTCGGCCGTGCGGTCTATCAGCACATACAGGGACCACACCACGCAGGTGATGGCGATCACGTGGAAGGAGACGGAGCAGCAGATCTTCCTCCTCTCGCTCGTGGTCATCTGCAGCTTCTCCCACTGCAACAGACAGGCACAGCGTGAGGCCCCGCTCTGCCGCAGGCGTCTGTGGGGCCAGGTCACCGCGCAATCACACGGGGAGGCACAAGAGCCGGACAGCGGGACAGCACCCCCGCTCCCGGGGGATGGCAGCCCGTGGTTCCATGTGCCCCCCGAGTTTCCTCATCTGGTCGAGAGCCAGAGCTTTCCTAGGACACTTCCTCTCGGGGTCCCTGTGGCCCTCGTGGTACCAGGTGAGACGGAGCCTAGTAAGGGTCGTACTGTCGCCTGGGATTACCGCAGACCTGGCCGAGTGCTGTCGTCTTCTTACATTTTTTTTCAATTTATGGTTCTTGCCATAGGGCATGTGCACTCACCAGAGAGAGACAGAGACAGAGAGAAGGACAGTGAGAACTTGTCCCCCCGCTGTGGGGTTGGCCATGCTGCAAAATCCGTGGGGACTTGAACCTGGGTCGGCCATGTGGGAGTCCAGTGCCTTAACCACCATGCCACCTGCTGGCACCCCAGTGTGCCAGGTTTTTAATCATCCAAGATTCTTTACATTATTATGTCCTTATTGGAACAAAATATTTCAAAGCCCAGATCCCGAAGACCTCAGACTCACTGTTGCCATGTGTCAGGTGCAGTCCTGGCACCCGCTCCAGCTTAGAAACCGCTTCCTCTCTGTGGGCTGCGGGCTGAGGCCTCGTCTCCAGGCCAGGCAGCCTGTGTGGAGGCTGTGCAGGGGCCAGGACGAGGGCACCTCCCAGCGAGCAGACCAGGGCTACCGGGCCAGCGCCAGGGCAGAGGCTGGGCAGACACGGCCCACAGGGAGGTGGGAGGCAGGCTGGAGGCGTGGAGGTTCTGCTTCCTGCCTCCCTCCCTCCGCTGGTCTCCTTGGCTACCTGGAGTCTAGTCACTGGGAGGCCTGCCAGCGGTCACCTGGCCACCTGAGGACAAGTCCTGGGACCTACAGAACCCTCAGTCCATGAGCCCCAGTGACCCACCCGTGCTGCACCACGCGAGGACACAGGCCCGCGACTCCCCACCAGGGCTGGCCACTGTCCTGCGGTTCAGATGAGTGAACAAGCCGGCGGGTCTCCCAGCTTCCCGCCCAGCCTCCCGCCCAGCCTGGGGCTGAGGCCAATAGGGTGGCTGTACTCGGCCCCAGCTCTTGTCACGGGATTTCCCTGGGGTTGATGAGAGCTACTTACCTGTCCATCCTGTACTTATTATTATTTTTTTTTTTGGAGAGGTTTTTGCCATAGGGCACGTGTGCTCACCAAACAGAGAGAGACAGAGAGACAGAGAGACAGAAAGCGAGAAATCACCCCCCAGGGGGGATGGCCATGCCGCAATCCCTTCTCCATTCTCCTCTTGGGATCTTGGGCACGCATGCATATGCGCCCGTCATAAATTTAAGCCGCCAGGTCTGAGACTTGAACTGTGGTTGACCACGTGGGAGTCCAGTGACACAGCCATTATGCCAACTGCTGGTCCCTTTCATCCTGTACTTTCTACAGGTTGAACCTGTACGTGCTGATAGGGTGACAATGCGAAACTGAGTGATGTGAGCTGGGCACAAGGACAGGCTTCAGTTTACTCGATTTTGAATTAATCTGTGTTGAGGAGAGTTAGGATTTGGGGGCCCCTCAGGGCCAGGCGGTGGTGTGGTCATGAAGCTGGGCTGGCATGGGAAGGTCCTGGTCTAGGCCTCACCTCCCTGACTGCAGCGGGACTGTGGCTGCAGGACCGGGCTGGCTGGGGTTGGCGGCCACTCGCACTGTGAGGTCTGGGGGGGTCTCTCCCTCCTCATGGAAGATGTAAATGGACTTCAGAAAACCGAAACCCAAGCACACCCCACACTGTGTCTGCGGAAGACGGGCTTTTAAAATCTCATTCCAGTACTGGGTTCTTGAAGGTCACTGAGCACCCTGTCCAGTCCCCGGGTAGGGCCACCCACAGGCACTTCGGGACGTGATAAACAGTCCTTGCTACCTAGGTACTCAGTGAGGACAGGCGCAGGGCTGTCGCCGGGAACCAAACACTTACCAAACCGCCCCTCACCTGTAAAACTGCCGTAAAACCCCTTAGAGGGGCCGGCAGGTGGCGTGGTGGTTAAGGGCGCTGAACTCCTTCAGGGTTGACCGTGGTTCAAGTCTCGGACTTGGCAGCTTGCTTTCTAGCTTTCTCTCTCTCTCTCTCTCTTTTTCTCTCTGTCCCTGTCTGGTCAAATTAAAAAATATAAGTTAAATAAAATAATTCTTGAACAATAAGCCTTAGAAACGGGAGGTGGTACGTCTAACGAGCAGAGTGGTGGAACCAGCCTCCAATAGACAGCTAGCTAGCTGCGCTCACAGGGACGTTCCAGGGCTCGGAAAGATCCCGCCTGGATCCCTCCTTCATGGGAGGAGCTCTGGGGTCGCCCCTAGTGCCAGTAACATCCGAGGGGCAGCGCAGCGGGAGCCCCGCTCTGCAAAGCCTTCAGAGCTCACTGCAGTGCCAGCGAGTGGGGCCACAGCGCCCTTTCCCCGACAGCCACGTCGCTGCGTGGACTCAGCCCGCATGGCCCCAGCACTGCCGCCGTGTTTGGTGACAGGTTGACCAGATGTCATCCCACTTGGTGTGCAAGTCTTTGCCGTGAGGGGCGGATGGAGAGGGCAAGGACTGAGCTGTCGTTTGAAGGAGGCTATCATGGACCTCCGTAGCAGGGGTGGTGCCGAGTCCGCAGCAGGGGGCCGGAGAGTGAGAGATGGGGACGGAAACTCCGCCAGGCTCTGCACCTGCCAGGCCTGGGCACCTGCCGCTCTGCTGTTTGACACCAGTTTTAAAAGTTTATTGTTCCATGAGAGCGAGCGAGAGAGAGTGGGGAGGGGAGACGGGCATCTGCAGCAAGGCCTTCGGGCGCCATCCATCCCTGCCTGGCCCGGCAGGACGGAGCAGCCCCAGGGAGCCCCCCAGACAAACCCGGGGCCTCCAGCGTGGCTCTAGGTGATGTGGGGTGGAGTGGGGGAACTGCTGTGCTGCCCTGGTGTCCCAGTTGGGAAGTAACACGTGGGACCTGCCCAGACCCCAGGGGTCCATTGTCAGCGCTGTCCCAGCTCTGGAGGGGGCAGCGGGGAGCAGAGCCTCTGGTCAAAGCTGGTCCCCACTCAGCAGCTGCCGGTAGGCATTGCCTGGCACCGGGTGCGGTGCAGAGCTGCCAGCTCCACCCTTGAGGTGACTTGGTGGCTTCCCCGCAGGGGACACCAGAGAACACAAACGCTGCCTCCTCACGTGGCCTCGCCACAGCAGGGCAGCCAGGCCACCGCCACGCCTCTTCAGATCACCCGGCCGAGTCCGCCAGCCAGTCCGCCGGCCGCTCAGTATTAAGGGGACACGCGACTCTCCGAAGGTCACCGGGAAGCCAGTGGACCGGACGAGACAGCAGCCCGTCTCCCGTCCCCAAGGGCAGGGGGTGCCGGCCGTCCACCCGCACTGGCGCAGGGCCCTCCCCCAGCAGCCCCGCCGCCTTCCTCCCTTCCTCGCTCCTCGCGCTGCCCTCGCACCTGCCACCCCGACCAGCTGGGCCTGCAAAGCCAGCCCGGATCTTAGCGCCCCTACCCGGGCGGACCTTGCTCAGGCTGTAGGGGCCCTGGGTCTCTGCTTCCTACTTTATTATTCTGAGCCTTTCGCCTGTTGGCATCCCTCAGTGACAGGAAAAAGGGAACAGAACTCATAATGTTACACACTCAGGAAACAATGCCCTGATCTTTCTGACGTTTCTGAATTGTATAAATGGATGCAAATGCTCCTCTGAAGCTTTGCGGGGCTGCTGGCCAAATCGAACCGCATCAAACCGCATCAAACCGCATTACCGACTCGGGTTCACCGCCGCACATTTCTTTCACGTATCTGTATTCTGGCCCAGAGCACAAATCCGGAATACTGCCTCGCGGCCCGTTTCAGATCCTCGTGCCAGGGAGACTGGAGGCAGCTCATCTGCACAACGTCAGAAACCAAGGGCAGGAAACGCGTCCCGGTCCATTTCCTCTTTTCTTGACGCAGTTTCCCGGCGTTTTCCCGCTTCCCTGGCGTGGACCGGAATTCTCAGGGGAAGAGTAACTGGGCCCATCGCAGTGGCAGGTCCACCACCAGGTGGCTCCAGGCCCGAGCGGCGGCCAGCACCTGGCACCCGGTAAAAGCGAAGCCACATTTAGGATCCCCCAGCGGAAGCACTTTGAACCCACCTGTCACATCATGGCGGGGGGTCACCACGCAGGAGGGGAAACCTGGGAAGCCGCGTCTGAAGTCCACGTTTCCTGCACCCCTCCGCCAGCTGCGTCGTGAGGGGAGACAGCCCACCCTTAGGAGCCCTGGCACCGCCGCCATGAGATTGCCCCGGGACGCATGCATTCGGCGTGGGGTTCTCCAAGAGCTCCCCCTGAGCAGCGGCCACCTGCACACCCCAGAAACTCACTCTGCGGGTCCTTCGGCAAACTTCCTGGGCCGGAGCCTGGCGAGGGCTCCTGTGGCCTGCATCTTGCCACGCCCTCCCGGAGTTTGAGAACCACCTGCCTGGAGAGTGACCCTCGCAGAGCTGTGCGACCCCAGAGGAGCTGCACCTGTCCCTCCGTCAGGAGCCCGCTGGGCCAGGAGAGCGCGTCCAGGCCAGTGCGGCCATCGGGCTGCAGAGCTACTATTGCAGGTGGCCGAGAACAAGCGCAAAAGCGATGCCGTTGTTTGGAATAGAGAGAAACGGAGTGTGCTTGCTAACCGCGGAAAGCAACTTTCGCTTTTTTTTTTGCTCTTCCAACTAGGGCTCGGGTAACAGGAGAGCTCATTGAACCTGGCTACTGGTCACAAGGGCAGACTGCCCGAGAGAACCACCCAGCAGACTCGCCTTCCAGACCCGATGACCCCCGAGTCCAGCCCACCCACGGGAAGGCATCGCCTCTTCGGGCCGTGTGTCAGGACACCAGAGAGGGCCCAGGGCATGGCAGAGGCCTCCACTCGAGTGCCCCGGCTCCCCAAGTGTACGTGTGGCATGGTGGCCAAGGCGGGGAGATCTGTGTGGGACCCAACTGGGGTGCCTGTCTCTCTCTCTCAGCAGAAGGAGAGAGAGAGAGAGAGGAGAATCTGCCTCGCTGGACTCAGTGAAGTTGCTACATGCCCGCTGGTACGTGAGGAGCGAGAAAGCCACAGCCGTGCGGGCGCTGGCTAGGATCCCTGGCTAGGATCCCTGGCGAATTAGGGCCCAGAGCTCACGTGCTCACTCCTCCCTCTGCAGAACCGGAGATAACCGTGTGCTGGGCCCCCTGCTTTCTTGCTAAGAGTCAAAGCTGTAGTTGTCACCTCCACAACTGCTCTGCGAGTCCACTGTCATATCCCAGGATGCGTTTACCCCTGGGGGCTCTCTCCTGGGCCACCAGAGGCAATCGGGGGCATCTTTGGGGCAAGCTGGTGTGAGAGATGGAGATTACTCCTGGTTGGAGGCAGCTCCACTGCGTCTCTCAACAACAGCAAGAGGACACAGTCTTGCGCTGCAGTGGGTCAGGGTCTGCACCCAAAGAAGTGGCGAGGGGGGACGGCGAGGCAGGGGCCGCGCGCCGCTGAACGGGGCGGGGGCCTCCAGTTGAGATGCGGTGTCGGAGCTGCGACTGGCATCCTGGGACGGTCTGTGCTGATTGAGAATTGGGGGAAGACGTGGAGACCCCGGGTAGGGAACAGAGAACGCCACAAGCAATGGGTGGTCTTACTGAAAAGTGGTTTAAGCGAGGGACTTCAGAGTCCATGGAGAAATGGGGTGAGCTATGGCTCAGAGGGGTGACAGCAGAACCTCGCAGGGCTGAGAGTTCTTTACGCACAGAAGCAGGTTCGGCATTGCCTGGTGAACAGAACCATCTAACGGAACTGTCTGGGGGGCTAGTTCCCAGCACGCACCCCCAGGCCTTGTTGAGGCCACCAGTGAGGAGAGAAGCCTGCGGGTTTGCAGCCTGCTCAGTCTGTGACCCGAGGCATACTCCTTAAGAATGAAGGGGCTGGGGCCAGCAGGGGGCATAATTGTTATGTTGCTGGAGTCTCCTGGGGTCGACTGCAGTTAGAGTCCCAGACCTGCTGGCTTAAAATTCATACAGGGAGCGTGTGTGTGTGTGTGTGTGTGTGTGTGTGTGTGTGTGCCCAAAAACCAGAGAGGAGAATGGAGGGGAAACCATCTCCCCCCCACCCCAGTGGGGGGGATTTCTCACTTTCTGTCTCTCTATCTCTCTCTGTCTCTCTGGCAAGTGTACATGCCCTATAGTAAAAGTCTGTCTTGAAAAAAAAATAAGAAAAAAGAAAAAGAATGAAGGCTCTGGTTGGGCTAGCTGGTGTTTTTAAGACTGCTGGATCCCATATAATCAACTTCATGGTTTGCGTGTCAGACTGGGTGGCATGTCACATCTGTGTGTGTGTGCGTGCCCAAAAATCCCAAGAGAACGAAGGAGGAGTGGCTATGTGGCCATGCCTCCTGGGGTTGGTTTTTCACTTTCCCTCTCTCTCTGTCTCTTAATCTGTCTCTCTTTACCAAGTACAAATGCACAATAGTGAAAAACTAAAAAAAAAAAAAAAAACAAAGGCCAAAAGAGAAAAAAAAAAAAAAAAAAAAAAAAAAAAAAGAAAGAAAAACAAAACCAAAAACCATAGATCGAAGGCTCTGGGTTCAAAACCTAGCTCTATCGCTAAGCCCCGTGTGCTGCTGGGAGGGCCGTTTAGATCTGCTCTTCCATTTCTTTTTCTGGAAAACGGTGGCATGAAGAGCACTTTGCAGGTACAGCTTAATGCATGTCAATGCAGAGCGTCCGGGCCCTTCCGAGGAGCCCACTAAGCATTAGCCGTCATCGAGGCTGGGACTGGCAGCCCCTGGTCCAGGTAGCTTCTGGTTAACCCATCGTTCTGATAATACTCTGATGGATGAAGATGGGATTCGTTTGTGCAGAATGAAGCCGGCCAAAGCCCCCAAGCTATTTTCCAAGTGCAAATAGGTTTTTCTGAACACCGAGTCTCAGTGGGGAAAGTGCCTGGCTTTGTGAGCTGCCAGGGTAAGGAGCGCGGGTGGGTGAGCTACGCTGCACGCGGCAGGCAGAACCGTCGGAAGACTGCACCGCGGCTGCCTTTCGGCCAGGGACGGAAGAGAGTGTACCGCAGGCTGTACTCGACGCCCCAGAAACTTCTCATTATTGTTTTGTCTGACTGAAGGTAGTAAGACTTTGAGGCCAGCAGGTGCATGGTGGTTGAGGTGCTGGCCGACCAAGGATCGAGTCCCAGGCCAGCAGGTGCATGGTGGTTGAGGTGCTGGCCGACCAAGGATCGAGTCCCAGGACAGCAGGTGCATGGTGGTTGAGGTGCTGGCCGACCAAGGATCGAGTCCCAGGCCAGCAGGTGCATGGTGGTTGAGGTGCTGGCCGACCAAGGATCGAGTCCCAGGCCAGCAGGTGCATGGTGGTTGAGGTGCTGGCCGACCAAGGATCGAGTCCCAGGCCAGCAGGTGCATGGTGGTTGAGGTGCTGGCTGACCAAGGATCGAGTCCCAGACCTGGTGGCTTGCTTTCTCGCTTTCTGTCTCTCTGTGTGTCTCTTTCTAGTCCAATGAAAATAAATGAATAAAACTAAAATAATTTAAAAAATCATGTTTCCCCCCAAAATGCTGCTCTGAGTGGCAGATTTCACAGAGCACGAAGGGGAGCGGACGTGGGCCTGATGCTGTCTTCCACAAGCACCGTGAGTGGGGGAAACCGTTGTCTGAATGTCCCAACAGCCAGGGACACCCTTCTGGCTGCTCTGCTGATTGCTAGGACGGAGGGGCTATCCGAGAACGGATGTGAGAAAGAAATCGCTCTTTCCTCAAAAGGGGTTCTACACATAAGGCCCCTCAACGCTCGCTTTTCAGAAAGCTCCTGAAGCTCACTGGTACGGGTTTTGGAGAAGAGCTCATATTGCTCTGCAGACTCAGCGGAGTGCTCGGAGCAGCCAGGTCAGCATTGCAGCAGAGGTGCCACCATGGGCGGGTGCAAAACCCACACGTGGCTGCAGCTCTGGGGAGGGTGCGCTTACTGGGAGCCAGAGCAGGAAAGTGCATTGACACGCTTGTCACAGCGGTGCTGCACGTGAGGAGCACACCAAGATGATGTGGGACCCAGGCGTGCCGCTGCCAGATGAGAACCTGCCCAAGTCAGAGGCCGAGAGAGCACAGAGTTGGAGGAGAAGTGAGGGGCAGGGCAGGGCGGGGGCAGGGGCAGGAGGGCCGTGCTGCCAGCTCAGGAGAGGGCGCAGAGAGACAGCCTGAGAGGCAGTGGGGAAAGTGGCTCAGGACGCGGCCTGGAGAGGGAGCCGGTCTGACTCGGGGAGCTGCCTGCTCTGTAGCACCTCTGCCTTCACTGCCCTGGCTGCGGTCAGGGTCACGTCCCTGCCTTTCAGCTTCTGCCTGTGAGCGAGGGCACAGGTGCCTGGGGTCCGGAGCCCGGCTTATTTACTCGGCGTCATTTCCTCCAGGATGGTCTGCTCTGCCTCCACGAACGGGAACCCCTCCCTCTTTATGGCTAAACACGACCCATTGGACATTAGGCTAGAAATTGCATAAACTTGTAAAAAGAGAACGATAAAAATGTACAAATGCAGCCCATGGTGAGTGCCAGGTTAAACCAAGGGTTCCGGGCTGGCTTATGAGACAGTCTTGCACAGCTCCCAGGTGTCTTGGTTGGTTTCTTCTCAAATCCCTTGGAATGCAGCAAGCCCTGCTGGTCCGGGCCCCTCCACTCTCTCCGGTTCCACCCAGCCTGCTCTCACGTCCATCCCTGCCGGGCACCTGACCCCTGGAGGAACTATGTACCCCTTCAGCACAGTTAGCCATCCGCAGACACGAAACCCACAACGTGCGACAGACACCCAAAGCTTTCGTGACCCTGAGGCACTGGGCTCTCGGGGGCTAACATGGGTGGGAGTCACAGAAGCCACCACTGCCAGAGACGCCGAGATGGGAGACTCGGGAGGAGCTCCGCTCTCGTGCTGCAGCGCTGGACATTTGCCGGGGAAGGTGGCATGAGGACGTCCGTCTTCCGGGTGTCCACAAATGTCATGGCCGGTAAATCCAGAGTTACCTAAGTCATCTGTACACCAGTTAGCTAGGTGACGTTCAACCAGCTGCATCGGGATTAAAGGTTCCCCTGCAAGGTACATGAAATGCAGAGGTAAACAAGCCCTGCTGTCTGGTCACAGAACACTCTTACAACCTGTCCCTGACATCCCGTTACTGCCTTTTGAGGTTTTCACAGGAGAGAGTTTCTGGGCGTTCTGAGTAAGGGGTTTGTGATACAGAAAACCATCTGCAGAGCAGAATCATCCACTAGAGGGCGCCAGGACCTCACGCATAAGGAGGCTCTGCGCGGCAGGCAAGGAAAAGCCTCTTACAGCACGTCTCCAGGGCGGATCCCCAGTGTGCACTCGGCGTGTCCGCATGCCCTGCGCCTCCATCGCCCCTTCCTAGCCAGCCCCGACCACGGGCACGTGTGTGTCCTGCACGCCCGGGGGCCCGGCTGGGCACCCAGAGCCTTTCCCAGGTGGCTTCCGCCGCGTCACCACCTGGCGTGGACCTGCGATCCTAGCAAGCAATCGAGGTGATTTTCTCGCGCGCCAGTGACTTCCTAAGGAGAGCAGACTTCAGGGAAGTATTTCAGAGAGGCTCCCTGATGTCAAATGCTGCTTTTCCCTCAAGAGTGAATGCATTTTTCACCTCCCTCCGCATCCCTTGCCCCCTCCTCCAAAAGACCATCTAACTCTGAGTTCGATAATACTGTCACAAACTACTTAAACCTTGCCCCCTCCTCCAAAAGACCATCTAACAATGAGTTCAATAATACTGTCACGTAAGAACACAAACTACTTAGAGCAGTAATTCATCGACACATTTAAACGAAATTTCTTTAAAGATATTTAGCGGGACCAGCAGTTAGTGTAATGGCTATGTCGCTGGACTCTCACGTAGTCGACTGCGGTTCGCGTCCCGGACCTGGTGGCTTAAACTCACGCCGGGCACGTGTGCGTGTGTGCCCAAGATCCCGAGAGGAGAATGGAGGAGAAGGGACTGCGGCGTGGCCATCCCCCCTGGGGGGTGATTTCTTGCTTTCTGTCTCTATGTCTCTCTCTGTCTTTCTGGTGAGTGCACGCGCCCTATAGCAAAAACCTGTCCAAAAAGTAAATCAATAAAAAGATATTTGACCACCCAGGACTGTCCTCTCGGGCAGGTAAGGTGAAAACCATGGGCCCCCACACTGCCCAGGAGAGGTCGGGGTACCGCTGCTCCAGGTCCAAGCAGCACTGGCCGCGCTGTGCCCACCAGGTACCTAATTATGAGGACCGAGGGCATAATGGCACTTTGTCCCCTAAGTGGCACAGCCCTCCTGGCCCAGGACCCGGGTGTGCCCTGCTGTGGTCCGCGATGCCCCCGGCACCCCTTCTGTGTCCACACCTTTCCTGCCCACAGGGATACCCACAGCCCACAGGCTCCACACTGGCCCTCTCTCGGTCCCGCCGCCCCCGCCACCTTGCAGTTTAGCAGGGACGGGATCAGCGACCGGCAGGTGAGCACGGAGAACGTCTCAGAGAGCAGGTGTCACCTGGCATTTTCCAGACTGCTGCCCAGGGAAGCCGGCGGTGAAAGCGTGGCGCTGGGGACAAGCTGAGCGCGGGGCCTGCTTTCCTGAGACTGACTCCGGCTCCCGACCGGGATTTCGGGAATCCGTCTAAAGCACGATTGCCCTTCAATAAGAAACACTAGGCATTGACCTCAGAAACCCTTCTCCGCCTCCCCCGACGGTCCGTTATTATGTGTGCGCAGAAATACCTTTCTAGAATATTCCTTGGGGTGGCAGCAAAGAAAAAGAGAAGTTCCTCCTTGGCGCCTGCTGCGGGCATACCACCGCAGACTCAGTTCTGCAGACAGCCCTCGTCTCTGCTTAGCTCACGGGTCACGACCCCTGCTTTCCTCCCCTCTCTAACCGCGCTGCCCCGTCTGAGCGCTGCCTGCGAGGTGAGCGGCTGGATTTCCTTTGTTAACCCTGAGTCTCTGACCGTAGAAAACTTTGAAAATAAATATAATAAACGTATGTTCTACTTTATCTTAAATGGCAGCCAGTGACGCTTCAAACCCTCCAAATTTTGATTCAGCTTTTGGGTCTTATAATACTCAAACAATTAATATTTTAGTTGATATATCTAAAATCAGTTTTATCAGGATGGATATCAACCATGATTAATTCACTTAATAAATTATATTTGAACTTGTTTTTGGCATCTTACAGACTCAGCTTTGCTAATAATTTTGCTCTAAAACTGAGGACATTTCCAATTCCTACTTTTTAGTTTTTCAAAAAAGAGAATATTCCTCCAAAATTTCCAGTGGCATACAAACTCCCTAAAGTGCATGCGAGCTCTCGTGTGTATCTGCGTTTCTGGGGGAGGAGCCCATGAGCTCCCCTGGATCTTTAGAGACCTGAGACACTTTGCAGATTAAAAGCCCTTATTTTCTTTTTGGCTTGTTTGATTTTTTTTTTAAAAATATATTATTACTGAATAGTTTGGAAAAGTCATGATGTATATTTTTGCATAGAAAAACACAGAAAATACATCATGACTTTTCCAACAACACAGTATTATTATTTTCAAAATTTGTTATAGGGCACATGTGCTCTCCAGAAAGACACCCTCCCCCCTCCCCGGGGACTGGTCATGCTGCAATCCCTTCTCCATTTCTCCAACCTGTCAGAATTTTGGACCTGCATGCACATGTACTGTCACGCTTTTCAAGCCAGGATTTGAACCACGGTCAACTGTGTGAGAGCTGGCTTCCTCAACACTGTGAGCTGGCTACGGGGCCAGCTCACGGCCCTTGCTTTAAGTTGCTCGCCCTTCAGTTGATTTACCAGCAGTGTATCAACTTATAAAATAAGGGGGAACCAGCAGTTAGCGTAATGGCTATGTCGCTGGACTCCCATGTAGTCAACCGCGGTTCGTGTCCCGGACCCGGTGGCTTGAAACTCATGCCGGGCGCGTGTGCGTGCGTGCCCAAGATCCCGAGAGGAGAATGGAGGAGAAGGGATTGCGGCGTGACCATCCCCCCTGGGGGGTGATTTCTCGCTTTCTGTCTCTGTGTCTCTCTCTGTCTGTCTGGCGAGTGCACGCGCCCTACAGTGAAAATCTCTCCAAAAAAATAAAAAATAAAAAAATAAGGAAGCACTGGGCTGAAGAAGTGCTGGAACAGACGAAGGGGCTTCAGAACATTCATAGAAAAATGTGTCACCAAGAAACCCTTCAGATTTCCATTTTTTCTGCACCAAAATAACCTGTGCTTTAATTCCATTTTTCCAAAGCCCTTTTGAAGTCCCCTAGCACATATTCTCATAGGCTGGAAATCAAGTTTGTGGTTCAGAGACTTGGTATGTTTGGAGAACAAAGCATAGCTTTGCAACCACAGTCGGCCAGATTTCCTCACGCTCAGCGCTGACGGTGGATTCCAGATCCCAAATGCTGACTCTCGGCCTCCCGGATGGGAGAGGGAGTGCGCGAGGGAGTTTGTGTGGGAGGTTCCACTTTGCTCCAGCACACTGCTGCATAAGGAGGGCAACTTGGTCCCATCCTGTCTTTCTTCCAATTAGGAAGAAGCTGGTTTGGACCGGAAAGTGTCAGGGGCATAAGATCTCATCTGTTCCCAAAGGTTTGTCCTGGGCATCTGGGGTCTCTGAGTCTGCCAGCTCCCTGTGTGGGACATTTTTGAGACACAGGTGATAATCTTTCACTTTCTAGAGTAGATTCCACTTCTCTTCCTAAAGCGTAAGAGTGACTATGAGAGGAATTCTTATTCAAAAGTTCTTACTACATTTCATTTTTCTTTCCTTTATCTCTGGAATTTAATAAAAATAAGTTGGCCCCGCCTCATCCTGCCCTCTTTCCAGCTACTTGCTATCAGGATTATTATTAGCCATCCTGTGTCATGGTTTGAACATGTCCTCCCAAAATTGATGATGGTTTTAAGAGAGTGGAAACTTAATTTGAGTTTAGGATTGAGGGGTGGAACTTTTCGGACGTGATTAGGATTAGATAAGGCCATCAGGGTGGGGCCCCCAAGATCAAATCCTGGTGGCACTGTAAGAGCGGGAGGAGGCCCAGAGCGTGGGCACACTGACGCCCTGTGCCCACGCAGGATTCTGCGAGCTCCCACCAGACGTGGTCCTGTGAACTCAGATCTCTGAAAGTGTGAGGTAAACAGACCTCTCTTCTTTATAAATAATCCAGTGTGGCATTTAATTTTACGGCTATAGAATGGATCGAAACATCCTGAAAATGAACAGTTTTCTCCACTGCAGATTCAGTTATCAGTTTCTCTAGTACCACTGGAACCACCAACGGCAGAGAAATGAAATACTAAACCAGTCTAATATTTTAATGATTGGTTCTTTTTTAAAAAAAGAAGTAAGGTTCAGTTATCTCATTGAAAATGGAGCAGGAAAGTTTAATATTCCCATTTAAACATCTCTTTTCATTTTTTTCTCTTTAAATATTTGTAATTCATGATTTCTATATCATTATTACATATGTTTGTAGGGCACAGAATGGTCTTTAAAAGCATGTGCATGGTGTGTAATAAACAAATTGGGCATTTAAACATATTCGCCACCTTCAACTGTGAAGATTCTATAATAGAATTTTGTGCTGTGGACATCTGAAACCTGCCCCCGTGGTTATCCTGCAAGTCTGCACTGAATTGTCTATGGCCTTCTTTACTGTGAGCTACAGTTCTAAAGAAAAACATCTCGATTAAAAATCAGACAACAAATGATCTCATAAATTAGCAAAGATAACATACCCAATGAAAGAAGAATTTGTAATTTCCATGTAGAGGACTGTGGGAGATAAGAGTTTATAATCTGAAAAAAATCTATGGGTATCAATCATTGGTCCAATTAGAGCTTATTAAAATTATACCTAACAATAGCTCATTAGGAAGAGATAGGAAAAGAGGGCTTTTACTCACACACTGTGAGTTCTTGTAAGACCATAGTGCTGTACTGAGTATAAAGAAATAGGTCCTCCAAAAAGCCAAAACAAGACACAACTGGGAAGAGATGTTTAAAAGTGAAGACATGATTTGGCGATTCACAGGCTTTACAAAGTTCGTGATGTTTACCCTTTTGAAAATTCATTCCAAAGAAGACTCAGCTACTTGCGACATTTGAAATGTTTCCCCTGCTATCTAGTTTTGTACCACAATGGTTATGACACATACACCAATGGGAACCTGCAGAGAGGGTCTGTCAGGTAATTGGTGAATTTAAACCTGCTTGTGTGTATAGTACTTGAATCTGCATTTCAGCCTTTTAGTTGGGAAATTTAGTCCCAACATTCAATGTTGTTATCAATAGGTGTGAATTTATCCTCTTTCCCCCAGTAGTTTCGTGTTCTCTTACTTCTATTTGTCTCCCATTAGCTTTCTTGGTGTAGCAGTCCCTTAAGTATTTCCTGAAGAAACAGTTTCATTTTGGTGAATTCTTTCAGCATTTGTTTATCTGGAAATGACGATATTTCTCCTGTCGACTTGAAGGATAATCTTGCCAGGCATAGCACTCCTGGCCGAAAATAAACCGCAGGTATCTGGAGGAAGCAGGTGAGGGACTGGATCGTCCCAGATTTAGAAATTTGGGCAAAGTTTAAGCAAATCCCCAAGGAGCAAGGTATAAAGGCTTTTGGGTTGCCAGTGAGCGAGAAGGTGACTCTCGCAGCTATGTGGATGGTGAGCTAGAGAGAGGGCGACTGCCCACTACCATGGGCCAGGGAAGAAGCCAGTGGGTCTTACCAAATACGACTTCCACTTTAGAGAACTTCGATACTCTCATGGGTAAACTCCCGTAACTTCCTGTCCTCAGACTTAACACATTAATAACTGTATCACGCAACCTTCTCACTTCCTTTCCTTTCATCTCAAAGGGCAAAATCTTGTTCCACAGTCCAAACTAATCATTCCATGTGGTCAGACTCTCTAATTGTATCTTTTAACCCATTTCTGCATGTAGTGTCCTTCTCTCTGATGCAAACACCTGCTTCTGTGTTTCTCAGCCTTACTTGACGATAGCTTATTATTTCTATTAACTAGATGTTCCTTGTAGAAAATTTACAAAATATAGAAAAGTATGCTATAGTAATAAGGTAGAATTTTGGGTGTATTTCCTGACGACAGGTATCTGCATTTTTTTTCTATCAGTTGCTACTTTCCTATTTTCTGTTATATTTTTTCCAGTTGGCTTTTCCTCTTATAATTTTGAAGGATGCTCTGAAGTTCTTCTTCAGTAGAAATCCCATTCCTTGGTTCTTCATTCCACTTAGAACTATCAACTTGCTTATGTCTCAGGCTACATTTTGAAAAGCATATTATACCATTCCCCAAATGTCAACTCTTTCTCACTTTCGCTTACTTCAACTCTCTGAAATCCAGCTGTCTAAAGCATTACTCTGCCAACACTGTTCTCGCCAAACTTAGTGACGACACCCTTAAACCTGTATTTACTCTAAGTTCTTTCTATAGCACGTGGCACCATCGACTCTTCCACTTTTTAGTGTTTCATTATTTTTATTGTTATTAGATTGAACTGACTATTAGTAATAATCAAATATTACTTATCTATTTTTGGGGTGCAATGTGATATTTGATGTATGCAATGTGTGATTATCAAATAAAAATAATTATATCCTCTCTATTATTAAACAAACATATGTTGTTAACATTAAAAATCCTCTCTTCTAGATACTTTTACAATAAATCATTGTTATGTGTAATTATCCTGCAGTGTTATTACAGTCTAGAATTTATTACTTCTCTCTAGCTATAATTTTGTATCTTAGCCAAACTCTCCCAGTTTCCTCCCCTTTTCAGCATCTAATAAATGCCATTCTGTTCTCTAATTTCATGAGATTAACTTTTTCAGTTCCTACATATGAGAGAGGCTATTCAGTATTTCATATGTGCCTCGCTTATTTTATTTAACATAAGAAAAATCTTTTCAATAAGTGGTGCTGGGAAAACTAGAAATCCATATGAGAACAATGAAACTGAACTCTTATTTCTCACCATGTAAAAAAAATCAACTCAAAATGGATTAAAGACTTAAATGTAAGACCCCCAATGACACTATGACACTATGAGAAAAAAACATAAGGGCAACACTTCAGATCTAAGTCTAGGAAAAAAATTTTTTTTAATAAGTAAGTCCTCAAAAGTACAGACAAGGAAAACAAAATATACAAAAGGATTATATTAAAACAAAGGAAACAATAGACTGGAAAGACAAACAACAGAATGGGGGGAAATATTTGCAAACTATTTATCTGGCACATGATTGAGATCCAGAACTCAAACCACTCAAGAGTCATAAATCAAAAACTAAAAACCTTACAAATAGTCTGATTTAAAAAAATGGGTGAATAATCTGAATAGACATTTCTCAAAGAAAGACACATAATGGTCAAGTATAAGAAAAAATGCTTGACATCATTGATCGTCAGAGAAATGAAATCAAAATCACAATGAGATTTTTTTCACCTGTTAGAATGGCAGATGCTGTAGCGGTTATGTCACTGGACTCCCACGTGATCAACCACAGGCTGAGTCCTGGACCCAATGCCTTGAAACTCATGCTGGGTGCATGTGCGTGTGCGCCCAAGACCCCTGAAGGAGAATGGAGGAGAAGGGATTGCGGTATGACCATTTTTGGGGAGTGATTTCTCACTTTGCCTCTCACTGTCTCTGTCTCTCTCTCTCTCCAGTGAGTGCATGTGCCTTAAGGAAAGAAATAGCTATCATAAAAAAAAAAAGACAAAACCCCCCAAGCAAGCAAAACCCCCAGAAAATCAAAACCCAAACGTTATTAAAAATGCTGAGAAAGGGGAACTGTCATACCCTGTCCGTGGGAATGTAACTGAATACAACCACTATGGAAAACACATACACCTCTTCCCATTTGGTTTAACCCTTTGGTTTGGAGAGTAGCATTTTCTACTGGGCCTATGTAGCTCTGTGGTACCTGCAGTTGGTCATTCTCAACTGACGCATGGCCTCCGCTTGCCCCTCCATCCTGGTTCCCACCATTGTCATACGTGCTTGCTCATCCTCATCACTCTCTTGCTGATTCATCCAAACGTGAGGCTTCCAGAGACTTCTGCTGGCTTCTGCTCACCCTCCTCTGAGTCTTGACTCAGCATCTCTCAGACTTACTCGCTGCCCCTGCCTGGCTCACAGTCGTTGAAAACTCTCCCTGACTGGACTAGGTCGTGCCCCCACATTTGCTCTTCGGCTGCATGTGAACCCTTCCTCAGTTGATAACGGCCCCCTCCGGCCCCGCCGTGGTGGCATGGGTGGAGCTTGCTGCTCTGCAGTGCAGGAAGCCACGTGGCCGACCTGAGACAGGCTGGGCACATGCACACCCAGGATCCCGACTGGCTGGGGGGCTGGCACCAGGGTGTGGGGGCGCCAGGAGACCCCGTGGAAGCTCCTGATACTCTCTTCCTCTTGCTCTTTCTCATGAAAGAAAGACAATGAGCTTGAATAAATAGGCCATCGCTCATGTTGGGAAGCTGAGAGGCATCATCAACCACGTCCTCATCTCCACCCTCGCCTCAGCCCTTGCAGTGAGTCCATAGCTAAACCCGCCCGCGGCTCCCCTCCCTGCCCCCAGCCTCTGCTGTGGTGGGGCCTGTTCTGCTTTCCATCTCGGACGTGCTGGCTGGCTCCCCGGACAGTTCACTTTCCATGCACAGCCGGGGAGCGATCTTTGAAAACACAGATATGTTAGCCCTCATTTAACACCAAACGGTCTTCCCATTTCTTTCTGAGACCTCAGGTGATTCGTTTAATCTAAGCCTCACTTTTCGTGTTCGCATTACTAGAATAAGAGCATGCATTTCACGTGCCTTGGGAGGGCTAAGTGGGGCTACATATTTAACAAAGCGCAGGGCACGGCGCCTGGCACCCGCAAACAGCCAGTGAGTTCTGGCGCGTATCGTGGTGGCCAGCATGACGGAGTTTAGGGTGCAGTCATGACAGAAGTGACCTGTGTCTCTACCGAAGTCACCTAGCCATAGGCCCGGAGGAGAGTCCCCGGAGTCTCAGTGACCTGTCGGCCTGTGTATTTGCTAACACTTTTCTATTTGTGTACTACAGATGATTTAATTGGCCACACTTCCCTCTCGGCTTTGGCTGCTAGAGGTTTTGCAAGCAAACTCCTCCCCGTCTCACTGTGAACAGGACCCAGGACTCACATCTGCTCTGTGTTTGTCCTGTGGTTTTCTTTCCCTCTCTTTTGTCATGACCCCCTCAACCGTTCTCTGTGCGTTTCGGGATGTATTGCTGTTAACAGGGCCAGCTCCTTTGTGCACAGCCATGGAGTGCCAGCAATTTTTGAAGGGTATGAGAGAGGGCCGAGCTGGGCAGCCTGAGCGCATTTGTGGACTGACTGACACTTGAATGCCTCGTCTGTCACATCATCATAACGCCAATTCTTCAATAGTGGGTATGATCGTTTGTGCTATTTTATATGGATAAGATTCTTTGGCTTAAATGAGAATGAATTTCTTATTAAAATAAGAATAGCAGCTGAAAAGAGCTGAGACATGTTTTATCTAATAAATGTGCAAAACGAAAACGCTCTGAACCATTAAGACCCCTACAGAAAGTTCATTTAAAACCACATTGTTGCGTTCTTAAGCCTTTGAGAATCAAGAAATGAAATATGACTCCCTTTTATGTAACCAACTTCTGGGAAAAAACGTAAGAGGAAGTCTTAGAGATATCTGAAAAACCAGGCGGAGCCCAGACTGCCGGTACCGGGTGAGCGACTGAGAATTTAAGCTACTATGTAAGGTAAATGTAGCTGTGGGTCGCACTACCAAAAGTCTTCATTGCATTTTAGTTTAGAGTTTGTTGATTTCTTCCGAGAGGGAAACCCCTACAGGGTCTTCTCGCCACAGTCCACGCCTGGTCTCAGCCATGCACATGTGCCTGGTATGTACAGGGAGACCCTGGGATGTGAAGCCAGGACTTCATCACATGGGTGTAGCTGCATCGATACTTGGCCCCCAAAAGAAGTCCTTTTATTTTATTTTTAAGAGAGATTTTTGCTATAGGGAGCATGCACTTGCCAGAGAGATAGGGAGACAGAAAGCAAGGAATCACCCTCCCCACCCCCCATGAGAATGACCACACCACAACCCCTTCTCCTCCATTCTCCTCTCCGGATTTTGGGCATGCACACACACGCCTGGTGTGAGTTTTAAGCCACCAAGTCTGGGACTTGAACCACAGTCAACTATGTGGAAGTCCAATGACATAACTCTTATCCCACCTGCTGGTCTTTAAATCTTCAAATACCAGTGAGAATCTTACCCAAATCCAGTGACCAAACAAAAAGAGTGAGACATTCCTTACTATCCTTTCACTGGGATATCTCTTCAGAACGGCCCCTTCGCCCCTCCGGCAGCCCGGGGCTCTGGAGAAACACTTCCAGGACTAGGTCTGAACTGATGTGGTGCTGTGATAGCACCTCATACAGCAGGGGGGCTCTGCCCACATGGAAGGGGCCTGCAAAGCCGGGCTTTGGCTCTGCAGGGGAAGACTATGCAACAGCTGGGCCATATCCATCCCGGGAAATACTTCATGTTTCCAGCTGTTTAATCTCATAGACCAGGAGAAAGCTCTTGATAGCAATCGATTTACGTAGAAATTAGTTGAAATATGCCAACATGGTTATTCCAGCTAAAAAGAAGTAACTGCCCATGGGAAACAGCCTCAGAGCTCCTGCGAATGCAGAGGCAGGGCCTAAGTGTCATGGGTGATCTTAGCTTTACTGCTTTCTTTTACACATTGCCCCTGCCTTCGCCGTAATGCCACGTCCCTTGTAAAGAAGCCCCGCACTGTGCATACGGGGGTTTAACACCGCATATTAAAAGCAGTGATTGTGAGTTAAGGCTTGCAACACTGGAAATGGTTTCCTAGAGGGGAGAAAGCAGGAAAGAGGGTTGCCTTGACAACATGGGTGCCTTGCAACAAGAAATCTATGGCAATACGGGACCTTCCTCCAGCAAGTCAAGATCACAGCCATCTACCAAATTAGCTTAAAAGAAAACTAATTCCACAGCAAGGCAGCGTTGGCTGACCTGGGAAATGCTAGTTCTCACTTGTTGTCATGAACCCTGTTAAAGAAGAGCTGGGAACTCTGGGTGGGCAAGACAGGACAGGAGTAGACGGGTTTTATCTCAGGAGTCTGGCCCTCTCTAACTGCAGCACCCCAAGGAGCGCCCTGCAACCCACGTGCTCTCAATGGGGGGCAGCTAAGGCCAGCAGCCCGGCCCTGCCGCTGTCCACAGCGCGGTCCAGCAAAGCTTTCTCTGGGGAACGTGACATGCCCCTACTGGACATTCCAACTAAGGACCAGCACAGCAAAGCTCCTTCCTAGTGAGAGAAAACAAAGCCTGCTAACACGTGTGCCCTCCAGTCCAGCTGTCCTGGCGGGGCGGAGGAAGATTTATCTGCAAAGTACCAAAGACAGAGCCGGGCGCTCGCTTCCTTCCTCCAGCAAGCATCCCGGTGGCCCTGCTCGAAGTTCACGATTTGGATGATCTGCCTCTAAAAATCACCGTAAAGCACTTCTGAAAAAAAACTGGATTTCCCTTTCAAAAATGATTTTTTTTTTTTTTAAAAAAGGTAAACAGAGCTATACTTTCTTCAGCTTAAATTACAGGACGAGTTTCTCTACTCTAACGTGAGTCACCGGATGTTATTGGAGGGGAGCCTGGAGTCTGGCTGCCCCCCTTTTTGTATTTATTGGCTTTAAGTTTGTGGGAGCAAATTGGGACTGAAGGGACCCATGTGAGGAGTCAGCAGCTGTTGCCGTGGCACCCAGGCCAGGAGCACCAGGCAGGAGGTCTACCCAGGGGACCCAGCCAGCAGTGCCAAGAACACAGGGGCTTCCTCCTCCCTCCTGGGTACCAGACCGGATGCCGAGGGAGGGACTCGCCTACAGGCTCACTGGGCGTCTGTCTGGTGGAGGCATGGCCACCCCTCCAAGCTCATGAGCAATTTAAAGGGTGTCTGTGGGCCAGTGGAGGCACTGTTAGAGGCACTGGTACAAGTGGCAGGCCAACATGCGGCGTCGGCGGTGACTCACCGACTACACGGGCAGAAAAACAGGCATGTGATGTGGGGACTATGCTGAAGAGGTGGGCATGGGCCTCTTCAGATCCAATTCTATGGATTAGAACTTTTCATTTAATCAAGACAGGAGAAGCAGAAAGTCCATGTTAGTATAAAGCCATAATTTGTGCTTAGCTAAATCCTGGACTTGTACGTCGCCAGCACCTCCCAGACAAATGTGGGGCAGGGACTTCGTGACCCCCATGCCCTCGGCACCAGGGCCTCTGTCCTTTTCCTCCTCAGTGCCACCACACCTAGGTCAGTCTCACATGGGTGACACATGTGGTCACACCGAAGAGCCCCTCTATTTTAGAGGAGAAGGCAGGGCCATGGGAATCAAACCCACAGCTGGGGAACAGGAGCAAGTGTAATGCTGAAGGAAGCCTTGCATTCAGGTTCTTGTTTTATATAAATGTGTAATTTTGTGCAAGATGATATATAATTTTAAGCCTTAGGTTTTGTTCCTCCTCATAAAAGGAAGGACATTTAGATTTAGTTTTTTTTTTTTTTGTAGAGATTTTTTTGTTTTGTTTTTCTATAGGGTGTGTGTGCTCGCCAGAAAGACAGAGAGAGACAGAGAGACAGAAAGCGAGAAATCACCCCCCAGGGGGTATGGCCACGCCACAGTCCCTTCTCCTCCATCCTCCTCTTGGGATCCTGGGCACACACGCCTGGAGTGAATTTTTAAGCCACCAGGTCCGGGACTCGAACCTTAGTCGATTATGTCAGAGTCCAGCAACATAATCATTATGCCACCCACTGGCCCCACTCAGTTTTTTCTAATGCTAACACCTTATTTTGTCAATGTGAGAGACTCCAAATATTCAAGGGAAAATGGAATTAAAGTGCAAAAAAGTGTCCAAATCCACACATTGTATTTTTCATAATATCTATTTTCCATGAACCTTTTGAAGAGCCTGCATGTATTTGTCAAAACTAAGAAACCAACATTAGCATATTAATACCAACTAAATTCCAGACATTATGAGGATTTCTCTAGTTTTCCCACTTATGTCCTTTTTCCTTTTAAGTCTTAGCTAGACACCATTCTCTGATGAGACTCCCAAGTCTGCATCTTTATTTCACAAAGAGCTTGCAAAGAATAGGAGATTGGGAAAGACAGGCGTGGGAGCATGGGAGGTTGGGAGGGACAGGCGTGGGGAGCATGGGAGGTTGGGAGGGACAGGCGTGGGGAGCATGGGAGGTGGGGAAGCAGAGGCGGGGAGGTTCCTGTGTGTGGGAAACCAGGGGAGCATGGGAGGTTGGGAGGGACAGGCGTGGGGAGCATGGGAGGTTGGGAGGGACAGGCGTGGATGGCCTGTTGTGTGGAAAACCAGAGGAGGGGAGTTTCCTGTCGCAATGTCAGAGAACAGCAGGGAGTCAGGGGGGAAGCCAACCAGAGGGGGCTTAGGGTAGAGTCTTCTACTGTAAGGTTGGTAATGTCACACAGGCACACCAAGTGTGACAGTGGCCCACACATCGTCAGCTCAGATAGAGTGTCAGAGAGTTCGCTGATACTTTCTTATTGGTTAACCCAATGGGAATTATTATTATTACATTTCCTTTCTTCCTTCTTTCCTTCCAAGGACAAATAAGCACTCTCGACAGTGTCTTATGCTGTGATCCCCTTCACCCCCAGCCTAGCCACCATATCCACAGACATGCTGCCTGGTGTTTAGATTGCCTGGGAACCGAACCCCCATCTTTCATGCAGATCCAGCACCAGGTGAACACATGTTACGGGCGTACCACCAGGCAAGGCTAGGTAGGTATTTGACTTGATCTGAAATAGTTGCTTACAAAAGCTACGTTGATTTTTGTTGTCTTACATTTCAAATAATTTAACCAGAAATTTGGTGAAAATCCTCTTATGGTTGATGCCAAGACTTGAGAAGTTAAAGAAATCAATTAAGAAATTTATCCCTACAACTGAGGTGGATAAGCTTTTAAGTGGAGGAAAAATTTAAATATGAAAATAACTTGAAACTCAATTATAAGGTGATGTCTTGGAGAAATCTCTATCTGTAATCATGTGTCTTTGTGTGTGCATGCATACATATGTGTGTGCTTCTGCACACTCTAATTTAATGTTTTAATGTTTTCCATGGGATCATTGGAATACTGAGCCCATCATTTAACTACTGCTTATGTTTCAAAAGAACATGCAATATATAAAAGACATTGCATTTGTGTGCTCCTAGTCCTTGTTAAAATGAAAATGGACGTTCTCAAGGGTAGCAAGTCTAATATAAGGACAGAACTACATGCTGTTACAGACTTCAGTAGAAAGCAAGTGAGGTTATGGTCCTCAGATGATAGTTTTCAAAGAGAGAAACAGAGCTAAACTCGTGTATAATTGGATCTACTAATAGGGCGATACTGAAGAGAAATGTCCCATTGAATCTATTACAGCCAACAATGTCTATTCAGTGGCTGTTTATGCACGGCTATTTTGAGCTATCCTGTTAAATCCTGCTCTGCCTCCTCAATTCTCTCCTCACAGTGTCCTTGATATCCAGGTGCTAAATAATGCCTTTTTGATTACATGAAGCATAGGAAACAAAACAGAAAAGACATTTATTTTGCTATGTGCTTAAAGGCTTTTTTTAAAACAAACTATTAGGTACAGACGGTCTTATAAAGACCAAACATGCCATGGTAGCAATGCTCTCCTTTGAATTATCTATACCATCCCGTCTGGAATTACAGGAAATTCTAACATCCTTTTCCAACCTTCTGCAGGGAACTCTACTCTCTGAGGGCAGAGATTTTTATTCTCCCTTATTCACTACTGAACATGATTGGCACATGGTAGATACTTAGTACAGTAAGTGAGTGAATGAATGAATAAACTAGGCATCATTGGGGCCCTTTCAAAATGATCAACAACAACACAATTTGCAATTGATGTGGGTTCAAATATGCCTGGTGGGAAGACAATGTTCATGGAAGAAAGTTTTGCAAAAGAATAAGCTTTCTTGTCTTCCAGGGAAGACTGTTTCTACTAAAAACTATTGCCAAAGGGCTTGTGTGCTTGCCAGAGACAGAGACAGAGGGAAAAAAAGAGAGAAAATTAGAAAGTACCCTTCATGGTGGCTATATTGCAATTCCTTCTCTTCTATCTCTCCCTGGTATGCAGGCACATGTACCCTGCGTGTTTCTCAAGCTACTGGGTCTGGGACTCAGGTCACACAGTTGGCCATATGGAATCCAGCTTCCTGAATCACCATGCCACTGGCTAGCCCACTGATTCTGAACATAATGTTCTATAATACTGACCCCAGGTGACCACACATTTCTTTGAAATCTCAAAAGACCTACTAGTGTTTCATTTAAAGATAAAAGGCTAAAAGCTGTGTGATAAATCCTAAGTGGTAAACTATGAGACACTTATATTTTCCATCTCATAATTGACACAGTCATGTTGTCATTGGCATCTACTCACCTGGGAATATTATTTTAACTGAAATGTTAATTGTTCTGAGAGCACAAATATGTTAAAGCAATAAAATAAATAAAAACCAACAAAACAACAGATAAACATTTTTAGCAAAAAGGTTGATGCCTCAATCAACTTGAAATGCTTTTCATTGGATTTTGACCAACGAAGACCCTCAGCCCAGACTTCACCCTCCTGTTCCCCAGTCTAGCCAGTAGTCAGGGTGAGCCAGTCAGCAGCCATCTATATTTGAGTTCTGAGCAGCCCCATTCATGTGGCATGCCAGCATGCCACAGTTTTCCTTTTTTGACAAAAATGATTTTTCGTCTCTTTTCTTATTGTCTTTATCTCTTCTTCTTCTTTTTTCCCCCATTCCTTTTCCTTTTCTTTTTACCTTTCTCACTTTTCTGCTCAGCCTCCATACTCTGATTTTCTAGACAGGTTTAGGTGCTCAGTAGCCAAATATCTGAATAATTTTAGGGCCAGATTAATCCTCAATTTTCATTGAATTGGTTGTGCAAAGGCAGAAAAATAGTACTGTTTACAAATTGCAGATCACCTCCTTCTCTATTCCTCCAATTCCTCAGATTCAACTAAAAAAAAAAAAGAAAAAGAAAAAATGTATAATCCACCAGATGACCAGAAACCGCTGCAAATGCACAAGAAATATGAGAAACAAACAAACAAAAATCTCTCCTCTAATGAAAAAGAATAACTCCTCTTCCTCCACAAAGAATACAAGGGAACTCATGGAAATGTCAGATAAAGAATTTAAAATACTCATAGTGACAAAGCTAACAGAGATGCAAAAAATAGAGACTACAAACTCCAGAAGATGTAGGAAAAAAGAGACACTGAGTTCCAGGAGGTGAGGAAGTTCTTCCACAATTTGAAAGAAGAGATACACATCATAAAAAGAATCAAACGGAATTGTTAGAGATGAAGGCTGCAATATAGGAAATCAAAACTTCCCTTGAGTCCAGACCCACAAAATGCTCAGACAAGAAACCACTTTAAATTGGAGGTATGTCCTGGTGTGTTCAGGGAAACTATGCTCTAAACTCCATCTTCCAGACCTCTGAAATACTCAGATAAGAAACCATTTTAAATCTGAGGCATGTCCTGGCATATTCAGGGAAGCTACACTCTAAACTCCATCTTTCAGACCCCCAAATACTCAGACAAGGGAAAAGAACGATCCTTCATCATCCACAAACAGTACAGTAGAACTCATGGAAATGTCTGATAGAGATTTCAGTATACTCATAGTGACAAAACTAAATGAGATACAAGAGCTAAGAGACAATGAATTCCAGAAGATGCGGGAGAAAAAAGTGAATGAGTTCCAGGAGTTGAGGAAGTTCTTGCATGAGCTGAAAGAGGAAATACACACCATAAAAAGAATCAAATGGAGCTGTTAGAGATGAAGGCTCCAATACAGGAAATCAAAACCTTCCCAGAAAGTATTAAAAGCAGATTAGTCCATGCAGAAGATTGAATCTTGGGTGTTGAAGGCAAAGCCTCTGACCTAGAAAAAACAACCAAAAAACCAGAAAATAACACACAAAAAAATGAGAATACTATACAAGAAATACTAGATGCCATTAAGTGCCCAAATATCTGGATAATCAGTATCTCAGAAGGTGAAGAAGGGCATTGGTAATCTATTCCATGAAATCTTGGAAGAAACTTTCAAAATCTAGAGAGGCATTTAAATATCCAGACCCAAGAAATACAAAGGACCCCTAATAGAATCAATACAAGATCTTCTCCAAGGCACATCATAGCCACAGAGACAAGATACTAAAATTGGCAAGAGAGAATTATCAGGTTACTTCTAAAAGTTATGCCATCAGGCTAACATCAAACTTCTCATCAGATACAATGCGAGCAAGGAAAGAATGGGAAAATATATTCAAAGTGTTATGTGAAAAACAGTTTCAACCAAAAATACTATACCCAGCAAGACTATCCTTCATATGGACAGAAAGGATACAAACACTCTCAGATAAACAAGACCTGAAAGAATTTGCCAACACCAGACCCACTCTTCAAGAAGTTTTGAAAGGAGTGCTCTACCAGAAAAACTTAAGATGTGTACAGAAATAAGAGAACAAAAAGTAATGAAGGAAATGACCATCTTAATGCTAGGCACAAGATATACCAATAATAATGTTGAATGTTAACTTCCAGGATTTAAACAGAAAGATCGGACCACAGTGACACTGCAGATCAACAGAAGAGAGATTGAAAGTAAGACTGAACTGGGGAAATAGAATTTTATGACTTTTGAGTATAACATTACTGATTTAAAAAAAATTATGCTTTGTTTTCCCAATTTAAGGATTTTGCTTTCTTTTGAGCTGTTGATAGGTTCAGCAAATTTGTTAAAATATTTTTTCTTCTTGTCTGTTTATTTTTTAAAATGGAAACATAAACTTTTCTTCCTTTCTGACCCCCCTGGAGCTGAAAAATATTTGGGAGTATTCTTATTTTGTGGCAGAATGGTTATTTGCATAAGTTCAATAGTACCTGATACATTGAATCAGAAATTGGAAGTACTCATTATTGGGCAAGGCTTTGACTAGAATGTCATATATGAAGATTAACCAGAAAACTATGGAACTAAGGTAGATCTCAAATAAGCCAACAGAAGCTCTTGGAAATGTGGCCTGTACCATAAGCAGTTCTGGCAGAGGATTAGAGAAGCTATATGAAAGAATTCATACCATGAAATAACCTGGACTTTTCTAGCCCAGCATTCTAATCAGTAGAGACTGCAAAAGAGCAACCACAACCAGAGGATTATTTTTGAGTAAGATGTTGAAGGAACAAAAAGAAACTGATCTTTGCTAGTAGATGGTATATCACAGAATATTTGGTAGGCAGAGCTGAATTGAGAAGGTTTATGTGTGACTTATGTGCTGGGTGTTTGCTTTTCAATAGTTTGAGTAGTTGACATGTAAATATTTTCTCAAAAATATTTAAAACCATATTATCTCTGTTGTTATAGAGTCACAAACAAAATTATAACAAATACTTTGAACATTATCTTTAAAACTCATTTTTAAAAAAATTTTTGAAAGTTGTTTATTAACTGCCAAGAACTATAAAGTATGAGCAAAATTTGTTTTGAGATTTTTTTTTTTTTTTTTTGCTATAGGGCGCATGTGCTCACCAGACAGACAGAGACAGAGAGACAGAAAGCGAGAAATCACCCCCCAGGGAGGATGGCCACACCACAATCCCTTCTCTGTTCTCCTCTCGGGATCCTGGGCATGCACACACATGCGCCTGGCATGAGTTTTAAGCCACTGGGTCCAGGACTCGAACCGCGGTCGACTACATGGGAGTTCAGTGACATAGGTGTTATGCTAACTGTTGGTCCCCCAATTTTTTGATATGTTAAGTAAATGGTTCTGGGAAAATGTAAAAATAAATAAATAAATAAATGATTAAAAAAAAAAACCTCTTGAAAATGTCAAAAGCAGATTAGATTATGCAAAAGATTGAATCTCAGATATAGAAGATAGAACCTCTGACCTAGAAAAATTCGCCAAAAAAGACTGAAAGATAACCCCCAAATATGAGAGTAACATATGAGCAATACTAGATGTTATGAAATGCCCAAACATCCAGAATATTGATATCCCAGAAGGTGAAGACACTGATAAGGGCATTGATAATCTATTCCATGAAATCCTGAAAGAAAACTTTCCAAACCTAGAGAGGCACTCGAATATCCAGACCCAAGAAATACAAAGGACCCTACATAGAACTGACCCAAAAAGATACTCCCTGAGGAACATCATAGCCAGATTGGCCAAAACCACAGCCAGAGACAAGATACTAAAATTGGCAAGAGAGAGGCAGCCAAGTTACTTTCAAAGGATATTCCATAAGGCTAACATCAGGCCACTCGTGGGAAACAATACAAGCAAGGAAAGAATGGGAAAATATATTCAAAGTGTTGAGTGAAAAGCAATTTCAACCAGGCATACTATACCCAGCCAGATTATCTTTCATGTGGGGTAAAAAGGACAAGAACATTCTCAGATAGAGAGAACCTGAAAAAAGTTACCAACACCAGACCAGCTCTCCAAGAAGTGCTGGAGGGAGTGCTGTACCAGGAAAACTAAAGTCGGACACAGAAATAAGAGAACAAGAAACAACCAAGAGAAGGGCCAGCCTGATGGCAGGGACAGGTCCGGAGTTGAGTGTCAACTTCCAGAGTTTAAGTGGAAAGATCAGACCACAGTGATGCTGCAGATTCAGTAAAGAGAGGTTAATTATGTGAGTCTGAACTAGTGAAATCGAATTTTTTGACTTTAGACTAAGACATTACTGATTTTCTTCGATGCTTTTATTTCCGTATTTAAGGATTTTTGTCTTCTCTTGAACTGTTGATAGGTTCATCTACCTACTATTTGAACTGAATCCTAACCTTTCTCCTGGCTTTAAGTTTTATGCAAATTTCTCTTAACATTTATTGATTTTGATCTATTAAAACTAAACTTTTCTTTGAAATTAAAAAAATACATTTAAAAAATACCTGGTAATACCTGTTTAATGACTGCTGTAAGCTATATAGCCCCAGCCAGGTGCTACTTAATAGTATGTTCACTTTACTCACTGAGGTTTACACCTAATGTCAGACATGCATTCATAAATATGTTTATATCAACTGTGCTTTCTATTGAAAGTCTTTAAATTAATTAAGATCTTTAGTGAATCAATAAAATGTGAAAAAAAAAGGCATAGAAAACAACTGTACATACCAGAGACTGTGGGAGAAGGGGGGAGTTGGCAGAGGATGAGAGGTAGGGAATCCAGGGGGGAAAATAAATCAAAATATATAAGAAACAAAACAAAATAAAAGAAATGCTTTTCATTGAATGATCTCCTCCTTGTTATCTTGCAGTTGAGTCTTCATGTTTCATCCCACTGCAAACCGCGAATCGCCTATTAGACAACTCCTCTTCCACGAAGAAAGCAGTTTGAAAGTGACAGTGAGAAATCCCCGGCTTACTTGGGGAGTACACTTAAGAAAATGAAATCATTTCCTAAGAGCGTTTCTATAGCTTTGACTTCCCTTCACATATGGGATTGTCGGAAAAGTCATGATGCATTTGCATAGAAAAAAATATGACTTTTTTGATGACCCAATTATAGAACACAGTTGAGTGCAAGAAGGGAGGGAACAAGTATACCTTACGAATTATGAGTACAGTGTTCTTTGCAAAGAGTATGAAGGAAGTTTCGTCTGGACCTTACTAGTGCAGACAGTCTTGATGCCTGTAGGCTTCCAGATCTGTGCAGGCGACATCACTGGGACGGTAAACTACTCCCCAGAATGGGCTCTGATGGTAGGAGGACACCTGCAGACACTGACACTGCCCTTGCTGAGGGATTTCTTATCATGGAATCCTAAGTACCTTAAGCAAAATAGAAAACTAAGAAGGATGCCAAAGGGAATGCCAAGAACCTTAGAATGATGTCAGAATCTCCCTGCCCACTGAAACTCTTGGCCATGATTGAAAGAGAATCTTGCAGAAGCTCATGCAGATCTGACTTCAGCTTTCTGCTGACACAATTCTACAAAGTCTGATTCAGATACATTCTTTTATTCACGATACAGCATGTGCACACACGTGAGAGAGACAGAGACAGGGAGAGAGGAACGCCCTCACAGGATCTGGCCAGGCCATGGTCTTCCTCCTCTACCCCAGCCATCAGATATTGAGCAATTGCACATGTGCCTGGCATGTTCCAGGCTGACTTGGCTGGGCATGTGGACTGGCCACCACGTGGGATCCAGTACCACTGCACCCCGCGGCTGGCCCATCCCCTGATGTGGAGATGTCTGGAACAGAAAGGGAGTGGCGATGTGGAGTAATGGACGCGGGCTTCTGAGGGAGCAGATGACTCCGAGAGCCGGGAAGAAAGAGAAAAGCAAAGGCAGACAAAAAGGCTTTCACAACACAGCGGGCTGAGAAAGCGGGAAGACCAATAGCTTTATGAGTGTTTCCAGCCGATGAGGTCGGTGATGTTCTTCAGTAGCATAGAAATTGACATCCATATAATGATGTAACTGAATTATTAGGAAAGATATTGGATAAAATATCCACGTTTAAGAAGAAAAAATTTAGAAATTTTTTGTTTTGCGAAGATTTATGATAAAAGGCTTTCATCAGAAAAGGTTTAAGTAAAAAATAAAAGTGTTTTTGCTTACAGAACTGCTCAGCTATTTAGTGGGAGCAAGCCTAGGTTACGCAGGGAGCTCTGGGGTATGGGCCATGGGGTTTGATGTGGTGTCTCACTGTCCTCATCTGTAAACGGGCTCGATCTGCCTACACTGAATGGGGCTGTGAAGCCAGCGGAGTGGTTTCTACACGGACAATCAGTTGAAGTATTTGGGGAGGCAAAAAGTTGTCAGTTTGTCCCCACACCCTTGGCCTCATACCCACCGGCTGGTTTCTTCCAGTTGTGGTTTAAATTTCAGCCCTACACAGTTCTTCGGCCTTAGGAGAGGAGATGGGTTTGTGCTTTCCCGCCCACACTGTGCATGCCCACATTGCCCTCAGTAGTCACTTGGCTTTCTTCGTTTGTGACTTTGACTTTTCTGGGTCCGGAGAACTAGGTAACTAATAGATGAATAGAACTTTTGCTGAGGACTCTAAAAGTAACTGAGTTACCACTGATTTGGAAATGATGGAAATTGCTTTTCTTTGAGTAAGTCCTTGATTTGATTTTGACTTCAAAGATTTTCTTTTGGAGGGGCCAGGAGATGGTGCATGGTTACATTGCTGGACCGCTACATGGCTGTCTGTGGTTCGAGTCCTGGATCTGGTGGCTTGAAAAAAATCACACTGGGCGCATGTGTGTGTGTGTGTGTGTGTGTGTGTGTGCCCAGGATCCTGGGAGGAGAATGAAGGAGAAGGGATTGCAGTGTGGCCATCCCCCAGGGGGTGATTTCTCACTTTCCCTCTTATTGTCTCTCTCTCTTTCCTTGGCAAGTGCATGTACCCTAAGGCAAAAACCTCTTAATGAAAAAAAAAAAGATTTTCTTTTGGAAACATCAGAATGAATTTACTAACTGGATTTTGGGGTAGCAATGGTGGCAATTAGTGAAAGAAGATTCTACTGAGATCTTCAGGGACTGTTAAGCCCTGAGGTTTTTCAGACTGTGAAGACATGCACCTTTCTACTTGAAGAAGTCGTTTCATCTAAACAGAATCTCATGCCTCCATTGGCGAACGACAGAAACTCAGAGGCATTAGCTAAATTAACTGTTTCCTGTGGTTGGTCTTTAGGATGTTAAACTGTAACGGAATTACTGAGTTGAGAGCAATTAATTGAATGTACTTTAAATATATTTTATCTAAATGCTACACCTGGCATTTTTCACGCCATTTAAAAATGACAAGAAAACTGTTGAATCTCAGTCCCATCAAAATAAACCCTGTGGAACAGTCTGAAAGTACTTCACATCTGTATAGTTCGTATGACCTTGGAGCCTGGAACGTCATTACGAATACTGCTCTCAGTATCATTCCAGTGGCTTTTTTCTTTTCTTTTCTTTTTTACTGCTGAACTTTGAATGTGCTTGGGTGGGGAGTGAGGGAGAAGGGGGGAGCACCTCAGTGGGGTGTGGTCACCCTGCAATCTTCTTGCCTCCATTCCCCCTTCCCGTCAGTATTCTGGGAATGCACACACACATGTGCCTGGTGTGTTTTTCAAGCTACCAAGTTTGGATTCGAACCACAGCCTGCCATGTGGGATCTGCTCCCTTAACAACTGAGCTATGGGGCCAGTCCTCCAGTGCTGTATTTTTAAAGCAAAGAGTGAGAATTTGCAATATTTTCCCTAGGTTAGAAAAAAAAGAAGCCCGTAAACCACGGAGGAAGGATCAGAGTGGATGTCCAGTGTTAGAGCAGGAGCTGAAAATCTGACCCTGTCCTGGGACCGCAGAGCTCCTCCTGGCAGTGCGGATGGGGAGATCAGGATCTGGGTCAGAAAGAGAGAACATCAACCTCCAGTGGGGCCAGCCCCACCTAGCGCCACTGTGGCTGTCCTGTGGCAGTGCGGTCCCACGAAAGCCAGAGGGGGCCAGCCCCACCTAGCGCCACTGTCGCCGTCCTGTGGCAGTGTGGTCCCACGAAAGCCAGAGGCAGAATGTTAAGCAAATTCAGATGGTGGTATTTCACATGAAATAATCATATATTTAAATATTGGAAACAAAATTCAAATTTTAAGCTTTGTGGGTCAAATAAAACATCTGTTGGCTGTCAAGAAGCCCCCGGGTTAGTGCAGAACACTGTCTACCTATGCAAGTGCTATGTAAAGTGCTAGGTGAAGAAGTCCTGTCCCTCGGTCCTCATCATCAATCAAAGGACATGTGTTTAATAGAAATTAGGGTACCTCATTTACTAACAGGCAGAAGGTGCCACCATGCTGCAATGACATGTTCATTAACTGGACTTTTTTTTTTTTGAAGAGGTTTTTGCTATAGGGCGCGTGCGCTTGCCAGACAGAGACAGAGAGACAGAAAGCGAGAAATCATCCTCCAGGGAGGATGGCCATGCCGCAATCCCTTCTCCTCCATTCTCCTCTCGGGATCTTGGGCACATGCACACATGTGCCTGGCGTGAGTTTTAAGCCGCCGGGTCTGGGACGTGAACCGCGGTTAACTACATGGGAGTCCAGTGACATAGCCGTTACGCTAACTGTTGGTCCCATTAACTGGACTTTTTTTAAAAAATGTGAATCTGCCATTTTTCTCTGCTTTATGAACATGTTAGTTTTAAAAAAAAAAAGTGGTGAGATTTACTGATTGGTTTGCAAATTTTGAGGACTGGAATGTTAAGAAACAGAGTTATATTTGAAGGTTGGGTGTATAGAAGCTGAAAGTAGAATAAAGGCTTTTAAAATTCCTTCCTAGCATCATAGTTTGCTTATCATACAAAAAAATAGGATATTGGTCATGATAGATACTATTCTATAAAGAAAAGGAAATTGAACTATGTTATCCTCCTATACTGTGGATTTCAAATTGAAATAGTCTTTTGTATCCCCAAGGGTGGGTCCCGAGACCCCCAGGGATACCATAATTTGCAAATGCTCAGGGCCCTTCCATAAAGCGACCAGTGCATGCGTATAACCCACACACCCTCCACCATGCCTTCAATCCCCTCTCGATTATTCATCATAAAAACGTTAATAGCTGTTTTACTATATTGTTTAGGAAGCTCAGGTTTTGTTTGTGGAATTTTCTGATTTTTTTCTTTTCCAAATATATTTGATCTGTGGTGGGTTGAATTTGTGGGTGCAGAGCTTATAGACGTGGAGAACCCACAGGCTGTGTTGGACAGAGTGGAAATGAAAACGTTTTATATGGGGTAAGGACAAAGCTGAGAGAGAGCGAGGCTGTGAAACAGTCTGTAGTCCCCTAGGCTGAGAAGAGAAAGGCAGAGTCCCGAGCGCAGTGTGTCACGGCTACTCAGGCTGCACACGGCATCCGTCCAGTGGATAAAGCAGAGGGCAGGAACAAGGGTCCCTTCTGTGCCAGCCACTGATTGCTCTGGGACCTGGAGGAGCAGTGTTACCTTTTGGCACTCAGGTCACCCCATAGATGAGAAAAGACAACGCATATCCCAAGGGCATTTCCTGCTTCATTTTTGACAACTATAAACCACTTGCAGACTTCTAAAATCAGGGCTATGACCAGGGCAGGAAACATCGCCCCTCTGTAACTGACAGGATGGATGAACAGCTGCGACGCCCAGCCATCGCTCAGATGCCTGCTGGAGGAGTCTCGTTTTCTTTCCATCTCTGCTCATTCTGGAACCCGTTGCATTTATTTCCAAGCAATGCTCTTTCTATCCAATTTTTCTTTGTATGTAATTTAAATGAAAAAGCACCTCTGGGATGATTCATTGTTTAAATTGAAGTCTCCATGTTTTCTTTTGGAAATTGAGGCATCTATATACGTAAGGCTGTAGTTGGGCAGAGACAGACAAGAGGCATGCTGGAATCCAGGGCCAGGCGATGGAGCGTGCACTATGAGGGTCATCATGCTTGTCCGTAGCCTTCACAAGGTGTCCCTTGAGTGAAATGCTAATTTTACATTTGATTCATAATCTTATCTTTAATATTTAGAAAAACATAACATTACTGAGGTCTTTGAAGATAAATTTTATGGATAAAAATATAATTACTGCTCTCTTAAAACCTGATATACAATATGAAAAATAGCACTCTTTCTAGCTCTTGCAATGACACATGAAACTAATCCCCACATAAACATAACCATAGAAATGAGCCCGCACCTGGGACTGTGTGGCGTACAGTCCCGGGACTGGGTGGCGTGCAGCCCCAGGACTGGGTGGCGTGCAGTGGTGATACAATTGGAGCCACTTGGGAAAGGTCCCGGGTTTGCAGCCTGGAGCCCCCTGGAGCACGCTGCGTGCACATGGGTGTATGCACATGCCCAAGATCCAGGCCCTCTGAGGCTGGCCTGGGTCACTACGTGGAGACCCAGCTAGGGGTGCCTGTTTCTCTCTTGCTGTGTCTCTCCCTCTTATGGATGATTTAAACAAATGAACTTTCAAAAAAAGAAAAAAAAATAGTCCACACTTTCTAGAAGTTATTTCCTCCTACTACCTAATGCCTGACTTCCAAGAGATTGGATGAGTCGTGTGGTCTAATGTAGCCATCTAACCTTCTGAGGAAGGGACCTCAGCAAGGACGGTATTCCCACAGCTCCTACCTGTTGGTGAGGTTGAAATATGGGGGTACTTTGCATGTATGCACATGTAAGAGGGGGGGTCAAAGAGTTCATAGAAAATAAGGTTAAAGTATGCATTTATTTTGGTGCGAAGAAATCTTGAAATCCATGCAGTTTCCCACAACATGCATTTTCTATGAACCTTTTGAAGACCTCTTGGATATATTTGTTTATATACGTCTGTCTGTATGTGTTATGCACACCCAGACACTCGTTCTTTCTCTTCTAATTTCCAGAGGGCATGTGTATGTGTTAGAGAGACAGAAAGGGAAAGGGAGAAAGGGAGAGGGAGAAAGAACCCCAGGGGCATGGCCATGCGACAGTCCCTTCCCCCATCTGTCCAACCTGTCAGGATCTGGGGCACACACTGTACCTGGGGTGTTTTTCAAGCCCCCGGGTCTGGGATTTGGACAGCAGTTAGGCACGTGAGAGTTGGTTTCCTCCATCCTAGGCTGTGAGGCTGTGTCTCCCTCCCCCACCACATCCATTTCATTGGAGACTGACATACAATCAGAGGCCGAGATTAGAACGCAGAAGAGAGGGTAAATGACCAGCAAGGTCCAGCACAGGACGGGCGCCCCTCACGGATGTACGGATGTTAGCCTGTGTGCAGACTCTTACTGGGGGCAGGAAATGAACTCTAAGGTTATTCATTTATTTCTTCCATGAGTGAGAGCGACAGACACACACACACACACCCTCCAACAGGGTCTGGACACTACAATCCAGCCGCACTTCAGCTGACTGGGGGGCGTGGGCAGGCATGTGCCCAGCACACCCCGGGAGGTCTCTGCACTTGAACCGGGAACCTTCCCAGGTGGGGTTGCCTGGAGAGGGCCGCGATTTGCCCCGGCCACTGTGCGGCCTGGAAAACAGTTTTAAACACGCAGCTCTGCAGGCTCCCGCCAACCCGACCGACCGGTGCCGCAGGCGCCTACCTTGCGCAGGGGCTTGAGCTTGGTCTCCATGATGAAGTCGTACTTGCAGAGCTCACAGCAGCGCGTGTCGGAGCTCTTGATCCACTGGTGCAGGCAGGACTGGTGCACGAATCGAAGGGTCCCGGTGCAGCGGCAGGGCGTGATGAGGGGGCTCTCTTCATCACCTTCGCAGTGACAGATCCTGGGGAGGACAGCACACCGGTGAGCGCGCCCAGATGCGGAGAGCTTTCCTCCCCAGAGATCCCCGCACTTGCTCCCAGCCGCCGCCGAGCTAGGGACGCGGCCCGGGGTTCCGAACGCACAGACATCGCACCGATGATTAATTCTATGTGCTTTGACTCGGGTGGCCGTTGAGGTACTGGAGTCACGTTCTAAGGCGGTACTCGGGCACACGGGAAACGCACCATCCCGCGTGGAAGCCAGTGAGCGCCTGGCTCCTGAGCTGTGTCCTCCACTCGGTCTACTTCATAGGTCACCGTGGGCTCCCACACGTGGAAGTAACAGCGTGTAAGTATTCTAAGGAGTGCCGTTGTCTGAGAACTGCATCGTGTTACTCTGATGAGGATTTTAAAAGGCTACGGTATATAATTTAATAAATATGGTATCTTACTAATGTGGAAGGAATCAGCAATTTAAAGGTGTAACCAAAGAATAAAATTAATATGGAAAGTCTCAGCCTGAAAATATTACACGGCTTGTCCTCGAAGACACAGATACTTTGGTTGCAAGTAACAGTCTAAACCGTCATTAACCATCATTGTTCAGAAGGTGCAAAATCTTCCAACAGCGTAAGATTAAAGTAGAGTAAATGCCATCTGATACATTCCAAGGAAAGTCAAATAAAACAATGTTTGAGGGGCCAGCAAATGGCGTGATGGTTAAGGGAATAAATTCTCATATTATGTTTCACCCCTGGACCTGGAGGCTTGCTTTCTCACTCCATCTCTCCCACCCTTGTCTCTCTCTGGTGAGTACTTGTACCATATAGCAAACTTTAAAATAATAATAATAATAAAATTAAATAATTTTTTAAAAAAGAAAGTTTGATATATATATATATATATATAAGACAGAAAGAGACAGAGAGATAGAAAGCAAGAAATCACCTCCCAAGGGGATGGCCACACCACAATCCCTTCTCCTCCGTTCTCCTCTCAGGATCTTGGGCATGCATGCACAAGTGCCCGGTGTGAGTTTAAGCCACCAGGTCTGGGACTCGAACTGCGGTTGAGTACATGGGAGTTCAGCGACATAGCCATTATGCTAACTGCTGGTGCCTGAAATATATGTTAATCACTACATCTGCCAATTAATTTAGAGTTCAACGAGTTTCAGAATTTCCATGAATTTTAGTTTCATAGATCTATGACCTATGAAATTGCATTCGGACTTAAAAAATACATCTTCTCTTTGGATGAGATAAACCTTTCACAACTTATGTTTTGAATTCAAATCTCAGCCTTTCAATAAATATTTTGAATGCGTGAGCCAGCTGTTAGAAGCTGCTAATAAATTTAATCAGAAATATTGCTTTAAACCTGTTATAATACAAATGTGGAATGTGACATTTAAAAATTGGAAAAACCCACGCAATGATTTTGCTGGGCTGAGCCACAGAGGCAGGATGGATCACAGGTGTTTTTTGGCCTCTCATTTACGGTGCACACATGCTTTCCCCGGGAAGTGTACACGTTCACACGCACACACACACAATTTCAGCTCTCTCCCCTCTCCAGGGACATGAAATGGCTGCTCAGATCATCAGTGCAGAATTGAAGCCCATGCCCCGCCAACTTCAGAATAAGGAAGTGTGGCAGAATACACTAGCAATTTCAATCATCTCTGAAGTAAGAATAGAGCAGGTCGGGCCAGCAGCAGTGGCGTAGCCATATCAGGGCTCTGTGATGGTGGCGCTGCCTGGGGCGTTCAGGCTCCGCGTCTGGAGGCCTTCCTGGATATGGCTGTGGGCCGCAATGGCTAGAGCTGGGCTGGGGCGTGGTGTGAGGACTCTGCTGGGGGTGACTCTCTTTTATGGAAGGAGTCGGATAAAATAATACTTTTAGGGGAGTAAGGGAAGAGGAGCACTAACTCTGAGGTCTGGAGTGGGAGAGCGGGGATGAGAGCCCAGGAGAGTTCGAAACCCGTGTACCCCTCTTCTGGACGAGTTTGGAAGCAGTGCTCACCATGAGGCCAAGGTGCTGGGAGCCCCCGAGACTGATGAAGTGCCTCCTCCCGGCTGTTCACCCAGGCTGGGAGCGGGCCTTGCAGCGCCTCCTGCTGCACTAGCTGCTACACATCACAGCACAGCACACTGCGGTTGAATAGAGTTGAATTCTGTTCACCTGGGCTAACTTTAAAAGCAACCAAGGAATGTACATCTGAGCTTCTAAGCACCTGATTTGGTTGTAATATTTATGTCTAGAGCCACTGACAACTAATGGCTTACAGAGAATGAGAGCTTGATAATCATTGAACCTGTCTCCCGGCCTCCACACAGATCAGCAACCCAGGATCAGCAAACTCAGCTCAGCTCTGCCCACTGAGTGCTCTGTCAATCAAGCTTTATTGGAACGCAGCCTCGCCCGTGGGTTTATAGCTTGTTCAGAGCTGTGTTCGTACACAGTGGACAGGAGTAGCTGCTGCAGAGACCACCTGGTTGCAGACACTGAGATACTCACTCCTGGTCCTTTCCAGAAAATGTTTGCAGACCCCTGCCGGGAACGGCTTGTGTGATTCTGAGTTAAAGACAAAGTGTGAATGTTCTTGACAATAATGAAAGCAAATTTTACAAAATAAACCACCCTAGCCTGAACCAGTAACAAACAAACAAACAAAATCGAAGTTAAAGGTTGCAGAGAAAAACACACAATGAAAAGGGAAGCTCTCTTTGGTGAGGTGTTGAAGTCTGTTGCTTCTTTGGACAACATTCCCTAGTTAAAACCAACGATTTGCAATTAATGCCATCTGTTAATTCATCACTAAAAGAAGATCATGTCAAATGCTCTACGGCTGCCAATGAGATCCTGAAGCACTGATTGCTATTTTTTTCTGACATGGAAAAGGTCATTCATTCATAAGCACCTTTAAACAAGACAGCTGAAGGCCGAGTTCCAACGGCCCCGACCGGCTTGCTGACGGCAGCTTCACCTCTTATGTTTCACGGAATCCTTTTAAAATTTCTGCTAAAACTGTTACCTGAAGCACCACTAGCAATATAATTTTCTCATAAAATTAAGGTTATTTCCCAGAGGGAAAATCAAAAGCTTAGTTTGTTTTTATCCCTATTTCACATGGTTTATTTTTACATGTTTTCAGCATTTTGAACTTTTTCTAAATTATCCAGCTCAAGTTGGACCCCAAGAGTCTTTTTCAAATGATGTTGAGATTGTTCTAAATGAATTTAAGAGCTAAAGATCGGCTTCAGATAGCTAGCAGGAATAGAAAGCAATGTGGTGCCGCCACTGTGGGAAGAATTGGACGATTTGAAAGTTGGTACACTCCATACAAATCGCAACCATCAAAGTATAAAGGAAAACACAAACATGCTTTTTTCCAACAGGATAACTGTATAGAGAAATGAAATGAATGAATAACATAATAACATTGCATAAATAGTCGTCATCTTTCTGTATTTTTTCCTAGGTGGGAAATTGAGGCCTGGGAACTGTAGGCTTCTGTGAAGTCCTTGGATTTCCGCCTCCGTGGCTGCTGGCCAGGGACAGGCTCAGGCTGACCCCACGGACTTCACGGCCTTCTAGGATCGAGTAGTCCGCTCACCCTCTCTGTAGACGCTGAGACTCTCAGCACTTATGACCTCAAAGGGCTGCCACCCCCACTAATTTCTAGCTTTCTGTGAATGGCAGACCCATAAAAAGCTATGTAGCAAATTAAATGTTAGGTTCTTTTCGTGGTGTGGGGCACATGTGTGGGGTTAAAGTTCCTTGCTTTATACTTAGTGAGAACCAATGGAAAGGAGCCTGAGCTACTGGAACCTATTCCCTATGAATTCATGGCATGATGGGTGTTAAAAATAAACTAATCTGTGGTCTATAAAAAAAAAAGTTCCTTGTCTTAATGTTTCTTTTTGAGTTTTGAGAAAAGCGATATTTGGGGCCAGCAGGTGGCATGGTGGTTAAGGCACTGGAATCCCACATGGCTGACCACAGTGGTGGGAGTCCTGGACCTGGAGGCTTGCTTTCTTTCTCCCGCCCCTTCCCATCTGTCTCTCTCTGGTCAAATTAAAAAAAAAAAAAAAAGAATAAAATTAATGAAAAAAAAAAAAACCTGTTGTATGGAACCAGCAGATGGTATAATGGTTATGTTGCTGGACTCCCACATAGTCAATTGTGGTTCAAGTCCTGGACTGAGCTGGTTAAAACTCATGCTGGGTGCATATGCATGCATGCCCAAAATCCTGAGAGGGGAATGGAGGAGAAGGGATTGTGGCATGGACATCCCCCATGGTGGGTGATTTCTTGTTCTCTGTTTCTCTGTCTCCCCAGCAAGCACACATGCACTATAGAAAAAATCTCTCTTAAAACCCCCCCAACAAAACCTGGTGTGAGACTGTTACAAGAAGAAGAAGATCGACACTTCTCTGTGTGTGCGTGAGTCTTATGTATTCTAAAATGACCCTTACTGCTCTTTATGCCCTTCCCTGCCAAGGTTTTTTCACTTAGGTAGAATAATATTGTTTCTGCATAAGTTTTTTTTTTATGTATATTTATTTCATCCATAACAGAAACAGAGATAGAGAGACAGAGGAAGAACGCGAGAGAGAAAGAGAGACATAGCACTCCACAGGGCCTTGCAGCCCTGATCCACGTCCTGCCCCGGATCTCAGACACGCACATGCCCAGGTACTCCGGAGGTCTATGGACGCAACTCAGAGCCTTCTCCTGTGGGTCAGCCTCACAGTGTCATGTTTTCCTTTTATACCACCATCTGGCCCTCTGCCTAAATTAAAAAATAACACTAATTTATCACAAAATGATGATCTCTATAAAGGCTGTCACATTATATAATTTTGGAATTTTCAAATGAATCATTGTGTTTATTTGCATTTTCTCAGGTTTTGCTATATGCAAACAAACTCAGGCAAGAGCATCATCTTGGGTAAATCGAGAGGGAGAGCAAAGGGACCCCATGTGGGCCATGATTGCCATCATTAAGGTTGTGAGAATTTGGACGAACAGGGGGACCCTGGGGAGGAGGCAGCGGACTTGGCCTGCAGAAGCTGCAGGGAGGACTCGCTTGGCCTCCCGGAGGAGCTGCGGGGGCAGGACACACTCACAGCAGGGTTCGGCGGCCCTGTAGTTTTCAGGCAGCACCTCCAGCGCAGGCTCCTCTGCTCTCCTCTCCTGGTTGTGGTTGTGTTGTTTTGGCCCTTCTTTGGCATCTCTCACACCATCCCTTAGTTCCCTACCTACCTTTCCTCCATACCTTCCTCTAACTAAACCATCACTGGGCAGTGCTGTGTTTGTACTGGCGTAATGTGTTGTCCATCCTTCTGCAAAATGAATCATCATGCTGCAGAGTTTGGATGATGCTTAGAACTCATGCTTAGAACTAAATGCTTTATCACTCCCCTGAGCTAAAACATGAGAAATATTCTGAGCAGGAGCCACATCGAAAGGTGTTAAGCAAAGGGTGAGAATGAGTGCTCAGTAAAGGAGGGAGGGGTCAGAATCACATGCTCTCTTCTCTCCTTTGAGAAACAGAGCATAACAGTGAAAGGGTAGCAGACTAGAGAAAGTTATCTTTAATTTGTATTTTATTTGAACAGGGATACCTGAACTTGTTCATAAGCCTAAGTGGGGGTGCCACAGAGATGCAGACCATTGGAAGACAGAGGCAGAGGGGTGCCCATTGTTAAATGAAGATCCTTGAGAAGGCAAGAGATAGGGGACAGAAAGTAAAGAGGAGGGACACCTTTGGACATGGGAGATCTCCAGGAGGGACACAGGCATCTTCTCCTGACGGCATGAGGTAGAGGACAATGCCCAGCAGTGCAGAGCGCAGCACAGTAGCCAGGCCTGGTGGCTCCTTTTCTCCTGGGATACAGGAAACATCGAGGAAGCCAAACAGAAGGGACAAAGGCATGGGAGTCAGGTCATCTTAGAGGGGCTGTAAATAATTAGGAAAAGCCACCCGGGGAAAGTGATGGGATTAACCAAGCATGAGCATAAGAACAGTGGAGCAGCCGGCAGGTCCCTGGTGAGATCAGACAGCAGGAGTTGGTAGCGGAGGCTGTTAATGCCGTGTTGTGACTCGGCGCGATTAGCTGGCAGCGGGTGGGCCTGTAACTGAGAGCACACTTGAGCAGCTGAGATCATGAGGTCAGACTCGGGAAGGACTGGACACAGCACACCGCAGGGCCTCTGCTGGGCAGGGAGGCCAGAGAAACCACCCTGAGGCTCAGCTACCAGGAGACGAGGTAGGCTGGGGAGATGGTCACAGCGAGCGTGAGGAAGCGGGGTTCACACGGAGGGGGGCGTGGACTGTGCACACACAGGATATGCTCAGGTCCCTCAGAGATGGGTTCAGATCTTGTCCCTCCCACCCTGTTGTCATAGAGAAAATGAAAACCACTACACAGAATTACTTGGTGCTTAAGGTTCAGAGGCAAATCATTCTGACCCACATCTTTGCTCTCTGCTCCAGTAAACTGGAAATGTTTTCAGTTCACTCATTTGTCAAACAAAGTTAAAAATACTTTTAGGATGCCCTGAGGATCAAGTTAGATAGGAGTACAGTACCTTACATGTGGTAGGCAAATACAGTCATTCATTTTATTTCATTTTATATATTTGAGGCATACGTTTTTGAACCATCTGAATTGTTAACTCAATTCTGGCGTACCCTGGGATCATGGGATTTCTAGTACTACTAAGTTGGTTTACCGATGGCATTGCGTTCAGACCGTTAGGACCAAGGAGCAGCTAGTTAGTTGGCTAGAACGAATGCTCGTAAGATCAAGATCATGAATTCTGACTCTACAGAAGAGTTAGTCACTACCATATTTAAATCCCTAGGTTGGTCATGTCATAGAAGGCTAGTTAATGGGCCTTATTGGATCTGTATAAAATAAATTAGGACTGAGTTAGGGTTCACTCTGCTGAATTTTGGAATTATTTTTCTCATCTGCAAAATCTCAGTTGGTTGCTATGAAGTTCAAATAGGGAATCTGAGGACACACTGCAAAGCATAAACATGGTCCCCAAGAACTTCAGGGTTCTTATTTAAACACGTACAGAGTATAGACTGAGAGAGCTTAGTGGGATGATTTAGCAGTTCTCGGAAGTTTTACCAACTACCGGTGCTCGGTTCATGTTTCCAGAAAACGCACCTAGAGTGAAAGTGAGAAGTGTGTAATCTTTTTATGTAGTAGGCATTCATTAATTTGCATTTGAGGAACTGAAGTGAGGCACACCAATTTCGCACCCTAGCTGGGCAGCAGAGGAAGTCAGGCAAACTGATCTGCAGAAGAAAGGAGAAGTCTCCCTTAGTAAGCAGAGAGCAAGATGGCAGAATTTAAATCATCCTTGTAATGGCAATGCCAGCTGCTCCTTCTGATGTGGCCAGCCCGTCCCTCTGGAATGAAAACAAAGGCCTCTAAGGCAAATTTTGAAGATTTCCCTAACAGAGATGTAGCAAGTGCTCCATGCTATTCAGCCCAAGATTTAAAATATCTTGAAAACTAGAATGAAAAATACAGTTATGACATCAGAATAAAAGTATCTTAGAAGGAGCTAATATACTTTTTGTAGTCATAAGGTTGGCCATTCTGAATCTATCATGTTTTAAGTATCGACGGATGAGTGACAGTTCTTTTTTTTTTGGAGAGGTTTTTGCTACAGGGCGCGTGCGCTCGCCAGACAGAGAGAGATAGAGAGATAGAAAGTAAGAAATCATCACCCAGCGGGGATGGCCACGCCGTAATCCCTTCTCCTCCATTCTCCTCTCGGGATCTTGGGCATGCATGCACAGGTGCCTGGTGTGAGTTTTAAGCCACCGGGTCCGGGACGCAAACCGTGGTCGACTATGTGGGAGTCCAGTGACATAGCCATTACACTAACTGCTGGTCCCAATCGTGACAGTTCTTCATACTTCAGTGATTTATTTTTTCAAAATGTTTTGGGTTTCTCAAAGGAATATTTTCAGCTCAAAAGAGCTTCTACATTGCGTGACTTCCTGCGTTTAATTTCATGCCCTAATTTGCCACCCCTGACTTGGGCAAAACCTCAGACCATCTGCACGGAGCTGTGGGAATGGTGAACAGCACAGACAAGGGCACAGCAATGTCCCGGGCTGCTAACTCCACTCCTGGAGCGGACCCAAGGCCCAAATAATCAGCTCAGCCGATGTGCTTTGCTCCCCCGAGACCTCACACCAGTGGAATGTGGTGGAGAAGGTAACCATCACCTCGCTCTACCCATAGGGGACGCAGAGGAGGCTGAGAGTCTCCTTCAGTTCACAGGCTCGGAATCCTGGGATTCTCCAGGAGGAGTCTATTGGCATGGCCCCTCTTTGGTCCCTTGTCACCTCTGGAGATGGCTTGATGCCACCGATACTACACGTTTAAATAGTTTAAGGTTCTTTGTTGAAAATGACGTATACAGTAACAGCCTTGACTCAATGGTCTCACACCGTGCATGCTCTGAGAAGCTGTTCAGAGCGGTCTCTCTCAGCTCCTTAGATCACTGGACACGCCTCCACCCCGTGCCCAGGCTGGCATGCGTAGCCGCAGGAGCTACCTAGAATAGTTCTTCCTCCTCAGTCTCAGGGTCAGCATGGATTGTCCAAACCCTCCAGCCAGGGGAGATCAGAAGCTGGATGTGCCTTTCAGCATAATCCCTTCTCTGCTAACCCTCAGTGAGTGCCCTGCAGGGAGCAGGGGGCACAGTCTACCTCTGGGTAAAGGAAACCACTGTCCTGGTGGGCACTTACCTTTCAGATCCCACCTTATTTGGGTGACATTTAGATGAGTAGACAGATAATGAGTGAGTCCCCCATTTTAATCTCACTCACCCCAACACACATTTTCACATGCCTTACACATCCATTTTACATCAGCTTCGACATCTGGGTTAATTTGTAAGACTGACAAAATTAAACTAGAACTATTTCTAAACAGGTCTTCTTACCGTTATTAGGCTAAACTTATTTTTAATGTTTATTTATTTTTCCATGAGCAAGGAAGAGAGAAAGAGAGAGGCATGCCCACAGGTGGTCTTTACGCCACAGTCCTACTCCCCAGTCAGAGCTTCCGGAACCAAGGGCACATGTGTGTGCACCTGCCATGTTCAGGCAGAGCCTGGGACCCAAACCTGGGGCCTTCCAGTGATGTCTCAGTATCACGGAGCCCTGAGTTAGCATGTGTGTCACCACAGCTGGTCAAGGCTGCATCTTTATTACTTGTAGGTGCAGAGGTGAAAAAGAAAGCGAAGTGACAGATAATACAAACTCAGTTGGCTTTACTCTGTGTGTGTGAGTGTGTGCATATACACACACACACGTGTGTACACACACACACGTATACACACACACACACACAAAACCAAAGAAATATGCAAGGATTCTCCTGAAAGTTTACAGAAAATGTGTGCTATGAAAAAACTACAGGGCAGGCCTATAGCCTGGTGGTTAAGGGTGTCAGATCGCACATGGCCATGGTCACATGGTCAACTGTAGTTCAAGTCCCAGGCCTGGGAAGTTGAAAAACATGCTGGGTGCATGTGCACGTGTGCCTCAAGTCCTGACTGGATGGAGATGCAGAGAAGGGACTGCAGTGTGACCAGGCCCAGTTGGGGGTGCTTTCTTCTCTCTCCGGCCATCTGATATACTCCTATAGCAATCAAAAAAATAAAAAAAACTATGCATGGGATTTCAAATGTTTTTGCACCAACAAAAATCATACCTTAATTCCATTTTTTATGAACTTTTTGAAGTCCTCTCATGGGTGGTCAAATGCAGACTAGATTTTTGTACCTACATAATAACAGAGTGATCAGAAAAAGCATCCAGTTTAACTTTTCCGTGTCTAACTTTTCTGAGTCTCTTTCCTTTTCTGTGTGTGACAGACATCCTTAATTCAAACTGATCTTGTGGCAGTGTTGAGTGATGACTGAGGGTTTGAACTCATATATGCTCACCTCCACCCGTGACCACCTTCCAGGTTTGCCCACTCACTAATCTTACCTGACTGAGCATCGCATCAAAGGAAGCCTCAAGTAGCCATGGATAATGGACAAAGCAGATAACCAGAAATGCCCTGAATCAGAGATCTGCCTTTGCGGTAAGGAGCGAGGCCAGACACCGACACCTCATAGCACGGCCCACTGGTGGAAGAGTGATCTGTCTTTATTCCAATTTATTTACTTATTTATTCCTTTCTTTAATCATTCTCTCCACAAATAGTTTGCTACATATGTAGTATAAAAAGTTTATGGAAAAATGGAATTAAACTATGAGTTTATTCTTCAAATATTTTAAAATCTATTCATAGGTTTCTTAGTGGGGAGGAGACAGAAATTTTTCACTATGTCAGTTCCCACATATTAATTGATGTTCTCTGTAAAATCTGACAAGGTGCTAATACAAAGACGAGTAAGATGCAGTCCTTGCCTCTCCAGGAGCTTACCCTTGGACAGTTCAGACCCTGGACAGTGGCACAGCTAGTCAGAATCCAAGTGAAGGCGTAACGTGTGCTTCAGTGGCGGTGTGTGAGGGAGGGCCGTACGCAGGTCTGCGGGAGGGAGGTGGAGGAAGCCTGGGGGAGACGTGGCATGTGAGCACAACAGGCCGGGTAGGGTCTCGGCAGGTGGAGACTGAGGCCCGTGGGAGACTCCAGCCATGGTATGTTGAGTGAATGCTTAGTAGCAGGTAACAGGGTGTGGCCGAGTGTGAAGGAAACAGGAACGTTTGGGTAGGGCTATAGAGGGTTTCATGCTGAGTAGAAGGTTGGTTGTCACAGACTGTGGACACCTTGTATTTCCTTTGTTCAGTGTCAACACTGACACATGTCCATGTGCCCTACACACTCACACGCTCACACACACTCGCACAAAGGACATTAACTGTAATCTGTTGGAGTGGAAGCCTACCAATACATTTGAACAAGAAATCAAGATCACATTAGAAAAAGGGGAAAGGACCCGGGTAGACATTTCTCCAAAGACATACTGATGGTCAGCAGGTGTATGCAAAGGTGTAGGTCATCCCTGCTCATCAAGGAAATGCAGACCGAAACCACACCAAGATTCCACTGCTCACCCATCAGCATGGCAAGTATCAGAAGAGCAAAAGGTAAGGAGTGATGTGGGTCAGCTGGCACCCTTGCGCTGTTCGGAATAGAAAAGAAGGCAGCCCTGACGGAAAACAGTGTGGAGGTTCCTCAAAATTAAAAATAGAAATACCAGACGATCCAGCAATCTGGTCTAGTGGTACGTCTGAGTGTGCATTATCCAGAAGAATTGAAATCAGGACCTTGAAGATATATTTAAACTGCCATGTTCCTTGCAATATTATTCACAAAAGCCAAGAGGTGGGGACAACGCAGTGAGCAAGGTCCATAGACTTGAGAGTGGGTAAAGAAAGTGTGGCTGTGGGGACAGTGAAATGTCAGCCAGCCTTTAAAAGAGAAGGAAATCTTGTCCTCTGTGGCAAGATGGGAGGTTTACCAGATGCCCCTTGAGGAAATAATCTAAGTGAATAAACCCATCAGGGGAGGTATGCACTGCATGATACTCTGACCAGGAGGTATATAAAGAAGTCAAATGCACAGACACAGAGAATGGAATGCTGGTTGTCGGAGGCTGGGGGACACGGGGTGGGGTACAATTCCCACATACGTGAGAGATGATTCGGTTATAGAGATCTGCCACATCACACATAGCAGGAAATACATGCTAAATTGCACACTTCGCAATTCGTTCAGAGTGGAGATCCTAAGTGTTCTTATTGCAATAAAACAGTAAGTCAGAGACCAACAGATGGCATAAGGGTTACATTGGTGGACTCCCATGTACTCCACCACAGTTCAAGTCCCAGACCCAGTGTCTTAAAACTCACACCAGGTGTGTATGTGCGTGCCCAAGATCCTGAGAGGAGAATGGAGGAGAAGGGATTGTGGCATGGCCATTCCCCTGGGGGGTGATTTCTCTCTGTCTCTCCAGTGAGCACATGTGCCCTATAGAAAAATCTCTCTCAAAAAACCCAGAAACCAAAAAATTTAAGTAAATCTTTGACTATGTTAATATTCTCTCTCTTTTCCTGACCAGTTTTCGATAGTGCTGCCAGGTCATCTTTCTAGTAACTCTGCCTTTTATTTTCCTACTGAGCAAAGTCAGTGGTAATGAGAATAAAAACTAGTGTAATAGTGTGAGATGGAAAAAAAAAGAGCGAGCGAGCGAGAGAACAGAGATATTGTAGAAGTCAAGTGAGGCGCATCAGGCACCAGTTTGGGGAAGGAGAGGTGGATGAGCCAGGAGAGGGTGGGGAAAGGGGAGGCTGTGCTTTCTGTCGGCTTTCAGTCCTGCTCAGGATGGCTGCTCGGGGGAGATCTATTCACAGGGCTTCTGAGAGCTCCTGTTTATTAACACAGATATCACTTGAATATCATTATTTATCTAAAAGCAAGCCACCAGGTCCAAGACTCGAACCGTGGTCGGCCATGTGGGAGTCCAGCGCCTTTAACCACCACACCATTTGCCGGCCCCATATTTATCTATTTTTTTAATCAAAAAGGTGAGTGAGCTTGTCAGAGAGAGAGAGAGAGAGAGAGGAGAAAGCGCCCCCTAATGGGACATGGTCACACTGTAGTCACTTCTCCCTCCCCATGGGGGGTCCGGGGCACAAGCGCACAGGGCCACGCACAGTTTTCAAGCCACCAGGGCCAGGATTTGAACCGTCACCAGCCATGTGGGCTCTCGCTTCGTTAACAACTAGGTTATGCGACTGGCCCCATCATCTGATTCTTAATTTTGCTACCCTGTATGAGGACAGCCATCTTAAAAAGCAGAGGGAGGAAGATCCAAACTTTCTCAGAGAAGTTACCGTGTCGGATTTGAGATATTTCAATAAATAATCACATTTGAAAGGTAATTTTACAAGTAACAGAATTACAAATCAATTCAACAGATAATTATATTCGAACAATGTTTTTATAAGTGGCAGTATTACATACATATAATTAATAATGTGGTTCTTCACTTCCTCCTTCTAATGATCATTCTCCTCGGGTCTGAGGAATCCGAAATGACCCTACATCATTTGATTACCAGTCATCTGTGTCTTACATAGAACAGAGCATACGACTTTGTGAAACTAAGTGGAAATGCCTTATACGAGTGAAATAACAGGCCAGCGGATTGCGTAGCGGTTACACCGCTGGACTCCCCCGTGGGTGACATGTTTGATTCCCAAACCCAGTGGCTTAAAAATCATGCTGGGCACAAGTGCATGTGTGCCCAAGGTCCCGGGAAGAGAAGCGGTAGAAGTGCGACCATCCCTCCTGGGTGTGTGTGTGTGTGTGTGTGTGTGTGTGATTTTTTGCTTTTCCTCTCATTGTCTCTGTCTTTGTCTCTCTCCAGTAAGTACACATCCTAAGGCAAACACCTCTAAAAAAATTCAAATGACAGCACTTACATATTCAGAATCCTCACAGAACACAATTTCCACTCAGCTAGAAAGCACTAAGGTTCTTTCGTGATAAGTTTTATTATTTAAAATCTTTGTGTATGTACTTCATATCTTGTTACCGAGAAGCACACGACCAAAACACAGTATCACCTTAATCTAACTATGAAATTCAGGGGCCAGGGCAGTGCACAGTGGTGACACTGCTGGTCCTCATCGAAAGCTTCTAAGTTCACATCCTGGGACCTCCCTGAGTTGCCCAGGTGAGAGCACAACTTTGATCCAGGCCCTGAGACTTAGAGCATGCTGGCCAGACCCTCTGGGGTTGACAGTCTCCCTGTCTCTCTGTCGTTCTCTCTTATGGAAAAGATAAATACTTAAAAAAATAAAGTTCATAGAAAAAAATTTAATGGAAATATATCAAAATCTAAATAGTGATGATCTACCCAGATAGTTAAGTTTAAATTAAAATAATCGTTTATTTTAAATTTTCTTTTGGATAACCACAAAGTACTGTACTAAACAGTACAAATATTAAAATAAAAATACAAAGATTTATGAAATGTTTTTCGAATTCTACTTCACCCTTTTTCTTATCCTCTAGTATGTTTACAAACTCATGAATAGATTTGATAGATTTACTCATTTAAACAATTTGGGAAAGTGCCAAGTCTTATTATCAGTAAATGTGGAACAATTATTCCTTCAGCTTCAGCCTCCGTTACACTGTGGTTACACAGTAACTGAAGGATTTCCACATTCGGTCATTTATATTGTCATAGGAATACAAACTGTGGGTCTTCACCCTAGGAGTAGAGTTTCCGTGTTCTACTCCATTGTCCTTACTCACTGCAAGGGCAGAGAGGTATCAGCAGTCTGTCTTCCCCTCGGCCCCAACCACACCAACACCAGGAATATCATGTATGATCTGAATCCAAGTACATCAAACATATTTCACGTCAACACAGCAGACACCCGCACTCTCTGCAGCAGCATACCTGAGATAGAATCCATCTGTAATCCGTGGCTACCATAGTATTTTTCAGTTCTCTAATATGTACATGAAAAAAAAATGTCCTACCTTTTTATAAACTTCATGGTGACATATGCTTTTTCATTTTTTATTGTTTCTATCTTCAAATAAATACAGCCTTATTTGACAGCTCTGGTGACATAACAGGAAGGCAAAGATGACAGAAGAGCTGTACCACACCATTTTCCCGGGGTACAGGCTGCCATGCAGTCATGCTGGGTATGAAGAAAAGATATCACTGTATAGTTGAGATGATTTCATAGTGAAAAATTCTGGCCAAGGAAAAAAATATTAAAAGGTGACGAAAAGACAGGGAGACAGAATGAAGGACAGGCATTGCAGCCTGGATGGATGGGGTGAGTGTGGGGAAGGCTCAGCAGACCCCCAAGCCCAGGGGGCTGAGAAAGCCAACGTAGGCAGACTGGACGGATTAATCTCCCAAGTCCCTGGGACAGAAGCTCACAGGCCTAGGTGGAATATCTGAATACATAGATGGCCGTTGCGATAAATGTACGGTTAGTTATAGTTTCTGATTATTCACAGCTGGTGTACTGTATTAAACAACAATAATACTCAAAAGTTTCCTTGAGATGATGGAACCCCCCCCCCCAAATGAATATTGTCATTCATTCTTTTTCAAATGCCCAAAAAGGGAAAGTAAAATCCTGGGGTTAATGTTAGAAGCCTCTTTACTGGTACTATGACAAATGCTGATTTTGATTTTTAAATATTTACGTTTTCAAACAGCATTTTTTACATCAAGGCTATTTATGGAAGTACGCGATGAACAGAAACGGTCAGTACCTTCCGTTTGAGTTCATAGTCACATCACTTTAGGCTAACTACCGCAGTTTAACTTACAAAAATTCCATGTCATATGAAAAGGTACACGAACCTATGTGTTATAAACACATATATCCTAATGAATATTCAAGTTGTATTAACGAATCACACTGACCGAACATTTATTGATTTCTGTGGCCCATTAATGGCATCTGACAAAAAGCAGGGGAAGGAAACAGCTGCCGATGGAACGGGAAGAAGCCTGTCCACACTGCGGTAACGCATCGCTGTGCTCAGCCCACGGGAAGTGAATCTGCAAGCTACCTCAGCCGGACACGGGAACGGAGGCTGCCGAAGCTCAGCACTTTGCGAGCCTTTCTTTTTGCACCTCGTAGGGTGGGCTGAGAGGTCTTCCCGGGGACCCTGAGGGCCTGGCTGTGAGCTCAGATGGGAAGAGGGTATGATTACTCTCCGAGTGAGGGGCTTTGTGACACTACTCCGTGTCTGAGAGGGTGCGGAGGGAACAAGGATGAAAAAGAGCTTCTTCTCTTTCTTTTCTTCTAAAGGCCCTTCTGAAGCCAATTTAAGATAATACCTTGATTTTTTTCTCTTCTTTGTGAATGACATTATATCAAATATGGTAGATAGCATGAAATAAAAAAAAAATAAAACTAAGTCCTGACTTTTTTTTGCTGCATCTGTGTATTTCTCAAAAAATCAATAGACTCTTATGACAGCATGTTTTAAGACTAAAGGGAAATTAAGTAAAACTAAACACAATAAAATTTTTAAAATCATCTTTGAAAAACTGCACAAGATATTACATGAATGATTTTGCAAAAAAGAATCGATCTTGAGCTATTTAATATCAAGAAGAAGCAACATCTTGCGGTGAATACATCCGGGTTTCCTTGACATTCTTTTTTTTCATAAATAACGTCCTAGGGTTTTTGGGGTCAGAGAAGCCACTCTTCCAAGCATGCATCTTGATCTAGGTGTGCTGTTTCACAGCAGGCCCTCAGCCCTGTCCTCAGTAGCTAGGGCAGGAGGGGGCCGTGGGGACATTTATTGCGTGTGTGCAGCCAGTGTTGCCGTTCGCTAGACTTGAAATGCCCTACTGTAAGGCCGAAACAAGGTGTTTGCTCAGTTGGCCCTTGTTACCAGAAAACGCTGTCTCTTCCTTACACTTGGCTTGCTTTTGTGTGAACCCTGGCTCTCTCTACGGCGCCCTATGCCAATGACAACTAAACTTGCAGTGTATCTGCATATATGCATTTTTATGAATTTAGTATTTTTCCACTCTTATTTGTACGTGCGTTGATTTTCTCAGTTTCCTATGTGAGATGCGGATTGGAAGTGATGTTTGGGACATTCTGTCAGTGAATGTGGCTTCTGTTTCCTTCCAGTTATTATTTTTCATTGTCTATTCTGTCTTTACTTTTGCCACTGTCACCATCTTAGAGTGTGGCAAACATTTTAGTTTGGTTACACTCTTTGAGACTGATGATTTAACTTAGATCAAAGAGCTTCTCAAATGAAAATGTGTAGAGTATTCCTTCAGGTGGGGCTCACAGGGGCCAAGGACAAGGTGGTGCAGATTGGAGCAGAACGGAGAGGAGTTTTGACTCTTGCTGTTGGGCAACCTTGAGGGGAGAAGCAAGTTCTCGGTGTAATGTCTGGAGTACAGTCTGTCTGTATGATGACATCTTCATTCTGCATAACCATGGGAGGGAGCGAAGAGGAACTAAGGGGTCCCGGGGTCCTCAGAGCTGACACTGCTGTGGGTAAAAGCGCCAGAGGGCTGTGAACAAAGACAACTCCCCGAGGCTGTTACAGGGGCGTTTCAACGTCGGAACCAAATTAGATACTGGTATTTAACTTTCCCTATGTCTGAGGATGATTAGAGATGATTTTAAGCGAATATATTACTACCCTTCAATAGTTACAAGAAAGATAGAATCTAAATGTGATGATTAGAAATGGAGGAAACGCTCAAGCTATAAATAAATCCTCAGATTTCAGTAATCATTTAGCAGGGGCGTTTCAACGTCGGAACCAAATTAGATACTGGTATTTAACTTTCCCTATGTCTGAGGATGATTAGAGATGATTTTAAGCGAATATATTACTACCCTTCAATAGTTACAAGAAAGATAGAATCTAAATGTGATGATTAGAAATGGAGGAAACGCTCAAGCTATAAATAAATCCTCAGATTTCAATAATCATTTAATAGCAAAAAGAACTGTACCCAATATTTATCTATTTATATATACGGTGTTCAACTTGTCTTTGCAAAAATGTGTAGGGCATCTAAATTTGATGTACACACAACTGTTTGCTTTCTGAGAGATTGATATGGGGAATGTGCACCCGCCAAAGAGACAGGGAGAGACAGGGAGAGATGGAGAGACAGGGAGAGATAGACAGACAGAAAGCAAGAAGTCATCCCTGGGGGGGGGGATGAGAGATGGAGAGACAGGGAGAGATAGACAGAAGGCAAGAAGTCATCCCTGGGGGGGGACACACTGCACACCCTTCTCCTTCATTCTCTCAGGATCTTAAGCATGCACGCACACGTGCCCAATGTGAATTTTAAGTCACTGAGTCCAGGACTTGAACTACAGTTGACTATGTGGGAGCTCAACAACATAGTCATTTCACCATCTACTGGCCCCTACACACAATGGTTTCAAAAATGAGTATTTGTGGGACGAGCAGCTAGCATAATGGCTATGTCACTGAACTCCCATGTAGTTGACCGTAGTTCAAGTCCTGGACCTGGTGGCTTAAACTCATGCCGGGTGCATGTGCATGCGTGCCCAAGATCCCAAGAGGAGAATAGAGGAGAAGGGATTGCAGTGTGTCCATTCCTCCGGGGGGTGGGGGGGGAGGTTGATTTCTTGCTTTCTGTCTCTCTGCCTCTCTCTGTCTCTTTGGCAAGAGCACACGTCCTGTAGCAAAAACCTCTCCAGAAAAAGAAAGAAAAGGAATATTTGTGAGTGAGGGAAGAGAGTTCTTTATTTGAGACAGAAATTTCCATTGCCAAACAGATCAGCTTATTAAGGCAAGGACACAGTTCAAAATAACTATCAACCTGAATACATACTGTTCTTAAATTAAGTAGATGAACCCTAATCAATAGTCTTTCTTATCCATTATTTTGCACTTTTATATGATGGGTATTTAACAAACTTAGAAATTAACAAAGAAAAGTTAAATGTAACACAATATAAATAGCTTCATAACATGTCCATTCTGACTTGCGTACCTGAATGAGTATTATACTTTTATGTACTTCTGCTTAAAGTTTTCTGAGATCGGAAAATTCCTGGTTGGTATTCAAAGTTACTTTAATGTGGTTTTGTAAGTAAGATTGTTAATTTTTTCCTTGTTTCTTTCTAAATTATAACTTGTAAAACAACATGCCTTTAGAATACATGCAATTTCTGAAAATCAGAGTGACCTGGTTAGCCAAGTTAGAAGGTCATTATTCAGTCCACTTCATTTTGGTTATTTATGATAATTTAGTAGTCAAGATAACCAGTATTATTGATTACACTGTCACCATTTCGGGAAAGATGATCTCCCAAACTGAGAACAATTAGGGAAAAAATCTGATAAAATCAAAGTGAATCTTTAAAATATATAAGCATTTCTTTTTTTTTTAAATTATATTTATTTATTTATTTATTTATTTATTTACTTATTTTAATTTGACCAGAAAGGGACGCAGTGAGAGAGAGAGAGAGAGAGAAAGAGAGAGAGAGAGAGAAAGCAAACTGCCAGGTCCGGGACTCGAACCACAGTCAACCATGTGGGAGTCCAGTGCCCGTAACCACCATGCCACCTGCTGACCCCCTTAAAGTGCCATTTCTACAATCCTTTCAAGTTATTTGTTCATCTGTTTTATGTATCAGTGTCTTTCTCTTCATTGTTTCTGTTCATTCAAAATATAAGTTACTAACATAGACAGCACTTGAGATTTATAACATTAAAATGTAGTGTTATGTTTTTCTTTTCTTTGTTGGAGAGATCCTTACTCTGTAAAATAAAGAGCATCATTTGTATCTGGATTTTTAATGAGGACTGCAATGGATGAAATTATTCCTTTCAAGGAAAGAAATGAATTCTGTTACACTGTGCCATGTGAGTACTGCATCTGGTTGCAAAGCAAATCCTATTTTTTTCCCATTGTATGATTTAATAAATGAAGAGAGGGCTGTTTCCCTATTCTAAGTACAACCACTTCTGGTAGAGAAAAAGCAAGAGTTGAAAACAAGCACTTCCTTCTCCATGTTGAGGAACCCCAGGAACTCCCTTCTGGCAAGTTATTCATGGTTTCATACTGGTAGGAAGGGACTTCAAAAAGCGGGTGGCAAGTAATTCAGGCAATAATGTATATGGGGGCAAAAAATTTAGAAATCCATAGTTTTCTCCTAGCACACATTTTCCACCAACCTGTTGAAGAAAATTTGTATTTCCTACCAACTCAGCTGTTATTAAAATGAGCAGGAGACAGTTCTGGGAATCTACTGAAAGGACAGGAGGATGCTCAGTTAGAAAAGCACTTGCACATCTATGTTTATTGCAGTGTTAGTCACGATTGCTAAGACATGGAACCACTCCAATTGTCCACGAACAGAAGAATGGATTGAAAAAGTGTGGCGCATATACTCTAAAAAAATGAGACCCTGGCATTTGATAGAACGTGGTAGAATATGGAGGATTTATTGCTGAGTAAAACAAGCCAGTCAGTGAAAGAGAGATTGTATGTCTCCACTAAATACATACTGATTGTCCACACTCTATGACAGAGATGAAAAGACTGAAGGACACAAAAGCAGTGAAAATAGCTATGGACACTGGAGATGTGGAGGGAGGTAGGAGAAGGGAAGGAGATCAGGGAGAAAAAACAGGCAAGGCATCTGTGCGACACAGAAATGGTTTATTACCTGTCGGGAACCAGCAGTTAGCATAATGGCTATGTCGCTGGATTCCCACGTGGTCGACCGTGGATTGCATCCCGGACCCGGTGGCTTAGAACTCACACCGGGCGCGTGTGCGTGCGTGCCCAAGACCCCGAGAGGAGAATGGAGGAGAAGGGATTGCGGCGTGACCATCCCCCCTGGGGGGTGATTTCTTGCTTTCTGTCTCTATGTCTCTCTCTGTCTGGTGAGCACACGCACCCTATAGCAAAAACCTCTAAAAAAAAAAAAGAAATGGTTTATTACCTGTTGATGATAAAGGGTATAGTATCCTTAAAAAAAAAGAAAGAAAATCAGAAGCAAGGTTGGAATTGGTTCCAATGAGACTCATCCGAACAAAGACAAAATCACAAAATACATTTGTGAACTTTTCTTAAGAGTCTGTTTCTGCTAAGAATGTGGATGCTTCCGCTCAGACACTCAGGGTAATGTTTCTCACCCGAATATGGAAGACTAAACAGCTACTCTTCTACTCAGGGAATGGACTTTGACAACAGAATATTAGTCTCGTTTTTCTATAGGAAAAATAATAGGGAGAAGTAAGAGTATATATAACAAAAACTGAAAAAGAAAAACCTCTATTACTGAGTGCACATAAATCTAGGTACAATCAGTAGAAAATATAAAGTCAGGCATAAAATGCGAGGAAGGCGTTTCTCACAATTACAGCCTCTGGAAGGAAAGGGGCTGCCCCAGGGAACAACACAGCCAAGGAAGTGACAGATGCCACTCTGTGCTGGTGTTCCCAGGGTCTTTAGGGACCTCACAGATGGGAATGTAACCTGGAGGGTGGCTCAGTCTGTGTGCTCCATCTCCTCACTGACTCTAATTGCCCAAGAGGTTAAGAGAGAGCGAAATGCAATGAATTTGTCCCTGTACATCAATATTCAGAGTAAAGCTATTCACGGAAATATTACTTCCTTAAAAGCCGTATTCCTAACCCATATTAGTCTTCGTTGTCCGGAGTCAGGTGTATGTGCAGACATGAATGAGTGACGGGCTGAATCGGGAGCAGACATATCACGTCCCGCTCCCGAGGCCCATCCGCCACCTCACCTCTCTGTGACGGGTTGAATCAGGAGCGGACATATCAGGTCCCACTCCAGAGGCCCATCTGCCACCTCACCTCTCTGGATGTCTCTGCCTTCGAGGGAAATAGCGCTTCCTGTAGCCTTTGGCCTCCAGAAATCACAGCTGTGACTCTCAGTACAGTTTGTCTCTCCTGCTACGTTTAGCATTGCTGGATTTACCAACAAATTCACAAGATAGCCAGTTAAGTTTGAGCTTCAGATGAACAATGGATACTCCTTATAGTGCATGTCTCAGTAAGACATTCTTTGTGGTTTATCTGAAACCCAGGTTTTATGATTGCCCAACCAGTCCTCTTATTCTGAATGACCCCACGAGACCATCATAAAGACAACGCTGAACTCTATAGACCCACAGGTAGCCACGGCTGTCCTTGTCATTTCCCCTTTCACACTGCTATTTTCTGTGCTAGGGCCGGCCCTCCCATTCTTTCCTACCTTCTGTGTGGAAAGTTAGGAAGTAACCAATCCTGTCAATTTTCTGTATCTTCTAAATTAAAATAAATAAACACACACAAATGCCCCCAGTCCCTCTCCCTTCATTTCCGAGTCTCTTCCCTTCAGGTCCTCCCAGGTTTTATCTGCCTTTCCAGCCATCTGCTCCTTCCCGCTGCTCAGTTTTTTCTTCTCTCGGGTCATGACATGTCGCTATCCCATGGGCTTCTTCACGCTCGCACCTCGGTTTACAGATTTTCCATGGGCGATCCTGACAACCTCCTGTGAGTAAGACTTTCTAACCTTCATCTGAAGTCGAGACACCGCTTCGGAATCCCGCACTCTGCGGGCACCTGCGTCCTGCGAGCTCTCCTGGGTGTTATCTGCACCTCACGCTGTCATGTCCAAACTGAATTCCCCTCCCCTTCTCTGCCTCTCGAGCAGTGCTCCTCTTAGAAGCAAATGGTGCTATAATCTGTCCACTTGATGAGCCAGACACTCGAGAGTGGACGCGTACACCATTCAGCAGGGCCCGTCAGGACATTTCAACATCCACTCACTCCCTTTCCTCTCACGGCCTCTGTCCCTTCTCCCCGGGGACACAGCCGAGCTTTCTGGTTGCCCCTTTGACTTCAGTGTCCCTCCCCATCAATCTATTGGGAAAGTCACGTTGCATTTTGCATAGAAAAACCTGGAAAATCTCGTCATGGCTTCCCCAACGACCCAGTCCTTCCCAGCAGCAGCACGAGTGGTCCTCCAGATGCGAAGCCGCGACTGCACCTCCTGACAAGGGGTTGATGGGGACTCTGTCTCCACCCCATGTGCTCTCAGCCCTCCGCCAGGCCACACCAGACTCTGACCCCATGCCTCGTCACGGCAGAGGCTCACCATGCCAGCTCCTCTCCTGACAGGTTGTCTCCTCGCTTTGCTTGTCCTGCTCCCACTCCTCCTTTGCACTTCTGCCTACTTGCTACTTGCTCTTTTATTGATTTATCTTCTAAAATTGCCAGAGCAAGAGAAGGGCGAAAGAAAGCACCTCCCACTGGGACACGGTCATGCCGGAATCCCTTCTCCATCTCTCCATCCACTTGGGATTTGGGGCATGCATGCATATGTACTTGAGGTGTTTTTCAAGGTGCTGGGACCAGGACTTGAACCATAGTCAGTCATGTGGGTTCTGGTTTCCCTTTACTTCTAGGCTAGGGGCCAGCCCGGAACTCTATTCTATTAGATGAAACACGTTTCTTCAGTTTCATGCATGGATTTTATTTTTAAATACTTGTCTGTTAAAATTATTTGTGGCATGGTGGCTAAAGTGCTGGATTCCCACATGGCTGACTGCAGTTCAAGTCCTGGACCTGGCAGCTTGCTTTCTTACATTTCTTTTCTCTCTCTTTCTTTGGTTATTTGTGGCATGGTGGCTAAAGTGCTGGATTCCCACATGGCTGACTGCAGTTCAAGTCCTGGACCTGGCAAGCTTGCTTTCTTACATTTCTTTTCTCTCTGTTTCTTTGGGTCAAATTTAAAAATTGTAATAATAAATAAAATTAATTAAATAATTCTAAAAATTATTTGTCTTACCAACTTGAGGATAAATTTACAGGCGATGGGACCATTACTGTATTTTCTACTGTATTTTCACCTCCTAAGACATGGCCTTAATGCAAAGCAAATGATCCATAAATAGTTGATGGTAGGGGTAGAAGGGTTTCTTTTAAGCATAATTCTCTTAGGAGCTCAGATCTATTGATATTATCCCAAAGTTATCATTTTTTAAATTAGTCATATAAATGCTGATGCTTTCTCCAAAAGAAAGATCTAGTTGCTCTTAGCAAGCAAGTAGTCTTCTGTTATGAACATTATTTGAACCGCCAGAGGACACATGCGAGAGAGAGAGAGAGAGCGAGAGAGAGAAGAGAGAGAGGTGTGTGCATGAGAGAAAGCATCCCCCAGTGGGCCCTGGTCACATCATGGTCTCTTTCCTCACTTTCTGCTTTCTGTTAGGATCCTGGGCATACATGCACACATGTTCAGGATGGTTTTCAAGCCACCAGAGCCCAGATCTGAACTGTGGTCAGCCACGTGGGATCCATCTTTCTATGTGTAGTGCTTAACCACTGTGCTATCGGGCTGATCCTGCTAAGAACATTTTGTTAGAAAAGTTCTCTCTCCTTTTTCCCACACCAAGTTTAAAGTTAATTGCAACTTGCCAGTGTGAGATAAATCAAAATATTCACTAATTTAATTATTTTTCTCAACTAATTTCTCCAAAAAAAATCTCTCCTAATGAAATAAATGAGACTATGCATAGCATATATGAAAGCCATACCATCAGGCTAGGAAGTGGATCTTCAAACACACCATCAAACAAACGTAAGCCACAGCCAACGCAAAAGGAGTTATGACCTACCTTCGGGTTCTTTCCCTTTCGAACAAACCACTGGCGGAATTCAATATCCCTTACTTGTTTGACTCTGTACTGCCAATTCCCAGCCTCGGCCCCAGTCTCCTGTCTTAGCAGTCACTGACGATGACGCCGTGCGAAGGTGCTGTCTAGCTGTGAGGCCACCTCGCTCTGAACACCGTGGAGGGCACAGAACAGGGCCGAGACGCAGCCCCTATCTTCAAGGAGCTTATTCTACAGGGAAACAAGAATTGATACTCACAAAAGGAGAGGAAAATTGAACACTGGCTATGTGATACTGACTGTAAGGGTCATGGAAATGCCAAGAAAAAAAAAAATCACTATGGACCAGGACAGCCGGAAAACTCCACAGAGGGGGTGAAGGGGGAGAACCGCAGCAGGCCGAAGAGGAGCATTCGGAGAGGATGAGAAAGACCCTTGGCAGGCGGGAGGCTAGTTGACAGTGGAGTGCGTGAGCTGTGGTGGGTTCATTTTGCTTTTCCCGAGCAAAATCATTTTTCACTTTACTAGACTGATGCTGTTCTTTTTGCTCTTAAATTTCAATTCATAAGATTCTGGAGAATTTGCTGACAACCACATTTTAAATCCAGCCTTCCACCTAAGGACGTGGTCTGAGCTTAATGTCACATTCCCTTGGTGGCAACGAGTGACCCGAAGCTGGGAACGTGACCTAGGGCAGGCTCATTTCGGTTCTTCCCTGGGAACTCTCATACGAATTATTGAAGAGAACATTGCTCTCTCAATTAGGCCACAGCTAAGAGAGCAATTAAGCCCGAAGTCACCTCCGCACACGCTCTCTCCTCTTCTCATCCATGAAGCTTGTTCACAGTGGGAGAAAATTACCACACACAGAAAGGCAGAGGGAGTGGGAGGAGAGTCCTGTTGGGATTTCTGGAACCCCGAGGCCACACTCGCGCCTGTTTGTGCTATTCCTGGGGTTCACAGGTCCCTTTCTTACTTAAGCTCATTGAATTGGTTTCTGTCCATTTCAACCTGGTGGAAACTCTTGGCCTAAACTGGAAGTAGCTGACAGACCGACATGGCGATGGAGCGCGCAGAGGAGGACAAGAGCAGAGGGTGGGAATGAGAGAGGAGGCACAGACCAGAAAGAAACAAACCCGCAGGGAGACATGGCAGCACCTGCCGGAGACTGGACAAGGCCGACGGGAGCGCGAGAGTGCAGCCCTGAGGATCCGGGGATATGGGACTCGCTGGTAGAAGCAAAGGCAGCCAAACCATGTCCCTGATTCCCAACCCCCTGGGCGCCGTCTGCCACG
>NW_006160006.1:4006556-4017092 GCF_000334495.1 Tupaia belangeri chinensis | reverse complement strand
CACGACGCTGGCACGGCAGTGGGGACCCCAGTAAGGCTCTGAGTTAGCAGCGAAGGAATGTGATGGAGGACCATGGGCATCCGTAACTCAGCTTCTCAAACTCATCCTTCTTGCTTCTTTTCCTCCTCTTCCTCCTACATGGAGCCCAGGGAGAATTTGTAGCATAGAACCGAGGTTCTCAAAGTGTGTTCCCTGCCTCGGAAGTGTTGGAATCACAGGGGATCTTTTAGAAACAGTTTGCATCCAACCCCAGAGTAAGGGAATCATACACTCCAAGGAGTGTCCACTATCTGTGGATGCTGGCGTCCACTGAGGGCTGAGAGCCGCCGGCACGCTCCAGCAGGTGGGGCCTCTGACACTCGGTGCTGGGATTCTGCACAGCAAGCATTACTGCCTAGGAATACGTGCCATTCCTGAACCCACTTGTTCAGAAACGACGTGTGAGCTGGACGACCCACCAGGCTCTGCGTCAGGTGCTCTGGATGTGGCAGTGAACCCATCTGGCACAGGTCAGCACAAAACACCCAGGCCTGTGCAATTGTGAAGCTCGCCGTGGTGGGGCGACAGTACAGCGCTCCGTGGTCTGCTGGGCTCACTTCCCGGGGGCTCCCCATGCAGGCTACGCACACGTGCCAGGGGGTCTGGCTGACTGAGGCTGGGGTGGATTTCAGTGCAGATTCTGGGGGTATCTCTATCTCCTCTCTCTCTCAGAAGAGATAACTAAATACACTTAAAAATGCACGCACACATGCATACACACACGCGTGCGCACTGTGCAAGTGACTGGAGGCCTTAGTGTTAGGAGGTCAAGAAAATGTCTCTAAAAAAATGACATTTAGGGGCTAGCAGATGGTTTAGTGGTTAAGGTGATGGACTCCCACATGGATGACCATGGACTAAGTCCTGGAGGCTTGAAACTCACGCTGGGCATGTGTGTGTGTGTGCCCAAAATTCCAAGAGGAGAATGGAGAAGGGACTGCAGCGTCACCATACCTCTGGGGGGTGATTTCTCACTTCCTGTCTCTCTGGTGAGCACACATGTCCTACGGCAAAAAATCTCCCTTTAGAAAAACAAAGAAAGAAAGAAAGAAAGAAAAGAAATGACACTTAAATTGAGAGGGAACCACCAGAAATTAATCTGTCAGAGGGTGGAGGTGGGCAATATGAGGTCGGCTCTGACAGAGACAGGCCTGGGGACTTCTGGGCACTGGAAACAGAGCAGCGTGAAGAGGTCATGGGTCACGATGAGTCATAGCTGCAGAGGCAGACCTGGTAAGACCACACAGGGACTTCCAAAACCAGGCGAGAGCCATCAGGTGCCGGCAGCAGTAACTGGCTAGCATGATCTGATTCATGCTCCTTTTTAATGAATTTTTTTCTGTTAAAAAATAAGTAGAGCCTTTCCCTTACATAATTGTGTCTACCGACACGGAGATTCAAGTTCCCTCCGCGTGTCACTGTCTGATGGAGACATTGGCCGAGGAGGGGAAGGAGGGGAGCGTGTCTGTGTGGGCCCGAGTGCCAGGAACAAAGAAGGAAGGGTCCAGGGGCTGCTTCTGCTTCGTGGTTTTGCCTGAGCCCGGTTCTGCCTCTGCACGTCTGAAGCAGTAGGACTCAAGGTCATGGGCAATTGTGCTTCTCTGGCGGGTCGTCCTCTGTCCCTGACACCGTTCCTGCCCAGGCTGTGCCTGTTTAGAGGCCTTTCGCAAGCAGTGATTTCTGTGGAGGTTGAATTCCCTTTCCAGGCATCCCTGCCACCTCTCAGAATCATCCCCAAGTTTCTAAGTCTTCCCTAGCCACATTAATGTCCTTGGTGCTGCTGCCCTGGGCATCCAGTCCCTACCACTTAGGTAACTGGCCAGTTAAGGGGGGAATCAAGTCTTTGGCCACTTTCTGTCCTCAGCATGCAGCACGACGCGCAGCCTCTAGCATTCACTCAACTGGTGCATTTTGATGATAACCCACAGCAGGAAAGAGCACCATCAGCCCTTCATTCATAGAAATGTGAGGGAAATACCCCATCTTGGGAAATGCTCTCGGAGCAGTGCTTTGAAGTCAGGAAACGCAGTCACTGTCAATGTAAGCATTACATTTTTCTACAATTACCGTCAAGCTTAAAAGTAGCATCTCTGACTCATTAAATTGTGTGAGAAGGTAGATTCGGGGGTGACAGCAGAGAGCTGTAAGTGGAGAGTTCTTAATCTAGACCAGAGAGAGTGCTTCAGCCCCTTCCTCAGCTTTCAGCAAAGGTACCTATACCTCCATTCAGAAGATGATAGGAAACGCACATTAACACGTAAACAAATGCTGCTACTTCCTTTTAGCTCTCCTCTAAATCCCTCCGCCCTCCCCACTTCTCCACTCTTATCACCACCGGCCATCCCTCCTCACCACACCCCAGCTGCCCAGCGGGATTTCAGTTCCCTGGCAGCCAACTCCTCCCTGCGGCTGGCTTCCTGCTAGTGGTATCCTCTGCCCCGAGGTCTTCTCGCTTCTGTCTCTCAATTCCTGCCCTCCTTTAACCTCAGTCTGCTTGTCCTTTTCTTAAGAGAGCTCTTCTCTGACCCCCCAGAATAGGTGAAGCTTCTTCATTACAAGCACCCATATTCCTTATCTGGAAGGTCATTATCCAGTCACTGTGAAGTAATTTGATTTGTTTCTGTCTTCTCTACTAGACTAGAAGCCCTGAGACGTCAGAGATTATGCAAATATTATGCACTATAATATTTTCAATATTATAAAACCTGCTGATAGGGCATGTGCACTCACGAGAGAGAGAGAGAGAGAGAGAGAGAGATAAAGCAAGCCACCAGGTCTGGGACTTGAACCATGGTCAGCCATGTGGAAGTCCAGCACCTTAACCACCATGCCACCTCCTGGCTCTCCTAGAATTCTTTTGATGTGAAGTTATTTTGAAAGTTCATGCTGTTGGGTAAAAAGTGCATGCAAACAATCTCCTAGCTAGGAAGTGCCTACAGGTTCACCTTCCAGAATGTGATTATTAGCAAGGTTACTGTGGTCTCCTTCCCTGAAGGCTCCAGCAAGCCCACTGACATGTCTGTGACCTGTCTCTGTGTCCTCTCAGGCTGGGATTTGCCCTGCTGAGTCAGACAGCTGGAGAACAAATTGGAGCCATCGGCAGAGATTTCTCTGATCCCAAAGTCTGACCTGAAAGAACCCAAGCCTTGCACGTCTTCCTGTCAGGGTGCTGGCAGGTCACCAACTGTGCGTTCAGCAGTATGAGGTTTTACACACTCTCACTCACTTCACTGTTCCAGCCTTCATGGGCATCGCTACAGAACCTAACCAGTTTGTCAGCCCCTCTACCAGGGCAAGCCATCGTTTAGTGACAAGGAAGGGAAGGGGAATCTAATTCTGTTCTCTATTAACTTTCAACCCACCCCAGGCTCGTGCTTACATGAGTCTTCTCATACCCACCTTTTCTCATTTTCTCATTTTATATCCAATCAGAAAAAAATACCAGTATGAGTAAATGCTATGTTTTCAGGGTAGGGCATCAAACACACACCTAACTCACAGTGAGACGAAATATATTTGGACGGCAGCAAGCCTTCCTCTGCAGCGACTGACCTGCATACTTCTAAATTATCAGAGCCATCATCACAGGTGGTGGGTGGCTTCGGAACAGGGCTAGTCACCTGGAGCCCTGCACCAGCCACGCACTGGCCGCCGTCCGTAGCTGCCGGTACTTCAGGGTTGGAATCCGTGTCGGAAACTCTCGTCTTGACTGTGTCATGCTTCCTAAGACTAGGCTCGAGCTGGGGATCTCTGCAGCGGTATCTACCTGGGCTTTCTTCATGGCTCCTTGAGGAGCTCTTCATCTCAAAGGATCTTTTAGGCAGTGAGGGACGGCACCCTTGGTACCCAGGGGCTTTTCTTCTGTGTAGACTTGAAGAGCAACTCGCACACCCCACCAGCTCTTGTTCCTTTTCGCCTTTGGTTCCCACATCACCAAGCTCGATCCCGTTAGCAGGAGGCCCGTCCATGTTTCCACAGGCTTCGTTATGATTTCTCCGTCTTCTTCTCGACAGCCGGAATTTCACCCGAGCTCTTCTTTTTGCCTGAATCCACTCACTGTCATCTGAGGTAGATGAGCCTGCAGAATCTGTGCCAAGTTCCCTCCATCTGGGGCTTGAGGTCTGGAGGTGAAAATCGCTTCTTCTGGCCTTGGCTTGCTCTTCTGCACGCACAGGTCTCTCGGAGGCCCTTCTCCGCCTCCGGGGCCTCTGCCTTACTGGTTTCTTACTAGACTCCCTCCTAGCAGCGCTCAGCACCGTGACAGGGGTGCAGGGCTCAATTGCATCTTCCGACATGCCATGCAAGACGGCAGATCTAGACAGAGCAGCAGGCAAAGGTGGAAGATGGGAATGGAGAGGAAAGCCATGGAAAAACAGAGAGAGAGAGTGATGAAAATGACAGAATGGACTCGACATTGGCAAATAAAGATCAACTGAGGACAATGATCTAAAGGAGAGAAGACATTAAGCCAGTATAAATTGCTCAGGGACAACGCAAGACAGAAGCAAGAGCCGCACATTCTCAGAATACAAAGCGAGAGCACAGAGCACGGGTCTGAAAGCTACGGAAGGAGACCCCTGCTCGGCACTTACCTGCAGATGTCCTGGGTCGATGGACACACAGACAACCTCGACTGGCTCCTGGGCGCTGTCCCTGTGGTGGGGCTGCTGGCCTGGAGAAACAAGTTAGATAGCTTGGCATCTTGGTTCAGGTAATACATGGTCGATATCTTTCTTTTTTTCCACATATTTAAACAACTACAACAAACGTGGCTGGCAGTCATGTTGTTCATAACGCAGCTCACTGAGTGTAGGAAGTTACAGGGCTCGTTTTGCAAAAGTAAAACTTATTTGAGGAACTTGGAACAGCTGAGATGCTGTGCCGCTGTGCTGTTGTTTCACTTCTGAGAGCGGAAGATGATTCCACTAGTTTCTATTCTATTTACTGTAATTATTTGAGTGGAATGGCCCCGTTGGCCTTGGAAATAAATGAGCAACACTTGAGGGTCCGATGCCATAAAGGACTAAATTCCTACTGGGTGACATTCCTCTGGGAAGCCAGAGTAACCAAAGAACCACTCGAGTGCTAGATGCTGTCTGAAGTAAACATCAAGGTCCCATGAGACCCTATTTGGAGACTCCCTGAAATATTTAAAAGCTGACAGTTGTTACTGCTATTATTTTATCACTGGAACTAACAAGTTGAAGTGCACCCTTTGGAACACTATTGGCCTTTGGTATCTTTTAACCTGTGACCTTACTAAGCCCAAGAATAAGAGAACCTGAAATAACTCCGATTATTAATGCAAAGTAGATACATTTCACTAAGTCCTTACCTTTGAAGTGGAGCATTTCCCTCCCTCTGCTTGACTTTTTAAACGGTTACATTAGCACAGACGATGAGGACAAGCCAACAGCTGGGACGCATTGGTGGCTTCGCATACACCATGCCATGCTGTGACTCCACCTGCTACCTTTAATCCGTACAATAACCTCCCAGTGGGGACTAATCACCAACGTTGGCATGACTCTCTGCCAGTCACTGTTCTAAGCCATCCATTCATTCTCGGAACAAACGTGGGAGGGGTACTGTACTTACGCCCGTGTCACAGGGCAGGAGCAGACATTGGGGCTGCTTCTCTCTAAGGGGCAGTAGAGCAGAAATGTGGACCGGGAGTCCAGCGCTACCTTTGTTTTCTTTCCCATGGGCCGAACAGTTTCTCCTCCTCTATTCGGGAGGAAACCACGGAAGTCCCGGGTCCAGATTCAGACTTGCCTGACTGTGTAGGTGAAAGACACCAGTTTGCCACCAAGCATCTAACAGCAAAGGCAGGAAGACGAACTTCCAATTTTAAAGCGGTTGGAAAGACTCCCCAGTGAGAGACACACACTGGGGATGCGAATCCAGCAGAGGGTGACGAAGGGAGACCGACTGCAGCGGTCAGAGAACTGTGAAGAGGAGGCAGAGTCGGCTGAGTGAAGCCCCCCAAAGATGTCCACATCCAAGCCGCTGGGGCTTGTGAAAGGGTTTCCTGACAGGACAATGGGGCACTGGCAGCTGTGACTAAGATGAGGATCTTGAGGTGGGGAGATGATGAGACCTCCTAGCACAATCACAAGGGAGGCAGTGGAGTTCGGGGTGGAGAGAGAAGACACAGGTCAGAGGTGGAGGTCACCAAAGAGGGAGATGCACCATGAACGGCTCTGAAGCTGGAATGCAGGTGGCCTCAGCCCTGGAATGCAGGTGGCCTCAGGAGCCTGAAAGGCTGGAACATGGGCTTCCCCGGGAGCCCCAGCAGAAATGCAGCCCCGCCAGCGGGAGGCTCGTGTGGCTTCCAACCTCTGCATCGTAACGTAATCACGTAATACTAATCACGTAATAGCCTGTTATTTCAGGCCAGCGAGATTGTGATTTCTCTGTTACCTCGGTCGTAGGAAGTCAGCATAGGAAGTGACGCTTCGGCTAATCTTATAAAGCCAACAGGAGTCACTGAAGGTGAGGTGAGAAATAGCCCAGGTTCCTGTGGGAGGGGAAGCCAGAGTCTCAGCCTGCTCTGCTGCACATCCGCACACGTCTGATCTATCACCTGCTGAGTCTTTTTGATCAACCTATGAATACTATTAAACTTGGAGTGTCACCTGTGGACATCAGTCCGTTTGCAATGATCTCTTTCAACATCTGCATCGAAATTCACCGAGTTTGGGGCCAGGGGGTGAGACGCAGTACCACAGTCGGACGTGGCTGGGGAAGGTCCCGGTTCTCAGCCTGGGATCTGGGCCAGCTTGGCTGAGGGTGGATTACAGCATGAATACTCTGTTGGGGGTGATATTTTTTTTCTTTCAGAAGAAAGAAATTTAAAACAATTCACTAAGTTATTTTTCTCAGATTAACTTGACCTCTGGATCCTTCAAACAGGTTTGTAGTCGACTTGGCTGGACTGTGTGCCCTTCTTCCCTGTAGGCCCTGGGGCAGGCAGGGAGGCCAGGGTGCAGCAGCCGCCCGGGACCACACAGCGAGGGGTTCCCGCTTGCCGGTGTCCTCTTTGGAAATAAGAGTCGGTGTAGCCCAAAAGTGTGCTGAGTCACAGAGGGTGTCACTGCGGTCGTGAGGCATGTGACGAGGGACCTTGTGGAGAGCCACGGCTAAGGGGCTGTCTAGGCAAAGGTGGTGAGACAGCTGTACTCCTCCTAAAGCGAAGTTCTGAGTGTCACGGGCCTGAGCAAATCCAAGTGTGACAGTGAGAAAGGATTTACTGAACTTTGGCAGCACACGGCTTTCCTTTGGGGGGTGTTGGCCCACCGCGACGCTGGACCGATAGCCTCTATGTCTGTAGCCCTAGATATTTTGAAGGGGATAGAGAACGTTCCTCGTTGCCCATAAATAGTATTCAAACAGCTCACATGCCGTGTGAGTTTCTGGGTGCAGGTTGCCGGGGGGCTCCTGCAGAGACCACACCTGTGGCCTCGCTCTGAGCTCACCTGCAGGCCGACAGCTCCATGGCAGGCCTGTGCCCAGGTCTCTCTCTGCGCTGGGTCTCAGGTTCCTGTGCACAGGCTGGGCTGTGCATGAGCACAACCTGGAGGGGAGACACCCTTGGACGGGAGCCGGCGGGTGGACGCCCTACTTCTCCATTCTGCAGCGGCCGTGCTGGGCAGCTCTGAGGTAACTTCCAGAGTTTCTCAAAAGCTCCATGCTAGACGGAGGGTCAGCGGCCCTCCCCACCCCAGCCAGCTCGTTAACCCTTTATTGGCATTTCCTGTTTCTCTGTCTTACTGTTTTCATAACTTCCAATCCTTCCTGGGATTACCTGCTAGGAAAAGAGCCTCCGCCTCCCCATCACAGACACCACGTTAGTTGACACTGGGTTCTATCCGAGCGGTCGAGTACCTTGCAGAACCCTGCAGACAGAAAGCGGGCCCCGCTTGTTTCACTTTCGACTCACTTGCTCTGCAAACGTGGGCGACGGGACTGTTGTGTAACTGTGACTATGGCCAGTTCTGGGAATCAAGAAGCAGCTAGCACCCTGAAGAGAGTTCTCGTGTGGCGGGGAGAGGGACGCACGACAGGCACTTTTGATACGGTCCTGCCAGTCCTGGCTGCACAGAGCCTGGTACGAGAGTGCTGACGAAGGACAGGCATCTCACACGGAGAGGAGCTAGAGCAGGGCCGGGAGTGTCGGAGGGGAGCTGACAGGGCCTGGGAAGGGTGTGCGTAAAGTGAGGGGACGGGCAGTCCAGACAGGGACAAGGGGATGACGAGGACAGACACAGAACATGCTTTGGCGTGGGCACGGCAGGAAGTTGTGGGCCGACTTGGGGTGGGGAGTGGAGGCGAGGGATGTGAGAGGTGGTGGGAATCCAGACGAAGGAGCCAATGAGGCCTCAACATCACGCTGACATATCCAAGTTCATCCTCAAAAGACCGGAAAGTGGATGAAGCCATTCAGCAGCAATGGGAGCGGTTGAATGTGCACGCAGGAAAGCTCCCTTGGCAGCCGAGAACAGGAGGTCTGGGGCTGGCCGGGAGCAGAGCGCTGAACTAGGGTCCGATAAACTCACAACGACTTGGCGATGGAGAATGGTGTGGAAATATCATCCCAACGGGGCGTTTTATTTTTAAGTATGACAAAAAAACACCGGAAAGATCAAAGGAGAAAAGCAACCCAGGAAAACATCCAGGAACACTGTTTCGTGAAGCTCCGTGCAATCAGGTGTACTTTTATCAGGTATCAAAACACAGCGTGACCTTGAGTAATTAGCCACGTCGGATGTGGGGACGTGGTGAGGAATGGCTCATTAGAACAGAACGGACCGTCCAGAAGCCTACCTGTCTGTCTGCCTACTATTTCTAGCCCTTAGTGCATATAAAGCTGCATCTCAAATCAGTGGAAAGGCAGATTATCAAATAAAGGTGTTGGAGAAATGACTAGCCATTTAAAAACAGCCAAAGCTGAGTCCCTACCCTACGACTGCTGAATGTTGGATGGATGTAAGACTTAAATACAGTAAAACAACCCGTAACTGATTTCAAAAACACGGCACATATACTCACACCTCAGCGCTACTTCGGATGAAACTCAAGAGAGGATGCCGTATTTCACAGTGTACCTGGTAGACAAAGGGCCAGCTCGCTAGTGTTTAGACGTCGCTTACAACTCAAGAGAAAAAAGCTGATTGGTCTTGTGGAAAAATAAGTATAACATGCAGGTAGTTCGTAAAAAAGAAATTACGCAGGCCACGTGTACCGAGATGTTCAATTTCAATAAGTAAACAGATGCAGATTGACAATGCTGTCCACTTTTACTTAGCAGGTCACACTTTTTTTTAGGAGTTTGCCATAGGGCCTGTGCACTTGCTATAGAGAGACCGAGAGTGAAAGTAGAAATCACTGTCTGTGGTGGATGGGGCCCTGTCACAGTGCTCCTCCATCCTGTCCCAGGATTCTGGGCATGCATACACGTGTGCCTGGCCTGATGTTCAGGCTGACAAGTCTGGGAGTGGTCAGCCATGCGGGACTGGTATGTTAACCAACACACCCGCCACCTGCTGGCCCTCACAGCTGGGATAGCAGGCGGCCAGGCCAAGCCTCGCCCAACGCTGTGGAAGTGACTGTGAGTTGGCACAGCTTACTTGGAGAGTGATTCGGTAAACTCTATTAAATAGGAAATGCCGATGCCATTGGAGTCAGTAACTCTACCGACAGGAATGACTTTAGCTAAAACACTTGCACAATTGCCCAAAGACATGTATTTACAAGAATGTGCATTATAATGTGGTTTGTAATAGTAAGAAACTGGAAACAACTCAAGCTTTTATTGTTTATAATAAAATACATAAGCCATTAAAAAGAATACCAGTCAAGAGCCTGGCAGACCGTGAGAGCTGCTTGACTGTAGCCAGAGAGACGGCCACCAGGGCCACCAGCCGGGAGCACGGGCATCCTGGACCCAGAACACCCAGGAGGGCACCCTGCACCGTATCATCAAACAACTGCGGGAAATTGAGAGAAGCCACGACAGACTCAAAGTGATTATGTCCTGAACTGGCAGAGACTGATGTCTGCTTATTTATTTAGAATAAAGCCAAGCAGTTGCCATGTTGGTAGTAATGAGAGGCCAAGGAGAACATAAAGACTGAAATCCCTTTTAGAAAATCATGTTTCCCCCGTTCTGTGCAAACTTCGCCCCACCGTATGCTGAGATTCCCATGGGATTCTCTAGGCAACGTAGTTAACATCTGCACCGTGGGCTGATGACGAAGAAAATGATCCTGAAATGGAGCCCATAATCCCGAGAGAGAAAAACGGTGTGGCCAGGCAGCAAGCAGAAGGGAGTGGCATGGCCAGGTTTCTCGGGCTCCTTTCGGCAAATCAGGTTTGGAGAGGACAGATCTTTGCAAAAAGCAAAAGCCACGTCTGCCCTTGGCGACTCACAGCAGAGGTGGTGCTGGAGCTAGGGCAGGGTCTTCCAGGGGAGGCCCTGGGAAGCCAGCCGCCCGC
>NW_006160006.1:3994512-4006490 GCF_000334495.1 Tupaia belangeri chinensis | reverse complement strand
CGGCCACCAGGGCCCCCAGCCGGGAGCACGGGCATCCTGGACCCAGAACACCCAGGAGGGCACCCTGCACCGTATCATCAAACAACTGCGGGAAATTGAGAGAAGCCACGACAGACTCAAAGTGATTATGTCCTGAACTGGCAGAGACTGATGTCTGCTTATTTATTTAGAATAAAGCCAAGCAGTTGCCATGTTGGTAGTAATGAGAGGCCAAGGAGAACATAAAGACTGAAATCCCTTTTAGAAAATCATGTTTCCCCCGTTCTGTGCAAACTTCGCCCCACCGTATGCTGAGATTCCCATGGGATTCTCTAGGCAACGTAGTTAACATCTGCACCGTGGGCTGATGACGAAGAAAATGATCCTGAAATGGAGCCCATAATCCCGAGAGAGAAAAACGGTGTGGCCAGGCAGCAAGCAGAAGGGAGTGGCATGGCCAGGTTTCTCGGGCTCCTTTCGGCAAATCAGGTTTGGAGAGGACAGATCTTTGCAAAAAGCAAAAGCCACGTCTGCCCTTGGCGACTCACAGCAGAGGTGGTGCTGGAGCTAGGGCAGGGTCTTCCAGGGGAGGCCCTGGGAAGCCAGCCGGCGGCCGCCTGGTGCACAGAGGCCGGCCTGCCAGCAACATTTCCTACTGAAGCCGAGAATAAGGACCGTCTGCTGGGAGGGCATGGAGGGACGTTCGGTTTGGGGCACCAGCCATGTCCCCTCCCTCATTTTAAATAGAAATTGCCACCTACTCCTGTTAATATAGACCCGATCCCAGATAAGCTCTGCCGCCATTCGGCTTGAACCACTGGGACCCGTAGGGATGAGGCTGGTTCAGAGACCGAGTGCCGGCTCCTGGGTAATGACTGGGAACCCCTCTGGGGAGGCCCAGGCCACTGTTCTAGGAGCCGCAGAGAGAAGCAGACTCAGGCCATGGTCTCTGCTCCCCGGGTCACTTCTCATGCCAGCAGCAGCTCTGGGGAAGAGTCCCTTCTGAGTGCCGGTTAGCCTCACGGTGCCGACATCCCACCTCACGTGAGACCACTGCCATTCTACTTTCTGCTCCTGATCCCACGAGAATCTGCTTGGCCTTGTGCGGGCCTGAGGGCGGGGCTAACACGTCTCAGTGACCCTCGAGAAAACTGGGGACTGGCAGCCTGTGTGAAAGGGTCTGGCTGACTGCCCCTCAGCCGGAGAATGGCGTTACTGCGGTGTCTCTCAGGAACCCCATTGGCTCCCTCCTTACTAACGCGAAGATGCACCTACAGTGATGTCCCCTGCCTGGCTCATTCTCCTAGTCTGTGTACCCCCATTTCCTTTGAATGACGAGGGCCCCTTACACTTCATTTATGGCACCAATCTTGCTTTAGCCTTTATTCCAGCATCTGTGCTCTTGACGAACCATGTCCACACTGCCACAATGTCCTACAGTTGATCCTGTATGCATCCCGAATTGAGAAACGAGGCCTGTCTTATTCATTAGGGATCTTTGTAGTCTCTTAAAAATAGCAGATAGCTAATGATGAGTTATGAGGTTGATGGGGTCAGCAGATAGTGTAGTTAAGGTGCTGGCCTCCCAAGTGGTCGATAGTGGTTCAAGTCCTGAACCTGGCAGCTTAAAATTCACCCCGACATTTGTGCCCAAAATCCCGAGAAGAATGGAGGAGAAGGGATTACGGTGTGGCCTTTCCCTGGGGGGTGATTTCTCACTTACTGTCTCTCTGTCTCTCTTTCTCTCTGACGAGCATATGTATTCTATAGCAAACATCTCTCAAAAAAACACAAAAAATAGAAAGAGAGAGAGAGAGTTGTGGGGCTGAACTGAGCTTGGGAATGGCTGACCTGAATGCCCCTTGGTGAATGGTGCCCTGACTGCAGTGGGGACAGAGAGGACAGCCACACGGCCACGCCACTGTTCTAGGAGCCGCAGAGAGAAGCAGACTCAGGCCATGGTCTCTGCTCCCCGGGTCACTTCTCATGCCAGCAGCAGCTCTGGGGAAGAGTCCCTTCTGAGTGCCGGTTAGCCTCACGGTGCCGACATCCCACCTCACGTGAGACCACTGCCATTCTACTTTCTGCTCCTGATCCCACGAGAATCTGCTTGGCCTTGTGCGGGCCTGAGGGCGGGGCTAACACGTCTCAGTGACCCTCGAGAAAACTGGGGACTGGCAGCCTGTGTGAAAGGGTCTGGCTGACTGCCCCTCAGCCGGAGAATGGCGTTACTGCGGTGTCTCTCAGGAACCCCATTGGCTCCCTCCTTACTAACGCGAAGATGCACCTACAGTGATGTCCCCTGCCTGGCTCATTCTCCTAGTCTGTGTACCCCCATTTCCTTTGAATGACGAGGGCCCCTTACACTTCATTTATGGCACCAATCTTGCTTTAGCCTTTATTCCAGCATCTGTGCTCTTGACGAACCATGTCCACACTGCCACAATGTCCTACAGTTGATCCTGTATGCATCCCGAATTGAGAAACGAGGCCTGTCTTATTCATTAGGGATCTTTGTAGTCTCTTAAAAATAGCAGATAGCTAATGATGAGTTATGAGGTTGATGGGGTCAGCAGATAGTGTAGTTAAGGTGCTGGCCTCCCAAGTGGTCGATAGTGGTTCAAGTCCTGAACCTGGCAGCTTAAAATTCACCCCGACATTTGTGCCCAAAATCCCGAGAAGAATGGAGGAGAAGGGATTACGGTGTGGCCTTTCCCTGGGGGGTGATTTCTCACTTACTGTCTCTCTGTCTCTCTTTCTCTCTGACGAGCATATGTATTCTATAGCAAACATCTCTCAAAAAAACACAAAAAATAGAAAGAGAGAGAGAGAGTTGTGGGGCTGAACTGAGCTTGGGAATGGCTGACCTGAATGCCCCTTGGTGAATGGTGCCCTGACTGCAGTGGGGACAGAGAGGACAGCCACACGGCCACATCACAGTGAACAGGGATCGCTCTCCACTCTCCTCTGCAGAAGAGGTGATTCCGCTCCATGACAAAATAAACAACCAGGGGTAACCGAAATAAATAAATAAAGCCCCACATTTCATGGGAATCTCAACACCCTGTCCGTGGGCTTCAGATCGAGTCCATGACAGTATCAACTAAAACTGTACCTCTGTTTTCTTTTAAAGACAGGGATTTCTATTTGGGAAATGACATAATTACATTATACAGAGAAGAATATATATTTTAACAATTTAACAAATGGCAGGGTCTGTTCAAACAGAAAAGATGGTAATGAGGATAAAAATGAATGAAAATCTTTTAAATGCATGCCCTATTCAGCAGCAGCGTCCTGTTTTAATTCACTAGCTGGTGCCTTACGCAGCTCGCAGCTCGGTAATTGGCTCATCCCTTTCATAGGTGCAAACTGAAATGGGGCTGGGGAGGGAAGGAGGCTGGATGGATGAGCAGAATAATACCTTGGCTGCAATGAAGCCTTGTATAATGGATGTTTATTTCAGATGATTACATTGTACCGCATTCAGATGGGAAAAACAAGCAGGAGGCCAGCTGCACAAATTTTATCAGTTATTTATACCAGCAGTGCAATTAAAGGCAGTGGTTTTAAATGAGGCTTTCTGAGAATCTGTCTATAGGCAATACCAGGCAACTTGTCTCTGTGACACCTCGGCCATGCCTGCACTGGGGGCAATGCTAGCTACTGCCAACGGGCCTTGGCGTCTGAGAATTCATTGTTTCAGAAGATCTGGAAACTGTTGCCTCCTGCTGCCCCGGCCAGTTTAGAGCTTCCCCAGTAGGAGAGCTCACCACACAATTTATGGCTGGGACAAAGAATACTCATGCATAATCCTTTACAAATGGCTTCTCTTATGTAGTCACACATTCAGAATATTCTGTGGAGGATGATTCTAGAACTTAAGATGGGAAATGCTGCGCAGAAGCTTTTTTTTTTTTTTAATGCCTCCATTAATTGCAGCAGTAGTTCATGAGTATCATGTTGAAGAATTGCGTATTCACTGAAATATTAAACTGGTTCTAGGGAACAGAAATAGGCAGAAAGTGCTCTGAAAGACTATTTGATTGCATAAAAGATATTTAGTGATTAAAAATAGTACATTTTGAGGACGTATGTATGCAATCTCAGGTCTATGGGGAGCCTTAGAAAGGTGATCTGGTCTCGACCCTGTCAGACACTATGGCCTTTCTGATAGCCCCGCTTGGCCAGGGTATCTCCTCTTTCCTGAGGATGTCCCTGCACTTTTATTCATGGTGGAGCACGTGTTTACACACATGTGGAAAAGGGGATGGAGGGAGGGAGGGGGCATGGGGTGGGCAGCCTTGGCAGGAACCTGTGTTCTTTGGTCTATTTCCAACTTCATCTCTGCCCCAATCCATAGACCACCCCCAAGGAAATCTTCACAGAAGGGTTCCCCAGTGCTCACAGAATTGGAATCACAATTCTTTCACATGACATTTTGCACTGAGACAGGACTTGAATCGTGAGCCACAAGGTCTGGAGTTTTTTAGTTTGTATGAGTGAAAAGCAACTCGACAGGAGGACAAAGCATGGCATGTAAAGTACCCTTTAATTCAGAAATCCGCTATGGAGTGCCGCAGAACTAGAGATCAGGGGATGCTTTGTAATACCGTGTCTCTCCGCAGGGTCTGGGTAGCAGGTAAGATGAGCGCAGTGCCATCGTCCCGTGCGTGTGCTTCCATGACGCCCCCTCCACACTTAGAGTTCAGGGTGGAGTCACAGGAGGTCAAACAGAGGCATGCTCTTAGGCATGTTTACTGTATACCTGAATAAAGCTGGCAAAGCATGCCCAGGGAGTAGGCCAAACAGGTACCACAGGCATGGCCAGGAGCTAACAGAAGGTGCTTGTGAGTCCACTCAAGTGCACAGATAAGCGGACATTGAAGACCTCGAATTTCAGCTCAGCCTCTCAGGTGCGTTTAGTAGCATAACGGACCACAGAGCTGGAAGCCACATGCCGACTGCGGCTCAAGTCCCCAGCCTGGCTGCTCTGAAACACACTGGGCACTGTGGAGGACCAGAGAAGAGGTCGCAGGGGGCCCAAGCCCTCTCTCCACGGCCTCCCCCTCCCTGTTTTGTGTGCACATGCGTGTACTCTACCATGACTTAACCACCACAACAAAAAAGACAGCAAATTTCAATACTCTGGAGTATAGCTTTAGATAAATTAAGCTTGGAAGAAGTTTAAAATATATGCAATCTTTCTTTCTTTTCTTTTCTTTCTTTCTTTCTTTCTTTCTTTCTTTCTTTCTTTCTTTCTTTCTTTCTTTCTTTCTTTCCTTTTTAGAGAGATTTTTGCTATAGGGCACGTGTGCCAGAAAGACAGAGAGAGACAGAAAGCGAGAAATCACCCCCTCCCCCAGGGGGGAAGGCTGCCCTGCAGTCCCTTCTCCTCCATTCTCCTCTCGGGATCTTGGGCAAACACACACACACGTGCCCTGCGTGAGTTGAAGCCACCAAGTCCGGGACTCAAATCGTGGTCGACTGCATGTAGTCCAGCAACATAGCCATTATGCTAACTGCTGGTCTCTATCCATTTCTACCATGTTAATACAAAACAAAATTCAACAAGCCACCTGCAGGACGTGTAAGAGCCAGAGCTGCCGTGTCCCCTTATACTCACGGGGTTCAATAGATTGCCAGCCTCATGCCTGAGGGACAGAAAGAGCTGGAATCTCACACAGGACTGCTGACATTTTAAGTCACAACAAAATCATGCTTAATGGCAGAATAATCAAATTGTAGATCTTAAGGGTAGTGATTTAATAATTGGGTCTTTTGTTGGTTAAGCTCATCTTTTGTTTATTAAGATGATATGATCTATATAAAAACAAACGGTTATTTTCCCATTTCAAGTGCTAACGGGGTAAAACAGACAATAATACAAGATAATGCAAACATTTTTCACAGTATTAGTTTCTGTTTTCATAGTGCTTTCATTTATAATTTGTGTTTTTATGGTTGTTATACCAAATTTCATTTTCATGTCAACCTGGCAGTATAGTCTCTGCTGTCCCTAAAGTCATTTCAAGCATCTGGCAAATACATTTACTTAATGATATCATGTGACATTCTTTCACTTCCAACATGCTCATTTCTGAATAGGTCTGCTCTAAGAAGTTAAGTAATATTTAATACCTGAGCTGTTACTTCATGACATCTGTCATTTTTCATGAATGAAATGATAGTTTAACTTTGAGAGATCCCAGGGAAGTCAGATAAGAATACGAGGGGAAGAAAGAGAGGTGCTCAAGTCATTCTGACGCCTGTCATGCAGTTGTGACTAATAATAGTATAAGAAAACTATGGCTGTTTTCAGGAAAAAGAAAAAAAAGAAGTTTCTAAAGGAAATGAACTCATATTATGAGATTTTTAAGTCTGGGGTTTCTGAAAGGTTAGGGGACGTATTCCTTCTGAAGCACAAGGGTCGGCTCTATGTAGTCATCACTAGACCCAGAGCAGGAAACCGGAGGAAGGTATCCACCCTCAGTGTTACACAAGAGCTCATGCATATCGTTAAGTTTACTCCAGTGCAAAGCAAATACTTGCATGCTAGGAACAGAATGTTCTTCTCTTGAGTCTTAACAGGAATGGAACTCTTATTGAGAAACCAATCCAATAGATGCATTTGCGAGGCCCCCAAATTTCCAAATGGCAGCTTTCCAGTTTATTTTTTCTCTTTGATTGCCATTTTCTTATTTTTTTCTTATTGTTAGGTTCATTTTCTCCAAACTAGAGTTAGAAATTAGTAGTGGGCCAGGAATGAAGTTCATGTCTCAGTACTGGAGTTAACTGTTATCTAGAGTTAGTTAGTATTTTAGCTTTATATTTAGACCAAATACTTAACAAACTTAATTGAGCTTAGGTACACTGGAGCTTATAAATGAGTATCAGACAGTGCTAGTAATTACATTAATTTTCATCCTTAGGAGGGTAATTTTGAGAGCTGCCTTCAGGTTTCTATTGTCCCAGGGTGGGGGTGGGGGAGGGAATACTCATCTAATCACTAAAAAAAAGAAAAGACAAGAAAGAGTTTTAATTAACACTTAATTGCTTGAAGTTTCCCCTCCCCCCTCTTTAATAGCTAATACTGAAATTTCCTGTAGAGTACTACATCACGTGGATTTATTTTCCTATTAAAATGTATAGTTGTCACCGTTGGTTTAAAAATATGTGCTTTAAAGTCACTTTAGTTCTGGGCAAATAATTCTCAGTGGGTTTATAAATCACTGCCTTACATTCTGGTTGTCTTAACTGAATGTGTGCTTTTTGATTAAGAAGACAAGTTTGCTGGATCCCTTGATAAAGTTCCTTCCACAGCGATTGTTACAATCAGGCTGTTCTGTGTGCTCTGAAGCGACTGGAGGAGGGGTCAAGGAAGCCTGGACGATATAGTCTTTGTCCCTCTGCATGGCTTCTCCAGAACTCCAGATTAGCTAAATTTATTTCGGAGAGCTAGGGTACACGCTTCTGTGAATTTGTCAAATAATCTTAAAGACACCTCTTTTGGTAGAGTGCTACAGTAAGAATTATTTGGCCACAGTAGAATATTATTTACGATCACTATTAGGCTACAAACCCGAAGGATTTAGATTAAGAACAAGAAAAACAATTCAATGTAAGCTAAGCAGCAATCGAAATAACGTATTAGCTCCACATTCTTACATTTTGTTTTTAAAAAGATAGTTTATTGCTAATGGCAGGGGTGTCAGGGTACAAGAGAGAAGGATGAGTAAATGTTTCCCAAACATCTACTCCGACATAAAGAGGAAAATGGCCAGTGGTCCTCTTCCTGTGATTCCCCAGGGACGCTGTGACTAATTAGCAATGATTTCATTCACCTACATTTCTTTAAATGGTCTTCCCTCTTTTACGGGGAGAGGTAAGTAATTTTGATTTTTCAAAATAAGCTTTTAGTTTATGTTTTTGTAATAATAGAAAGAAAATATCCACAGGGAAAATATGTAGAAGACTATTACATTTTTAAAATAAACAGGGCAGAATGAAGACAGAACTAATGAAGAGAAGAATGTAAGAATAAAATTGAAAATGTTACCGTGCAATGTTGTTCCTATGCGCTCTTAAAATTCAAGTATGTTTTCTCCTAACACTATTCGATAGTGCTCTTGTAAATGATATTAGCCATATTTCTTTAAAATTATTTTTAACTACAAAATTTATAACAATTAAGTAAAGCTGGTATTTCTGTGTGTTTTCTTTAGCCACATTTTCTTAAGTATGTATGAACCATTTTTGGTAAGACCGTCTACTGGGGTATGTCCTTCCATCCTTCTGTTCTCTGTATAAGGCGGAGGAATAGGAGACCCCCGGCGCCCCCCTGGCAGTACCATGGTTTTCCTAGCCACCCAGCAATCCACGGGCAAAAACGCCTTGTGAGAGCTTTGGAATGCAGGTAGGCAGCTGTAAAACCCAGTGGAGCCAAGACTCAGGAGGGTCGTTTTGAGGGGCTAAACCTGCAGACCACGGTCTTGGTTCCAGATCCATAACGGCCCCTCCCTCCCTGCTCAGCTACAGCCCTTTTTGGCTTTGGTTCTGTCACCAAAACCATCCACCAAGGAGCCTTTGAGGAACCATGCCCAGCACTGTTTCAGGAGATAGACCTGCCTGCCTCAGTCTAGACTGTGGACCCTTTATTGACCTTTGAACCCAGCTCCAGCACCTCTCAGCTGTGAGCGAGATCAGTTCTGCTCACACCAGGACCAGGGCAGATGCATCCATTTGAGCCCATGGGCAAGCTTGTCAACCTCTGTCTCACAGCGGGTCCTACAAGGCCCTGAATCTCAGCACCGGCTCCTCTCGGCTGTGGTCAGAGTGCAGGTCTGTCCCCTCCAGCATCAGGAAGGGAGGCATGTCAGTCCACACCCCTGCAGGCCGGCCACCCAGACCAGGTCCTCCAGCAGAGGAATAGCTCTGAGAATCTGCTCCAGTTCCTCAGCCGTGCCCACACAGGGACCTGGAGGGGGACACACCCACCGCTGCCCCGGAGGGCTGACCTGCTGACTTTGACCTCACCGAGGATCTTGGCAAGGCCCTAGAACTCAGCCCAAGCCCCTCCCACCTGTGGCGTGAGACCAGGCCTACTTGCCCAGGGACCTGCTGGGAGACGGGCCATTTAGGAACCCCAGAGACCTGCAAGGTTTCTACTGAGAAGTCCTCAGAGAGCCTGGCTTGTAGGATCCAGAACCTACACTGCTGACTGTGGTTTGAATCCTGCCCCCGTGGCTTGAAAAACACACTGGGCACACGTGTGTGTGTCCCAAATCCCGATGGGATGGAGAAATGAAGGAGAAGGGATTGTAGTGTGATGATGCCCCATAAGGGGTGCTTCCTCCCTCTCCCCAATCCATCTCTTCGTCTCTCTCTGGGGAGTGGACATGCCCTCTGGTAATTAAAAACAAAAGCTTGGAAGCGTGCAGTGGGGAGTAAAGGTGTCAAGTTTTTGTATGTGATTGAAGTTAACTTGCTTACAGCTTAAAGTAACCTGCTAGCACTATAAGATGTTTTATGTAGGGGCCAGCAAGTGGTGTAGTGGTTAGGTCCCTCCCACATGGTTGACCGTGGTTCAAATCCTGGACCCAGTGGCTTGAAACTCATGCTGAGCCTGTGTGCGTGTGTGCCCAAGATCCTAGGAGGAGAATAAAGAATCCTAGGAGGGATTGCAGTATGGCCATCCCCAGGGGGGGGGTGTGATTTCTCACTTTCCCTTTCACTGTCTCTGTCTCTCTCCTGAAAGCACATACACCCTAAGGCAAAAACCTCTAAAAAAGGAAAGATGTTTTATGTAAGCCTCATGGTAACCACAGAGCAAAACCTACAGTAGATACACAAAAGATGAGGAGGGGGTAATGAAGGCCTACGGCTGTAGAAAATCATACCAAAGGAAGACAGTGAGAGAGGAAGAAAGAAAGGATCTACAAAACTATCAGAAAGCAATGAATAAATGACAGCAAAAAATCCTTATGCATCAATAATTACCTTGACTACAAATGCATTAAATTCTCCAATCAAAAGGCAGAGCGGCTAAATGGATAAAAACCAAGACCCAATGCATGCTGCCTACACGAGACTCAGGGCAGCGTCACTGACGCCCAAGGCTGCAGAGGAGGGGCTGGGAAAGGCGCTCTGCATGCATGGAACCGGAAGTGAGTGGGGACGGAACCGGAAGTGAGTGGGGACGGCTGCACGGACACCTGACAAACCAGGCTGAAGGTACGACGAAGGCTGGCCTCCTATCCTAGTCGCTCAGGAAACTGGATCCCACATGGCTGACTTTCAAATTCTGATTCTAGTGGCTTGTAGGACCTGTGCACGTGTGCTCCAAATCCTGCCAGGTTGGAGACACAGAGAAGGGATGCTGATGTAACCCTGTTCCACTGTGTGTGCGTGTGTGCGTGCTACACTGCTGACTGTGGTTTGAATCCTGCCCCCGTGGCTTGAAAAACACACTGGGCACACGTGTGTGTGTCCCAAATCCCGATGGGATGGAGAAATGAAGGAGAAGGGATTGTAGTGTGATGATGCCCCATAAGGGGTGCTTCCTCCCTCTCCCCAATCCATCTCTTCGTCTCTCTCTGGGGAGTGGACATGCCCTCTGGTAATTAAAAACAAAAGCTTGGAAGCGTGCAGTGGGGAGTAAAGGTGTCAAGTTTTTGTATGTGATTGAAGTTAACTTGCTTACAGCTTAAAGTAACCTGCTAGCACTATAAGATGTTTTATGTAGGGGCCAGCAAGTGGTGTAGTGGTTAGGTCCCTCCCACATGGTTGACCGTGGTTCAAATCCTGGACCCAGTGGCTTGAAACTCATGCTGAGCCTGTGTGCGTGTGTGCCCAAGATCCTAGGAGGAGAATGAAGAATCCTAGGAGGGATTGCAGTATGGCCATCCCCAGGGGGGGTGTGTGATTTCTCACTTTCCCTTTCACTGTCTCTGTCTCTCTCCTGAAAGCACATACACCCTAAGGCAAAAACCTCTAAAAAAGGAAAGATGTTTTATGTAAGCCTCATGGTAACCACAGAGCAAAACCTACAGTAGATACACAAAAGATGAGGAGGGGGTAATGAAGGCCTACGGCTGTAGAAAATCATACCAAAGGAAGACAGTGAGAGAGGAAGAAAGAAAGGATCTACAAAACTATCAGAAAGCAATGAATAAATGACAGCAAAAAATCCTTATGCATCAATAATTACCTTGACTACAAATGCATTAAATTCTCCAATCAAAAGGCAGAGCGGCTAAATGGATAAAAACCAAGACCCAATGCATGCTGCCTACACGAGACTCAGGGCAGCGTCACTGACGCCCAAGGCTGCAGAGGAGGGGCTGGGAAAGGCGCTCTGCATGCATGGAACCGGAAGTGAGTGGGGACGGAACCGGAAGTGAGTGGGGACGGCTGCACGGACACCTGACAAACCAGGCTGAAGGTACGACGAAGGCTGGCCTCCTATCCTAGTCGCTCAGGAAACTGGATCCCACATGGCTGACTTTCAAATTCTGATTCTAGTGGCTTGTAGGACCTGTGCACGTGTGCTCCAAATCCTGCCAGGTTGGAGACACAGAGAAGGGATGCTGATGTAACCCTGTTCCACTGTGTGTGCGTGTGTGCGTGTGTGCACAGGTGTGCTTTCTCCCTCTTCCTCTCTCTTTCTAACTGTCTTTGGTGAGCACGTGTACCCTCCAGCAATGTGAAAGAATAGACAAGAATTACTACATAATGATGAAACGTTCCATTTGTTCAGAGGATACTGCAGTTGTAAGTATAAATGCCCCTGATTTTGGAGCACCTAAGTATATAAAGCAAACAGTAATTGATCTGAAAGGAGAGGGCTATAGCAGTACAATAGTAACAGGAAACTCCAGCATCATACTTCTGACAATAAATAGATCTTCGGGACAGAAAATCAGTAGCGAAACCTTAGACGTGAACTACGCTCAGGACCTGGCAGGTGGATACAGAGCTTCCACCACTAGCTGCAGAGT
>NW_006160006.1:3987671-3994089 GCF_000334495.1 Tupaia belangeri chinensis | reverse complement strand
CTCTTTCCCAGTGTACCTGGAGCATTCTCCAGGAGGTCACGTAGTCGATCACAGAACAGCCTTCATGAATTTGAGAAGACTGAACTCACGTCAAATATCTTTCTGACCACAGTGGTATGGAATGAGAGATCAGTAACAGAAGGAGATTGGGAAAATTTGCCCATCTGTGGAAATTAAACATGCTCATGAACCAGTAGCTGCAACCAGAAATTAAAAGGGAAATAAAAAAGTGTCCTGAAACAAATTAAAAGGGAAACACAACATACCAAAAGTTATGGGATGCAGCAAAAGCAGTTTTAAGATGGAAGTTTATAGCAATAACTGCCTACATTAAAAAGAAAGATCTCAAGTAAACAACCAAATACTATACCTCAGGGAGTGAAAGAAAGGAGAACAAACAGCTAGAAGGTAATGGAAGGAAATAGCAAAGATCACAATAGGAACAAGTGAAGTAAATACTAGAATAACAATAGAAAATATCAATGCAACTAAGTTTTTGTTTGAGGGGGGAGAAAGATTTTTAAAATGACAAAACTTTAGCTATACTAAGAAAAACAGACAAGACTCAAACTCATGTTCTCCACCAAGACTGAAGCAAATGTAGGATATTGATAAGTTTCAATCTGTAAGAAAAAATCTTATCTAATAAAGTTTTTCTATTAACATGAGATGAAACTGGAGATTATTCTCTTCACATTAGGGACTACGAATGACTGAGTTATAAAAATTGTTACCAACTAAATTCAGAGAAAAATCATTTTTTCTTGGCTAAAACATGAGAAATTGTGACTCAGGAAAGATTTGCCTTTATGTCGATCCTACTCTTAGATATTAGGCTTGATCATTAGACAGTTAATGAGATGAACTTCAGACACTGACGGCAATACCCACCCTACAGGGCGCTAAGAATTTGTAGTGCTGTTTTTAAATCATTTATATTATGGACTTCAATGAGTCAGCAATTTAAGGGCTTGTTTATAGTTTCTAAAACATTTGAAGAAGTTCGGTGCATGAAAATAGGCAGGTGAGCTATTTTTGCATCCCTCCTCAGAGCTGTGAGGAGTCTACCTACATTGTCATTCTACGGCCTACAGCAGGGGTGGGCGAACCGCCCTGGGGGCTAACCCCATTCTGATGCCTGCTTCTGTGAAAAGCCTTTGGCTGGAACACACGCACGCTCCTTTGTTTACTGTTGTCTGTTGCCACCCTCACACCAGCGGCAGAGCTCAGTTACCGCTGCACACCGTGTGGGCCACACAGAAAAAGTTCCTGAGCTCTCATCTACAGTAAAGGTAGAAGAAAGTAGAGAAAAGTGGGTGAGAAAGGAAAATAGGGAATGTCATAGTGAAAGTAAAAAGAATGAAGGAGGAAATATATCATCCTGAAAGAGGAAATATATAAAACAAATCTCTCTCTCTCTCTATCTACCTATCTATCTATCTACCTATCTATCTACCTATCTATCTATCTCTCTATCTCTCTATCTACCTATCTGTCTCTCTCTATCTATCTCTCTCTCTCTCTCTATCTATCTATCGATATATATAAACAATATACAGAGATCTGGGATGCTCTGTCCCTACATAGACACCTCTATAAACCCTGTACAAATGTATATATGTAAGACAATCAGTGTGTATTAAAACCACAATTCCAACATTAAATAGAAATTCAAAGAAGAACGGATGGGAAAGGAAAGGAGAGGACTATGGGACTGAGACGTCAGAAGTGAAGGTTCAAGTGCAGTCACAACCATGAACAAACTCTTCTGTCCTGCTCTGCCGCTGAAGGGTCTTACAGACACCATCTTTGGGGGAAAGCACGGGAGGCATGCGGAACTCACTGCAGCCTGCTCTCTGCTCAGGCTGTTTCTGGCTTCCCTCGAGTCATCCTGGCTGTGGAAGGCGAACAGTGCTATTTAAGTTGAACGCACAGCACAAGATCCAAGCCCCGTACAGCTCATTTTTCTAGAATATGCTGAACTTAACTTCTTTTCTGGTAAATGATGTACCTGGTTCGGCACATTCCTGAGAAGGAGTTTTTCTTTGAGCACAATATGCTCCATTAGACAGGTACTCATTAGAATGAATGAATGGGATAGCCTGCCAGGGCCTCGGACGGACTTCCATCACACAGAAAGACATGTGCACGGAGTTTTCTTGGAATTTAACTGCTCTTACCTTAACTTCCTTTCAACTCACAGGAATGCTGAATGCCACCGTGGAAGAGACATTTGTAAACAGAGTTGTAAATCAAAACCCACTTTGCAAAAGGAAAGGCTATTAAAAATAATTAGTGATAATTAAAAATTTTTTTTCCAAATCTACCCATTAGAGAGAGAGATCTGGTAAAATTTTAAATAGTACTGCCAGGGCCTCGGACGGACTTCCATCACACAGAAAGACATGTGCACGGAGTTTTCTTGGAATTTAACTGCTCTTACCTTAACTTCCTTTCAACTCACAGGAATGCTGAATGCCACCGTGGAAGAGACATTTGTAAACAGAGTTGTAAATCAAAACCCACTTTGCAAAAGGAAAGGCTATTAAAAATAATTAGTGATAATTAAAAATTTTTTTTCCAAATCTACCCATTAGAGAGAATGATCTGGTAAAATTTTAAATAGTATTTTTTAAGAACTATTTATTTAGTTTTATTTATTACTATTATTTTTTAAGACATAAATACTATCTGCACCACTGAGTCTCGGTGGTTGGTCCCAGTAGCTGAGGCTGTAGAGTCCATCCACGGAAAGGCCACAGGAAAACTCCATCACATCTCAGCCTGATGGTTTTAATGCATGATAATAAAAAACCAACCAACAAACCAACAGAACACACACAGCACTTCCCCCCAAACACAGCTAAGGGGAGCCCAGCTGACAGCCCGTTAGGATCCACTGCAGGGCTTCTCTGCCTTTGTTTATCTGGTTCTGTTTGCTTGATCCCATCCCTCAGGGCTACCTGCTAGTTCTCACTTCAAGAAAACAGAGACAAGACTGATGTGAGGAGGACAAAAAGAGCAGCCCAGTGAGCAGAGCCCATGGCCTGACTCCTAGAGAAAAAGGATGCCTTCCAGCTCACCTTGATGAGAAGGGCTGGGCAAGACTTAGCAGTCAGGAGCTTTCATAAAGAGGAGGAAGACTGCCCTGCTGTCTGCCTAGGGTGTGAGGTCTGCTGGTAACCAGGCACCAGCAGAGGTTCAAGTCAGCACGCCAGAGTGAAGAGAGTGGACATAGAAGATAACAAAGACAAGACTTATAATTTCTACAAACGCAGGTCGCATGGCTTTCGAAGTCACTGAGAAAGGTGAAGAGAATATTTAAAAAAACATCTGGAATCTCTATGATAAGTAAATATAGACTTTTTTATTTTTATTTTTTTTGCCAGAGGATGTGTGCATTCACGAGAGAGAGAGAGAGAGAGAGAGAGAGAGAGAACCTTCAATCTGAAAAGTTATGCTTTGAATTTTCAGTGTTTTCCGAATTATTTCCCTGATAAGTCTAACTCATATGCTTTGTTCTCTCAACCTGCAATTCTTATTACTTAGATGTTGAAACTCTTGAACTGGTTCTCAGTTTTTCTAGTATCCCCCACCCCCTTTTCTTTGTCTTTTTCTTGTACTTTCTGAAAGTTTTAACGTTTTTCTTTCAAGCTTTTAAATTACTTTTGATTCCTCCTCTCGTATTTATAATATCCAAGCTGTTCTTTTCTTTTCCCATTCGCTGAGTTTTCTCTCTTCATACAGTATTATAAATCTGCTACAGGGCATGTGTGTTCACTAGAGAGAGACAGACAGGGAGAGGGAGGAAAAGTGAGAAATCACTCCCCCGCCCCCCGTCAGAAGGGATAGCCACACGACAATCCCTTCTCTTTCAGTTTCTTTTTGGGATTTGGGACATGCATGCACATATACCTGGTGTGTTTTCCAAGCTGCCAGGACTTGGACTCAAACTGCACAGTCAACCATGTGGGTCCAACTGTCTTCACCACACCGCCTGATGGCCCTTTACTTTTAAAAAATCATTCATTCCCCTTCTTTCTCTCTCTTTCTCTTGCTGTTTGAAGCTTTCCTGAAATATCTGTTGGTCCTGGCTCCTACTATGAACGACTCACTGAAAGGTTGACTGGAGGCTCGAGTGTTTGGGGCTGGGCTGTGGGTGGGCTCTAGCGTGCTTCTCCTGGACGGAGGGAGGAAACCTCCCTCAACGTTTCATGTCTGTCGCTACTTTTTCTGTTCTGCCAATTTCCTAAAATTGAAAAAAAAAATGCAGCTCTTGCCTGGGTGTGTAGCTAATGCCAGCTCCCGGATCACGATGGGGGTGAGGGACTGCCAGGTCGCCTCGGGATGTGGACTTGCGCACAGGAAGCCCACCCTCTGGAGAGAGGCACTGGTTGCCGGGTTCTCGCTGTCCTGGGGGAAATGGCCCCTCCCTGGGGGCTTCCAGATGGTGCCAACCAGTGCTCCCAGCTACGAGCTCCTGTAATTCTCTGGGGACATTTCTCAGAGCTGTTTTGTTCCTTTGTACACACACAATCCAGGCCAAAATAAAGTCAAGTTTCCTTTTTCATCTCCCTATGTGGGTGGTTGGATTTTACTTTATTTTTCCTAGTGGATACTTCCACTGGGACAGTAGTATGTTGAGAATTTTGATTTGTTTCGTTTTGTTTTAATTAGGGCTATTTCACTGTACATCTCATTCAGAGCTGGCCCCTTCTCTTGTATTTCTGCGTGGGCACTGGCACAACTGACCAGTCCCAGGACAGCTGTGCTGTCAACTCTCAGGCCAGTTTCTGGCTCTGCTTAATAAATCTGCTACAGGGCATGTGTGTTCACTAGAGAGAGACAGACAGGGAGAGGGAGGAAAAGTGAGAAATCACTCCCCCGCCCCCCGTCAGAAGGGATAGCCACACGACAATCCCTTCTCTTTCAGTTTCTTTTTGGGATTTGGGACATGCATGCACATATACCTGGTGTGTTTTCCAAGCTGCCAGGACTTGGACTCAAACTGCACAGTCAACCATGTGGGTCCAACTGTCTTCACCACACCGCCTGATGGCCCTTTACTTTTAAAAAATCATTCATTCCCCTTCTTTCTCTCTCTTTCTCTTGCTGTTTGAAGCTTTCCTGAAATATCTGTTGGTCCTGGCTCCTACTATGAACGACTCACTGAAAGGTTGACTGGAGGCTCGAGTGTTTGGGGCTGGGCTGTGGGTGGGCTCTAGCGTGCTTCTCCTGGACGGAGGGAGGAAACCTCCCTCAACGTTTCATGTCTGTCGCTACTTTTTCTGTTCTGCCAATTTCCTAAAATTGAAAAAAAAAATGCAGCTCTTGCCTGGGTGTGTAGCTAATGCCAGCTCCCGGATCACGATGGGGGTGAGGGACTGCCAGGTCGCCTCGGGATGTGGACTTGCGCACAGGAAGCCCACCCTCTGGAGAGAGGCACTGGTTGCCGGGTTCTCGCTGTCCTGGGGGAAATGGCCCCTCCCTGGGGGCTTCCAGATGGTGCCAACCAGTGCTCCCAGCTACGAGCTCCTGTAATTCTCTGGGGACATTTCTCAGAGCTGTTTTGTTCCTTTGTACACACACAATCCAGGCCAAAATAAAGTCAAGTTTCCTTTTTCATCTCCCTATGTGGGTGGTTGGATTTTACTTTATTTTTCCTAGTGGATACTTCCACTGGGACAGTAGTATGTTGAGAATTTTGATTTGTTTCGTTTTGTTTTAATTAGGGCTATTTCACTGTACATCTCATTCAGAGCTGGCCCCTTCTCTTGTATTTCTGCGTGGGCACTGGCACAACTGACCAGTCCCAGGACAGCTGTGCTGTCAACTCTCAGGCCAGTTTCTGGCTCTGCTTAATTTTTTTTTTTTTAACTGATTCTTGGAGATTTCTCTTCCCATCTGACTGGCACAGCTAAGTGTGGATAAGGGATGAGTATGGTCATGGTTTTAGCTAGCATGTCTAAGGGTTACAGTCAGAGTGACTTCAGATCACCTTAGCTAGCATGTCTAAGGGTTACAGTCGGAGTGACTTCAGATCACCTTGTCTGCAGCACTGCTAGTCTCCAGTGGTCTTCCTTTCACCTTTGCAATAGTGAATTTTACCAGGACGGAAGCTGAGACTCCTGGAGGCTCGACTAACCAAGAACAGCAGGGAGCGCAGAGCCAGGGCCACCTCTCTCCAGGGTGTGACATCCCAGAACTCTTCCACCTCTAAAACGTGCTGACATTTATTTATTTATTTATTTATTTTTAAAGCTATAGGGCACATACGTTCACTGGAGATGGAGAGAGAGAGGGAGAGAGAGGGAGAGAGGAAGAGAGAGACAGGGAGAGAGAGGGAGAGGGAGAGAGAGAGAGGGAGAGAGAGACAGAGAGAGAGAGAGAGGGAGAGAGGGGGAGAGAGAGAGGGGGA
>NW_006160006.1:3962806-3987349 GCF_000334495.1 Tupaia belangeri chinensis | reverse complement strand
GAGAGGGAGAGAGAGGGAGAGAGAGAGGGAGAGAGAGAGGGAGAGAGAGAGGGAGAGAGAGAGAGGGAGGGAGAGAGAGGGAAAGCAAGAAATCATGCATGGGGAAATGGCCATGCTGCAATCCCTTCTCTTCCATTCTCCTCCTAGGATTCTGGGCATGCACACACATGGGCCCAGTATGGATTTCAAGCTACCAGGTCTGGGACTCAAACCACAGTAAGTCATGTGGGAGTGCAGCACCTTACCTAAAATGTGCTGACTTTAACATAAACAGATGTCTGAGCTCGGTCTAACTGCTATGATTTTCTACTCAGAAATGAGAGCCAAGGGCATAAAATTTAGTAGAAGCCCAAATTAGGCTTTTGTATATAGCCATACACCTTCCATGCTGCCTCTTGCTACAAGATCGCCCATGAGGACTCTGAACTGTTAACACAGGTAATCAAGGCTTCAGTGCGTTTGCCAAAATAGGGTAAAGGAAAAAAAAAAACTGACAAAAACACCGAGCAGCTGACAAATGCAGTCAGCTGTGGTCCGTGAATTTGCATGGTGGAGCTGGGGACAGGGCACCGAGACGTCGTCCACAGAGCGCCTCACTTCTGTATTTGTCACAGACTGCAGTCCACAGGCACTTGCAAAGCTGTGGAAGCTGGACAAGATGGCTTGTCAAATAAACTGAACAGTCAGGAGTCTACTGCAGCGAGCTCGTGCGACGCCATCTCGATTTGCCTTCTCCTGGGAAAATAAGCCATGTACTCCTGCGTTTAATTTCTATAGCCTATGTAGAGATTTTACTAAGCACTGCTTGCTTTGTAAATTCCCAGATACACATACTTAATCAAGTTAATTCAAAGTTATTTTGAAAAAACACAAGAACTAGCTCCTATTTCTCAATAATGTTTAGATCCCATGTCAATGATTTTCTAAATAAATCAATAAATAAGTTGATAGGTAGGTAGATAAAAGCAGTGGCATCTCTTTCCACATTAAATATTACAAAGGACCCTTAGATATAAAACAGATAAGGTAAGAATGCTCTCTGAAGGGGTAGGGGGACTCCGCACTGTCCTGGCTGGTGTGTGCACTGTCTCCAGGGAACACAGGTGTTCTCAGACGAGGTTGGAACAAGCCAAATTCTGCATGAGTGGAGCCAACCTGGTAGGAAGGGTAAGTACCGAGCCTGTGCGGGCCAGCCCATGGCCTGGTGGATAAGGCAACTGTGTGGTTTGAACCCATGGGCCCTGTGGCTTGAGAAACATGTTGAGCATGTGTGTGTGTGTGTGCCCAAAATCTCAAGAGGAGAATGGAGGAGAAGGAATTATAGCATAGCCATCCCCCATGGGCAGGGGGAAGGGGGGGTGTTGACTTCTTACTTTTATTTTCTCTCTCTATCTCTCTGTCTCTCTCTATCAAGTGCACATGCCCTATGGGGGAGGGAAAAAAAACTAAAAAAGAAAGAAAGAAAAGAAAAAAGGTGGCGAGTTAGAACTTGAACCAAGGTCGATTATGTGGGATTCCAGCGACATAACCAATATTCCATCTGCTGGTCCCTGCACATATGTGATTATGCATGCATTCCAACATGTTCTCCTGCACATGTCTGCACCTTGCACTGGACATGCAGTACACATGCCTGCACGCCCTGTGTGCTGGTGCCTTTAGTATGAGCGGGCATCTTTCTGCATGTGTGGCAACATGCCTCAATGTGAGAAGGTGCGTGCTCGTGTGCACTTATGAGCTTGTCTGCAAGCATAGTGCAGGAGCACATCTCTAGGTGTGTGGCTTGAGAAACATGTTGAGCGTGTGTGTGTGTGTGCGCCCAAAATTCCCAGAGGAGAGATCAGAGGAGAAGGGATTGCAGTGTGACCAAGCCGCCTGCCCCCCATACCCCCGAGTGTGCTTTCTAACTTTCCATCTCTCTTTCTTTTTCTCTCCAGCAACCACTCATGCCCTCTGACAAAATTAAAAAAGAAAAAGAAAAAACTCAGGACCTATGATGTTTTAAAAGGCCCATTAAAATATTTTTATTTTCATTTCTTTTAAAGTCAGAAAAAATGAACACACTGAAAACAAACACCTACTAATGAATCCTGACCAGACTGTATTTGTCCCTATATGAAAATGGTCATTAGTTTGGAGAAAGGGGCTCCTTCTGGCAAAAGCGTCTCAGGCCCACAGAGGATGCAAGGGGTCTACCCCGCCTGTGATCCTGGACACACCATGGCCCTGGTCCAGATAATTCCAGAACATTTCACAGAATGAAGGAGCACTGATTCCACCTGTAAGTTTTAACATACAGGAAAATTCCCATGTCACTTTTGATGTCATAATATTTAATAATGTAAACTGAAATAACTATAGGATGCAAATTAAAATGTTTTTTAATTGCTTAAGAGATCATTTCAAGAAAAAAATTGGAGATGCCAAAAATACTGCCCCAAATGAAATATGGTTTGGGTGAAAACCTTGTCATGGGGCATCTTCTGAAGGAGTTGAGGTGTTCCTGTGGCAGGAGACCCACAGGACTTGTCTGGTTTTTCCATCAAAGGATCTTCTTAAAAGCGCATTTTCAGACCTTGAGAAGGACTAAAGATGTTCTCCACTAAGACTAAACTTACTCTCATTACAGCGACTTTGACGTATGAAGTGAACACGCTGTTCTCTTGATACTCCTGCACAATGCATAGCATTCCAGGGGGGAATTCCTGCTAACACCCGGCTTTATGCTTGGCGATTGAGAAAAGTGTCAACTCCTTTCACTTATCCCTCCTTTCCCTCTTAGTTGCAATTTTGTTTTTCCTCTATAAAAAAAAAATATAGTGAGCTCTAAGTAGAAACTGCCCACTGCTGCCCCTGCCTGACACAAGATAAACTGTGTTAGAGACTCTCAAAGCTTCTTCCCAAGTTATGAAACTTGTCTAAAACACACTAAATTGTGACTATTTTATTACCAGTGGGTGTGCTTGCCAGAGAGGGAAAGCGTCCCCAGTAGTGTGTGTTCACGCTGGTGCAATCCCTTCGTGTCGCCATCCTGTCGGGACCTGGGCACGCTCACACACACGTGCGTACCCAGTGCATTTTCCAGGCTGTCGGGTTCAGCATTCAGACTGCGGCCGGCCGTGTGGGCTCCAGCTCCCTCAACCTAGGCTCTATGGGGCTGGCCTCTTACATTAGTTTTTGAACTTTTTATTTATTTCTCTCACGAGAGAGAGAAGGCGACAGAGACAAGCACCCCCCACAGGATGGTGGGATTTGTGCTGCATCCTTCCCTAGCCTCGGGTTGCTGGGATCAAGGGCACGGGGAGACCTCGGGGCACAAAACCGCCACCTTCCATGTGGGCCCAGGTCAGTGATGGCTGTGGTGCCATCCAGACCCTCCTGAAATTCCTTTAAAAAAACTGAGCATTACCGGGGTTACTGCCCCACTGGGCATACCCTGGTCCTCCCTCAGCGGTGTTTAGCTGAGCACTGAGAATCTTGCCCCGTGGGCCCAGACAAAGTGCCAAGTCTCCTGGTAGACATTCCTGGTCACGCTGGAGACACACATGCTCTTTAAACCTCACGCAAGTTAAAAATGCTTTTATTTAAACTTACTTCATGGAGCACCTTACACACATTATTGTTCTAAATATGAGAACAAATACCGATCAAAGGCCCGAATCGTTCATGTCTCTGTTTTCTTCTAGTTGGAAAAAAAAAAACAAGGTCAACGAGAGTACCTGAGTTGTCTATTCATGTCTCTCCCAAACACTGCAACATGGCACTGGGCTTAATAAAGTTTTGGCTGTTAGAACACACAGCTTTACAAATTTTTCTATCATGGGCTTCATCTCGTAGGTGATTCTAAACTGATTTTAAAGAATATATGAGCTCTTAACCAAGTCTTCCTCTTCCTCTTTTTAGTTGCGAAAACAAAACAAAACTCTAAAACCCCAAAACCTTGGAATTATTTCAACATTGCAACAAGAGTGTCTCTATGGTGCATTAATTATCAGAAATCTGTCATGGAAAGTACCTCTCAGACTTAAGTGTTTTGCATCTTTCTAAATACAAAATACTCAGTTTAAATAGTGATGGCCCAGTCTCTGGAGTTGATGGTGTGTTTGCGCTCAGGAATGGACTGAGCGTCGAGCGTGGACCTCACCATGAGGTTGATTTTTCGGGGGCAGTGGGTTTAGATGGCCAATGTTGTGGTGCAAAATAGGATTTATGCACATTTCTTTTTTGGCCTGTTTTCACAGACTTCAAGGTTCTGCTTTATACTTCCTGTTTCTAACCGTTATATGTTCCCTTTTAAAAATGCAATTTAAAAAAATTTAAAATTCTATTTTAAAAAAGGTAAATAGAAATGGCATGAAAACCACAGACCTCTGACTTTTTGGTGTTCTTTTGTTATCCCTGGGCTCTAGGCTTTTGGAGAAGGGGCTATTTTAATCTTATACCTATATAACAACTCATCTTTATTTAATTGGTGTTTGATGATGGAAATAACATGGGAGAAATTTTATAAGCCAAAAATTTGTCCAAGATCATTTGATGCATAGACTCGTACTGTGGTAGGTACAGAATGAGATACCCAGCACGCAATGCCTTACAGACATCGCGACCAAGCACGGGGAGAGGCGGCCGACCTCTCGGGGGTGAGACAGAGCCACACTGGGGAAGAGACGGCTCTGCTGGCTCCTTCCTACCAGGGACACGCCAACAAGAGAAAGGAGGACAGTTTCCAATCAGTAACTACAGCAATTCCCCCCAACGCCCCCCGACACCCTACCGAAGTGCCCAGTAAGTTAAAGGATGTGGGAAATACAAAAAAGACAAACTATTTTTTATTCTGTTCTATTTTTCTTCTAGGACTTCAAATATTTCCTTTCTTTGGTCCTAGAGTGCCTGGCAGTGTGTTTGTTTGTATCTGTTTATCTTTGAAGAGGAGCTAGGCTGACTAGTATAAGCTGCTGGGAAGACCATGACATAGTCATTGACTTCCTCCCTTCTGGGACCACCTGTCCTTTCTCTTGCATTTAACAGGGTCATTTAAGGAGGACACAGCTCCTTGCTCAGTTCACTGTTTCAGCGGTTGTGTGCACGAGGGATCTCCGAGGCCCCTTACCTGATCCTTTCACGGTTAAGATAAATGAAAACCGAAGTTGCCACTGCCCACTGTGACAAAGGCTCTGTGTCTCTGTCTTTCTATGGCTATGGCCATATCTCTGTGAATCTACCTGTTCGTTTTCTGGGGAACACAGCTCCTAAGGAGATGTGCTAAGGCTGAGCGTGACCAAGGTGGTTCGAGTCAGTGCTTTGGCTACTTCAAAAGCAAACATCCAGAGTGAAGGGACAACGCCAACATTTTACTTTAGGAGACACTTTATATTTTTGAAATAGGAATCTGGTGGAAGCAGAGTGTAATAGTTACCTCACTTACTTTCACCAAGAAAGCTATGCTTAACGGTAAATCTTCCAAATTCGTCCACTTTCCATCAAATGCTAGGGACGGTATAGAGGCAGAGAGAGCAGCTGTGGATACCAGAGACAGTGTGGGAAGAGGTGGGAGATGGCAGAGGGGGAGAGGGAGGGAACTAAGGGGAAAAAGAAAGAGGCAAAACATTTAAGAAACACAAAATGGGAAAATTACCTGTTGATGATATTATGTATGGTAATATCTTTGATTGAACCAATGTACAATGTATTCTGGATGGGAAAATTCATTTTGTATGCTATAATGACATACAGTGATTGATTGTAAGATGAAAAAACAAAAAAGAAAAGAAAAAATGCAAGTCTTCTACCAATGGCAATTTTTTAAAGTAGGACTCTATTCTGGCAGTTCCTGGGGTCTTCGTAGGCACTTTGCCTGGGAGCAATGATGGGGTAGGTCAGATAAAAGGCTAAGCAGATGCCATTTTTTCCCGTAGGTTAATTTTTAGTTTAATTTCTGATGTTACATTTTCTCACATGTGTCTTTACTGGTGTGTGTAAGTGAATGTGATGGTACTTAAATGTGTACGTGTTAGATTTGCTAAACTGAATGGTATGTAATCAGGAGGTCATGACACTATTTCATTCTCTAGACAATTATGCATTTATATAACATCTTCATAACAATTTAGTTTGAAAGAGAAAGGTACAATTATTTTCTAAAAATAAAATGAATACAGGAAGTATTTTTCTAAAGATCACTGCAACAGAATTTTAAAACTTTTATTTTCTATTCTTTAAAATATTTTTTCTGTATTTCAGATGCAATTAAAGTTTATTGCTAAGATAAAGAAAAGAAAGAAAATGTACTCATTTTCTGCTGCATAGCTTTACCATGGCTGTAGCGTGCTTGCTTTGTCTATTCCAGATTGTTCATGTGACTGTCCCCTGACACCTTCAGTACCCTCCCCACCTTCGCACAGTGACATCCGCGGCTGGCCGTGGACATAAAGGTCCTCGTGTGTGCGCAGAACCTACACACAGAGACTCGCGTACTCGCCATCACCCCTGGGTTACTCAGAGCACCTAACGCGACGTAAATGCTAAGGACAGAATTCTCACATTGCATTGGTTAGGGAATAACAACAAGGAAAAATGTTCGTGTCAGTACAGACACACCGATATATTTTCCTGCATATTTTTGGTCCATGGTTGAACCTGCAGATGTGGAATCCGTGGACGCGAAGGGCCGACTGTAGGGTGTAGGCTCGGCGGTCTGAGATTCCAACTGCCACTTTCTCACCGTGATCTTCGGCGAGTTTGTGTGTTTGCGTGTTTACGTTTTTGCCATAGGACGCGTGAGCTTACCAGAGAGAGATGGAGAGAATTCATCCCCAGGTGGGGAGGCTGCACTGCAGTCCCTTCAACTCCAGTCTCCTCCAGTCTCCTCCCAGTATCTGGGGTACACACACATGCCTGGCATGTTTTTCAAGCCACCAACATTTTACCCTCGCAAGGCCTTAATTACCGTATCTGCCCAGTGGGGATTGCATTACCACCGTAGGAGCAGGGATTGAGGTAACACATGTAAACTCTTTTAAGATTCCTGGAACACAATCAGCCCTCAATGTATGCTAACTACCATCACCTGTCATGTTCTTGTTAAAGATGACTTATCTCACTTTTATCTCATGAGACTTTTTTACTTAACAACATAGTATGGGCATCTTATATAATAACATATTTCTTATATAAAAATATCCTACAACAATTTTCATGCTATGTAATCCATACTTTGGATGTGTCATGATTTATTTAATTAACTTTCGTAGAGATTGGTTTTGAACATTCTCCTTTCATCTACTGTATTAATTTCCTGTTGCTAATCACCACACATTTTGTGGCTTAAAAGCAATACGAACGCATTATCTTAGTGTGCTGGAGGCAGAAGGCTAACATCAACATGTGGCCAGGAGCTTTTCCTGGACGCCCTGGGAGAGAGACCATTTCCTTGCCTCTTCCAGCCTCCAGAAGTTCTAGAATGCCTTGGCTCATGACCCTTCCTCCCCACAGCATCTCCAGTTCTCTGAGAGGTTTTTGCTATAGGGCGCGTGTGCTCACCAGAAAGAGAGAGACAGAGAGACAGAAAGTGAGAAATCACCCCCCAGGGGGGATGGCCACGCGACAATCCCTTCTCCTCCATTCTCCTCTCAGGATCTTGGGCATGCATGCACACGTGCCCGGCGTGAGTTTAAGCCACTGGGCCCAGGACTTGAACCGTGGTCAACTACATGGGGGTCCAGCAATGTAACCATTATGCCAACTGCTGGTCCCTTCGTTTATTTTTGCCACCAGTCCTTTCTCTGACTTGGACTCTCCCGTCCCTGTCTTTGGCTGTGGGCCCTCCAGGTGACTGGGGTAACCGTCCCTCCTCAAGCACTGTCAGTTAGTCTTATCTGCAAAAGCCTGCCGCTGCGTGAGGCCGCACACGCACGGGCTCAGGACGAGGGAGTGCGCGTCTTTGGAGGCCATTATTCAGCCAACTGCAGGCACCGAACTGCCATCAGTACCCCACTGAGTTTGCCTCGCGTTTCCCATTGTTTCTCCAATAAAACCTGGAGTGCCCTACAAGTCTCTGACTTGCCCAGGACCCATCCCATCTTCTTTGTTCTCCTCTCTCCCGCACGCAGGACATCTCCACCAAATGAGCCTCTGCCGTGGTCACCCTCTGGACGACACCAGCTTCCCTCCTGCCTTAGAGTTTTAGAGTTTACGAGTTACCTGATCCGTTGTCCACTAATCTAGTGTCCTCTACCTGGTGTCGTTCATGTCTCTCTTTGAAAATCTCTTCCTGGGTCTCTGGCAACCTGGTGGCGAAGGTGGCTAGATTCCACAGGCTGACTGCACGAGTCAAGGAAAAGTGTGCAGGTGTGCGTGCACGCGAGCAGAGTCCTGTCGGAGGGTGCAGTGCAGGAGACGGGGCTGCAGTGACCATGCCCCTGGGGCACTTTCTCACTTTCCCTCATTCTCTCTCTTCCTCTGGTGAGTAAACATGCCATCTGACAAATTATACTAATAAAAGAATCCCTCCCCCAGAGATGCCTTTCCTATGCATGCTATATTTAAAACAAACAAATAAACCAAATATACAAATCTCCCCCACGCCACACTTCATTTCTTATTATCTGATATTATTTTGTCCATGTCTTTACACTCTGTTGTCAATTCCTCCTACTATCAGGGACTATGGCGTACATACACACACACACACACACACACACACACACACACACACACATATATCTTCAGAGACAGAGACAGAGAGAGAGATCCCAAAGACCCATGCCACAAGGACTTCTTCCACCCCAAGTCTCAGCCAGAGCATGGGTGTGGCCCTTGCATGTTCCAGGAGGCCTCAGGACATGAACCTAGGACCTTTTGGAGGCAACTGAAACTGAGTTACGACTGCACCACCAACTGGTTCCTTGGGGACTATGACTTTTTATACACTGCACATTCTCAACTCCAGCAGGATGTCGGACATACATGTCTGCCCACGTGTGAGGACCTTTCAAAATGTTTGTGGAAAAATGGAATAAGAGTACAAGTTTGTCTTGGCACAAAAAAGTTTGAAATCCATGCATAGTTCTTCTTTTTCTTTTTTCTTTAGAGAGGTTTTTGCTATAGAGTACATGCACTCACCAGAGATACAGAGAGAGACAGAAAGTGAACCCCCGCCCCCCGACCCCAGGGTGGGGCTGTGGTCACACTGCAATCCCTTCTCCATTCTCTTCTTGGGATTTTGGGCAGGCACACACAAACACCTAGTATGAGTTTCAAGCTACCAGGTCTGGGACTTGAACCATGGTCCACCATGTGGGAGTCTAGTGCCTTAGCCACTACGCCACCTGCTGGTCCCCAGCTTTTCATAATACACATTCTACAGGAACTTTTTGAAGGCCTCGCCTATGATTGATGGGGACACACGATGGAGAGATAAAGACATGGGTTTGGAACCCTGGACATTCAGCTTCCCAGCTGTGTGACTTTGAAACTCCCCTGGCCTCAGCTCCGCATCTGTGAAAAGTAGTCTTTTAGCAAGCTAGCTAGGTTGAGAGGATGCACTCACGATTTAATTCATGGGAAAAATGCCCACAATGGTACCTAGTATTTAGCAGATAATTTGGGGATGGAATGAAGGAGGTTGGGTTCTGGGCTCTTCTTTCTTAGTTCAGTTGCCCTTGATCAGGGATTATTAGAATAACTGCATGCGAACACCGCCACAGATGGGACTCCTCGATTCCCTGTCCTTCCTTATGTTTTATAATAAGACATGGGTGTGAGATTCAGGTCAGAAAACCACTTGAACTTCATTTTGATTATTATGACAATGTTATCAGGCCTGCCAGATTAAAGCAATTGCTGCCCGGTATTGTTCCTGTGCTCAGGCCAAGTGGGTGGTATGCATTATGATTAAGGAACACAGAATCTGATGTGCCTCTTGCATAGAATTAATTTCGGTATAGCTTCCATTTCATTAAAGGAGCACTTTAAAACAGGTCAAGTGTAACCAAGGCTAAATTGAAAATGCATTATTCTATTTTGGTGAGCCCTCTAAACTGATACATATTTAATGCAGTTTTATAAGGAAGTTCAAATGTCAAGCAGACTCTTTTAAGGAAACAAATGTCTCAAATCGCACACCAGGTAATTTTAGAATAAACACTGAGTATATCTCCTCTACTACCCGGGAGCATTTTTCTGGACAGAAAATAAGCTGTTTGTGTGAGTTATGTGGAGCACAGCTGAGAGCAGTGCATCGGCTGCTATCCTCTTTATTGTCTGTGTCTCTTCGGGATTTACCTTATGCTTTGTGAAATAATACTCTGCATCTTCCTACATTTTCTTTCTCAGTATTGAATTTCTGAAATTATTGACATTTAATAAAATTTAGTTTCCTGCCTTACTCTTTATCCACAGATTAACAGTTTTATTTATCAGCTTGCTTGGCCAGCTAGACAACATATAACTTTTAACTGGTCACCGTGTAAAAGCAGCTTCTTACAGATAGAGCCATTTTCCTCGGTGGCCAACTATACTCAAAACATGGACATTTCGCTCTCTAACTGTCCTGCGTTTTCCATCAAGTGCCTGGGCTACATTATGCATTTGTCATCAGGGCGAGGGATCTGGCCCAAAGGGGTGAACTGTGTAGGGGGGCAGGTGTGCCCACGAGCCACTGAGTGCATGTTTGGCTCTCAGAACGTGCTAATCAGCTGAAAGAAGACAGAGCTGAGCTAGTCTCCCTTCCTGCCAGAGTGTTTTGGGAGAATCTGAAATGATCATTTCTGGCCTCATGTTTGAACTTGTGCCGTGGGTTTCAAGAGCTCACTGACTCTTTTAGGGATATTTTTCCAGATATCAAGATTTATCTCCACTTATTTTTAAAAATAATTATTTATTTAATTTTATTATTATTATTATTTTAATGAGAGAGAGAGAGAGAGAGAGAGAAAGCAAGTCACCAGGTCTGGGGCTTGAACCATGGTTGGCCATGTGGGAATCCAATGCCTTAATCACTATGCTGCCTGCTGGCCCCACATCTCCACTTCTTAATTTAAACTCCCATGTTTCACTTCGACCAAGCATGATTTGCCTCTGAACTATCGCTTGCTTTCTCTGTCTTTGCCTAAATCAAAGATCTGCAGTGTTCTAACACTTGAGGATTTCCATGTTTTGCTCCTGTCTGGAATCTTTCTTCTCCCTCAGTTTCATAGCAAAATTCTCCTTAACTCAGTGTAAAATCTTACCTGATCTGGTCCCTACTTACATCACATTCCGCATCTGCCATTTTTCCAAATGCAGCCCTTTGTACCAAACTACCCACATTCCAGAATGTCATGCTTTTTCATTTCCTAATGACTTTGCATATCTAGTTCCTATATATTTTTTATTTTATCTTAATTTATTTTATACATTCAATCACTATACATCACTTAGCTTGCTTTTTTACCTTTCAAAACTCAATTTAGGCTTAATCTCCTCTGGAGACCTTTCTGCCTGCCACAGTGAACTTTGGATTTTCCTTCTTCACGACTGTACAATGTGCTGAGTCTTCATCACAAAACACGGTCCTGTCTGAAGATGAACGTAGGCTTGCATCTTTGTCAAACCCAGTAACTTTTTCTCAAGGTTAACACTCCCTAAACTCTCGAGGAGTTTTGCTCTCCAGAACACGAGCTCTTCTTGAAACAAGCTCCTGTTTGGCATCCTGTACTTAACCCTCCCCAGATGGCTTCCTTTCTCTCTCATCACTTCTGCATTCTCTTCCAGGATTCCTGGTTAGCCTTCCTCTGTAGAACAAGGGCTGCTTCTTGGAGCTCTCTCTTTAGACTCTGAACTCTTCTATCTACTTCCTGTCAATGACACTTCTTTTTAAAATTATTTAACCTTCTTTCTCTCTCTCTTTCTCTCTCTCTCTCTCTTTGTTTCTTGCTTGCTTTTTCTTTTTCTTTCTTCCTCTCTCTCTCTTTCTTTCCCTTCCTTTCCTTTCCCTTCCCTCCCTCCCTCCCTTCCTTTTCTCTCTCTCTTTCTTTCATTTGACCAGAGGACAGAGTGAAAAAGTGAGAATGAGAGAGAGAGAGAGAGAGAGAGAGAGAGAGCAAGAAAGGAGAGGGAAGTCCTGGATCTCCATGCTACTCCAGACTTGCGTTGTTCCAAAATGCTCCACTATGGGGCCAGCAGATGGCAGAGTGGTTACGTCACTGGATTTTCCCACATGGCTGACCATGGTTTGAGTCTTGGACTTAGTGGTTTGAAAATCATGCCAGGTACATGTGTGTGTGTCCAGGATCCCAGAAGGGGGATGAAAGAGAAGGGATTGTGGAATGGCTATCCCTCCTGGGGGGGGGGACTTTCTTATTCTTTTCCCTCTCACTATCTCTCTCTGGCAAGTGCACATGCCCTATGACAAAATCCTCTAAAAAAAGAGAGATAAATAAAAACAAGATGCTCTGCTATGAATAAAAAATCCTTCATCCTTCTTATCAAACTTTGCCATTGTGCATCTGTATAACTCGGTGGTTGCCTGGATGACTCATTACACTACAAAGTTCAGGTCTCACCATCATTCCTGGCTGCCTGCTACTGGGACTGAGAAACGTATACTACATACTCAGTGAGGAGCTCATAATAAACCATACGTTAAATGGGACTGTCTTGCTTCTGCACCACACCTGAGAACAAGCACGCTGCATCCCCGTATATTAAAGTCTGAATCACTATGTCTATATAGGATTTGCTGGGAGAGGTCCCCCACCCACCAACCTTTTCTCTTAACCATTTCAGCTCTATTAAACAGGAAAGACAGATAGGACAGAAGTGAATGAGGGGTGTTTGGGGGAATGCTCCTACTCATCTCACGCTGAGGAAGGGCAGCTTTAGGAAAAACCCTGAGCGTTCTCAGAACCGGCACGGACAGTTGTGTAAGTTGTGGACTCCACCCCGGTGCCATTCATGTCACAGACATTGTCGCTCAGTATACTAAAGTAACTTTCAGTCAATGGCAGTGGGATGCCTTGTAACACAATCAGCATATTATGACAATTTTAGGGTAGGCAAAAGAGCAATATTGTGAGTAAGTGGCACCTTTTCCCGCTTGCACCAAGACACCACGTAGGTTGGTGAGAGCTTGGGCTTGCTATTTGCCATCCAGGTTTTGGAAGCTGTGGAGATTACTGTCTATCTCTCATCTAGAGAAAGGGAAAGATAAGACTAACTGAATCTGGGCACTAGCGCAGGGTGAGATGAGAGCAGGCATGCGACCAAGATGTATTCCGTTGATGAGGAACAAGCGCTCCCCTTTGCCAGGAGCTTAAATAGCCGTGGGAGAAATCCGGTGCTCTGGCTGGGGCTGAGTGATCTGAGTGGGAAAGTCCGAGCGCATGTTCTACGTGTGGTGGTGAAGGGGAAATTACACCAACACGTCGTAGCTTAAAATGCTGACATTCATTTCGCTCACTAATTTACAAGCTGGACAGCAAGGATAACTCTCTGGGCTCCACTGGGTATCGGCCAGAGGGGCCCGAAATCCTGGGGCAGCAGTCATGTGGAGGCCCCATTATTCACACAGAAGTCTCACATCTGGGGCTGGAACAGCTGAGTCATCTCAGCCTCTCTCCTGTCTCCATGGGATCTCTCCAGCATGGCAGCCCAGGGCAGCCCGCATTCCTCATAGCATCTCAGGGCTCTCAAATGGTCCGGCATTAAGAGAGAGTATCAGGCCAAACTTGCTTCACCTTGTACACCTAGCCTTAGAAGACACACAGTATCATTTCTTCGAGGTTCAACGCTAAAGGTTCAGGGAAGTGGGACCAGCAGATGGCATAATGGCTACATCACTGGACTCCCACGTGGCCGACTGTGGTTTAACTGCCAGACCCAGAGGCTTGAAACTAATGCTAGGTGTGTGTCCCGAGAGGAGAATGGAGAAGGGACTGTGGCATGGCCATCCCCCCCAGGGTTCTCGCTTTCTGTCTCTCTCTTTCTCTCCGGCAAGCACATGCGCATATAGCAAAAATCTCTCTCTCAACAAAACAAAAAAGGTTCACAGGGACATGCCATTGAGCATACGAAGACACCAGGGAAAATATATGGTGCAGTCAGGAAGAGGCTCTCTGGGGGGCTGCAGGATAGTGACTGAAAAGTGTGCTGTTGGTGTCAGCGGGAATTCTAGTTTGGAGAGAAAGAAAATAAAATAATAATAATAAAGAAGACAACCAACTAGGCAAACAAAAAAAAGAACAACAACAACAAAAACAACCCAACAGCAGAAGCGCGACAGAGGAAAGCCAGGATTGGAGGAGCTGTCACACCAAGGACTTCAATGTCAGGTTATGGAAGTGCCATGTCACATTTGTCCTTTTCGTTTCTTTATCATTTTTTAATGAGATATAGAGGGAGAGAATTAGACACCCTCAACAGGGCCCTCACTGCTGGGCTTCAGGAATTATGAGAGTGCGTCCCTGTGTGTTTCAGGTCTCTGTGGGTCTGGATCGTGGTTTCCCATGTGCTTCTGCATCGCAGTACGGCACCACCTGCAACACCACGACTGAGCCCCTTGTCAAACTTTTCCTCCAGGCTGAAAATCTCTCTATAAGATTTATCTTTATTCTATGTCCTGGTTCTAATTTTAACTAATAACTGCATATCTTCACCTTAAATATCAATCATGATCAGTATCTCTTCTGTCCCTTTTCCACCAACATACTAAGTATTCTGAAGCCCACACCTGGCTTACTGTAATGCCTTTCAGCGCTACACTCTCTTCAGCGACTCTAACTTATCTAGAATATTGCTATCAGTGGATCCATTTTTTCCTAGCATCTTATGAAATTTTCAAATGAATATAAAATTGAAAGAACTATACAGTAAGCACCAATATATCCAATTCCTCGAATTTCTACAGATTTTCTTATTTTACTCCCTCACATATTTATCCATGTAGATGTCTCTCTACCCATTTGTGATTCCATCTTGTTATGGTGCATGTAAAACAAGTCGCGTACAAAAGTACACTTCATTTCTGAATCATTCGGAATGCATATCATTAACTAGCATTCGGTATTTGTGTATATAGTTCTTTGGTTAGGTAAAATTTACATATAGTGAAATGCATAAATCTTAACTGCACCAAGTGACAAGTTGACAACGTATTTTGAAGCTCCATCTTCATTATGCCATTCCCTTTACGAGAAACCCAAATGGTTTCTTATCATGTAACACAATAAGGCCCCTAAATCTTTTCCCAAAACATCCGCAGTAATTCCTCCATCAGCTCTGAAGCCCTTTCTGTCCACTGCATGGGTCCCACCTACACTGTGGTGCTTAGTTACACTTCTGCAGGCACCGCACGGGAGAAAACCCAGAGGTCGCGGAGGTAGCTGACACACTGGACTTTATAAGCAAATGACTCTTGGAGGACTGGACACCTAGGCTACCTCTCAGGATCTCCCACTAACTTGCTTTGGAATTTAGGATAAATGACCTAATCTGGGACCAGCAGTTACCGTAATGGCTATGTCGCTGGACTCCCACGTAGTCGACCATGGTTTGCGTCCCAGACCCAGTGGCTTAAAACTCACGCGGGGCGTGTGTGCGTGCGTGCCCAAGATCCTGAGAGGAAAATGGAGGAGAAGGGATTGCGGCGTGACCATCACCCCTGGGGGGTGATTTCTTGCTTTCTGTCTCTATGTCTCTCTCTGTCTGTCTGAAAAGCACATGTGCCCTATAGCAAAAACCTCTCTAAAAAAACCCAAAAAAACAAAAACAAACAAACAAACAGAAAAACAGGATAAATGACCTAATCTAAGTCTCAGATTCCTAATCTTTACATTGTAAATCCATCCACAAAATTTCCCATCAGGTTTTTGATAACAGAACCCCGAGGGTGCCTGACACATGGCAGGTGCTCAACAAACATGCTCATTAACATTGGTAAGACGTCGGGAGGGTCCTGCCTCCAGAAACCTCAAACCCTATCTCGTATTTCCTGTACTGTGCTAATAAGAAAATAATTTTGTATAAATAATGTTTTTAACTCAAATATGATTATTTTAAAATAATAATTTTATTTTGTATTAAGAAGCAAAGCTTCTCTTTATACTTGGTCCGAACAAAAGAGCCTATCTACAAATTATCTACTGTTCTGTTTCTTTATTTGGGTTTACATGGGAATGAATGAACAGAGTAGAGATAAGGTAAGTGAAAAGATGGATGAACAGTAAAAGAAAGAAATAATCCTTTAAAAAATAATTAGACAAAACACATAGGCTGAAAGCTAATTTTTAAAGGATTATTTATTTCTTTTACTGTGTTTTCAAGTCTTCTTTAAGTAATCTGAATATGCACAATACTAGCTAACCTATCTGTATCATAAGATCTGATTTTCTGAATAACAAACTGAAAATGTGTAAAATGTTGAGCTCAGCACTGACACCAAGGTGTGCAATACATATGAACTGTTACTGTTCTTATATTCTCCATTTAGAGAAAAACTACTCACAGAAAAATCTTCCTTCATATATACAGTGGATGCCTATTTAGAACGTGAGTGTGCTACCAAAATTCACTGTGCCAAACCCTAGGAATATAATGATCAGATGAGGCATTTATGGGGCCACTAAATAATTACGTCAATCTGTATCATTCTTAGCCATCTTGTTCTGCTCTCAGAACAAGTATGCCTTTGTCACTCCACACTCTCCTATCAGAAGTCTTTCCAAACTATGCAAAACGCACCTAGGATTAGTGACCTTCGAATTTGTAGTTAGCTTTCAGCATATGTGTTTTGGCTAATTATTTTTTAAAGGAGTATTTATTTAATTTTATTTGTTAGTATTATTATTTTTAAAAATTTGACGAAAGAGGGAACCAGAAGTTAGCATAATGGCTATGTCACTGGAGTCCCACATAGTCGACCGTGGTTCGCATCCCAGACCCGGTGGCTTAAAACTCATGCCGGGCGTGTGTGCATGTGTGCCCAAGATCCCAGGAGGAGAATGGAGGAGAAGGGATTGCAGCGTGACCATCCCCCCTGGGGAGTGATTTCTCGCTTTCTGTCTCTATGTCTCTCTGTGTCTGTCTGGCGAGCACACGCACCCTATAGCGAAAACCTCTCAAAAAAAATTTGATGAGACAGGGAGAGAGAGAGAGAGAGAGAGAGAGAGAGAGAGAGAAAGGGAATATGAAAAGCAAGCTGCCAGATTCAGGATTTGAACTGGAATCTACCAAGTGGGAGTTCAGCACCTTAACCACTATACCACCTGCTGGCCCCAGTTTTGTCTAATTTTTTAGATGGGCAATCAAAAAAAAATAATCTTTGTATGTTGTTTTCATCTTAGTTTAAACAAAATCATCTTGAAAAAGTAGAAATACTAAGAGTTGAATCCAGAAAGCATTCAACGTGGAACTGCAACTGCTGGGTTTCCAGTCTAGCCCCTCAAGTTCAATGCAAGTTACAAAGGGTGAGAAGCTGCATTCCTTCACCTACCACAGACCAAGTACAAAAGATCTGTGCTAAATAAATACGTAAATAGTTTATTATAGTTTGGTCAGCAACAGTTTTCCTTCTGGTAGAGGGCCTGTAATGAGCCAAAAAGCAATGAATTGTTCTATTTCCATTTTCCAAATGTGAAAATAAAGAGTCATTAGGGCTGGTAGGAGGCATAGTGGTTAAGGCACTGGACTTCCACATGGCCAACTGCAGTTCAAGTCCCAGAACTGGTGGCTTTAAACTCACACCAGGTGTGTGTGCATGTGCGTGTGTGGCCAAAATCCCAAGGGGAGAATGGAGGAGAAGAGATTGTGGTGTGTTCCTCCTCTGCGGAGGTGATATCTAGCTTTCTCTCTGGAGAAGAGATTGTGGTGTGTTCCTTCCCTGTGGAGGTGATATCTAGCTTTCTCTCTCTTTGTTTCTCTCTGTCTCTCAGGCCTATAGCAAAAATCTCTGTCTAAAAGAAAAGTTATTAAGTCTGAGAATTTTGGTGCATTTTAGGAAGAGTGGATGTGGAGCTTCCCTGATGGCAGTTAAAATGATGTATTCCTATATTTTCCCCCTTTTCTCATTTCAGGAGAAAGATGAGATGGGAAACAATACACATGGCTATTGAATTTCACCTTAAATCGGTCTATTTATACATCACAATTTCTTCATAGAGCTTTGGTTGTAAATGTCAATGAAATGAGAATCAAATGAGGGAATACATGATGTGTCTCTGCAGTAATTAGTGGGATAGAAATTTGACAATTATCCAGTTAATCTGATCAACAGAGGCAGCCAAATTGGGTAGTTTATGTCTCATGGTGGATTTATTTGGCCTAGTCAACCCAAATTGACTATGCACATTAATTACATTAACAACACAGCTGCCAACCTCCTCCTCACTGTAGGATACATGGAAAGGACTCAAAAATGGGGAGTTATGAAGGGTACAAAGGAAACCAAGATGAAACGATAAGGAATAACGAATCGAATGTAGCCGAGATGGCGGAAAAGCAGGTCTCGTTGTGAGGGAAAAAGCCAAGATTATAAAAAAATTAAAACACAATATGTAGTAATATAAAAAAAATGAAAGAAGAGAAGTGGCAAGGGGAGATGGCATGAGCCTGTGGAGATCACGTCAAGCGACCTTTTGCTCTGGTAGATTAAAGACGATCTAAAAACTCTGACTTCTTTATTTATTTATTTGCTATAGAGGTTTTTGCTATAGAGTGTGTATGCTTGCCAGAAAGACAGAGAGAGACAGAGAGACAGAAAGTGAGAAATCACCCCCCAGGGGGATGGCCACGCCGCAATCCCTTCTCCTCCGTTCTCCTCTTGGGATCTTGGGCACGCATGCACACGCGCCTAGCATGAGTTTAAGCCATGGAGTCTGGGACTTGAACCATGGTCAGCTACGTGGGAGTCCAGCGACATAGCCATTATGCCAACTGCTGTTCTCTGACTTCTTTAGTTTTTAATGACTCAAGTAATGCTCTTCTTTATTTGAAGTATTTGAACTACAATGTACTCTGTCCCTTGTCTGATCAATCATTATAGATGACATGAGTTAGGAAACATACAAAATAGAATTATTGCCTACTATAAAATTATAGGTGATCCATCTAAGCTTTGTCCGGTTTTAAAGATTTTTGTTCTGTCTTGAGCTGTCGATAGATTCATGTACCTACTATTTGAACAGAATCCTAACCCATTTCCTGGCTTTAAGTTTTAAGCAAAGTTCCTTAGTATTTCTTTGATTTATTACAGTTAAAATGGCTTTTCTTGAAAAAAAAATTTAAGGTGAAAAATTCAAGGATACAACCACCCACCTACCATGTTAGATGATATGAATTTAAAGAAAGATTGTAGAGTTTATTGACCTCAGAGATGTTAACAGAAAAGAAACACCAATATGGCTTCAGGTCTTACATTGAGTTATTAATTGAGAAAATATGGAGAAAACACTGATTTCTGAGTGTCAGCAAACAGCATCCATGCCTTTTGCTATCCACACCCTCCAAAAAATCTCAGAAAATCTCAGTTGATGGATAGATTTTGAATAGATGCTCCCATTTCATCAGCAATTTATTCTACTAAGACACATGAGTATCTGCAAAAATTTAGCAATAAATTGAATGTAATCAGTCTCATTTAAGATAATCCCTTTCACTGGAAAAGAAACTACCAGTACAAGGTGGCTTTGTATTTCAGCTCAGTGTATGGCAGATGGTTGGTGACAAGGGATGATTTCTTTCCTTGGCACCACACAGCCACAGGTAATTCAATCACTGTCAGAGTTATTATGAGACCCAAATACCGGCCCACGTTAGCTTTATTATCCAGCCTGGAAAAACAAGCCCAGCTTTACTGACATTCCACAGTCACTAGAGCTGTGTCATTAATTCCATGGGGCATATTCAGGACCAATAGTTCTTAATCTTCAGTATTTCTTATTAAGACAAGTTGCCGTAAGTCAAGCAAGGCAGAATGGCAGGTATTGGGGTGTTAGAATGTATGTGATCACATTATTACATATTGTCCAGATTGGGATTATTTTTCTAGCTGTACTGGAAATATCTAGGATTAAACTATTTTGGCCTAAAATGGCCACTGTACTTCCACATTTAGATTCCTATAAATAAGCCAAAATCGTACGTGTTAGGCTGTTTTCTTGAGCTGATTGCTAGGTTATAGTCACAGGCATCCCACCTTTTAAACCGTGTTAATGCAGACAAACTTTGAAACGTAACCAGCCCGAATTGTTTCCCTACCTCACTCCTTCACTTCTGTTTTTGTACCTCATGTTCCCGTTTCTGTACACGTCACTTTCCTTTCCCAGAATGTGAACACCATGTGGCCATGAGGCTAGCCAGAATTGTCTGAAAGCTGGTCTGCAAACTCCCCGATTTGGATGGTATTTTCTCAATTAAAACTCTTCTGATTAAATTGGTTTATTTTCCTTTTAACACTAGGCGCCATTCACTTTTTCTCCCAGGGCATCTAACACACATTTGTTGGAGCAAGAGCTGTACCAGCACTGCCGGGTTCGACTTCCAGGGACAGTGGGGGTCACCTGTGTTTACATTGTCCAATACGGGAATCACTAAGCACTTGTCACTACTGGGCACTTGCATGTGCAACCGAAGAACTAAGCTTTAAACTGTATATAATTGCAATTAATTTACATTTAGAGTTAAATAGCTAAGGTAGCTCAAGCCTACCAGACTGGACAGTACAGCTCTAGAGTCAATAACCAGCTACTCATTACTATAAATTCACCTTTATAGAATTTTTTTCCCATTGATCTCCTAAAGTAAATCGTTTTCGCCTTGTTTTCTTTTTTTTTTTTCCCCCAAAAGATGATTTCTTTTGAAAGACAGAGAAACAGAGAGAAAGCTAAATATCCTCAACAGGAGCTCCAGTGGTGATTCTCCCAGCCTTTTGGCCGACCAGGGTCCCAGGCACCTACGCTCCTGTGTACTGGTCAGCTCAGTTGCCCGAGCTCCAGTCTCCTACGTGATTTCCAGCACTGCAGGGCACCACACTGTGGCTATGCCACCATGGCTCAGCCCAAATCTTTTTCATCTTGACCTGAAGGGCCCAGACTCTTAGAGAAAGACTTCTCTCATCTCCTGTGGGAAGGGTAAGGTGTATCATATCATTAGGCAGGTTTAAAAGACATGAAATCTTGACCTCATCTCGCAAGTTGTGATGATTGGGCTGTCGACTTGACTGGACTAAGGAATATGGGGCAATCTGTCAAAGCATCATTCTGGGTATGCCGGTGGGGTGTTTCCAGAGGAGATTGGTGAGTCTGAATGAAACAGGTGGGGAAGATCTGCCCTCCCTGAGTCTGAGCACCATCTAATCAACAAGGGGCCTGCAGGTCTCTTCTGAGAGAGCAGGATAGACTTCTGCTGCCGCTCCAGACACCAGATGTAAGGCTCACCTGCCCATGGACTCTAGGATGCACACCATTAGCACCCAGGGTTCTTAGACTTTCAGCCTTAGACTGAGAGTTACCTCATCGGGTTTCCTGTCTCTGAGGCCTTTGGATTTGAACTGAGTCGTGGTAGCAGAATCCCAGGATCTGCAGCTTGTCAAGATCACAGGAACCAATGCCCCAATAAACCCCTCGCACATAATCCGTACATAACTTACTGCTTCTGTCTCCCTGGAGAACCCTGGCTAATATACAAGTCCACTGGTTTCTATTATACTCGACAAGGGAAATGAAAGAAAAATGGAAGTACAATATAGAAGAGCCGAAGTTAAATTGAAGTGGTCCACTTTGAACATCTGGCTCCGTTCCCTCCCTCTGCCTGTCCTCTCTAATGAGTGGTTGGAGTGGCTTTTTTCTAAGCATCTGAGGTGCCTATACTTGGCTGTACATTGTGTCAAGAGAGCGGAGCTGCCTACATTCCTGGTGATAGGCCAGAGCTCTTTAGCTAAAGGGGCCCAGAACACAGAGACAGAACACCGACAGTGACCCCAGGACCACTGTGTCAGATCCACGAGCCAATCTGCAGGCTTGTTTCTGAATTTCACTCACCAGAGACAGTATTTCTTAACAAGTAATTCTGATTCCAGCTACAGCTGTTTTCCAGACTTCCCCATTAGAAAGTCACCTTTATCTTAAGGCATGTTCAAAGTGGCAGCAGATGTGAATTATTCCGATGTTGAAATAAAACTATATCCATCTGCTAGCATTGGAGGAGATAAGATGTTACTGATCTTGAATTTTGGGGGATGTTCTCTTCAGGGATTTAGACGCTGACAACAGTTAAAGGTGGAGTTCAAAGCGGTCCTTAGAAACCATGAAGCCGAGTTTAAGAAACGAGACCCTTTGTCTGCCAATCCAGTCCAACACTCACACAGCATTAATATAGGAGAAAGCCACCCAGAAAATAAAGACATATTTTGAGGACCATATTAATTTAAAGAAAAAGAAGATAATATATTTCACACACTCCTGTACCTATCACTTGCCAGACTATGACACGGCTTCAGACATCATTTTATAGGATCACAGAATCTCACTAGGATGGCAAGAGCTTTCTTTACTTGGGCTATTGTCGTGTGAAGTTCAAAGCTACGGGCTCACTGGGCCTCTCGCAGTATCTTCGGTTTGGAGAGTCCTCTCTGTGAGCAAGAACGTAAACACCTCCATGAGAAGCTGATACTTGAGCACAAGTGTAAGAAAAAGCAAGGATGCCAATCATGCTGACACCTGGGGGAGGGGCATTCTGGGCAGTGGGGGCAGAGGATTTCACAGGCAGCAGGAGCCACCCTTTGGAAGTAAGCTCAGACCCCTTTGTCAGACGACTCAAAGGCTGCAGTTCTGAGCGTGGCCCAGAGTGAGAAGTCCCGTAGTGGTTGCAGCTGGGAGACAAGCAGCCTTGATACCAGAGCAATAATGAACGGAAGACTCCACACTGCCAGAGGCACCACGGTAAGTAAAAATGCAGTGCAATTCTCCGTCGAGATGAAGTGGAGAACTGAAGATTGAATCCCGGGGGTGGATTGACTCCTAGGGTGTGGGACCTAGACCACACTGCTTTAGCAGAGATCCGTGGAAAGCAGTTCCCAAGATGCTGTTTGTCCCTAAAGACCCCAGGCCTGATCACAGATATCAGCTGGCCACAGGACTCTTACTTTCTCTCATTAGCTTGGAGCACAGGTTACACTGTCCAGTAGGTGAGCAACAATTCGGTGAACAATGGAACTTGCCCGTGACGAGGAGGTCGGGTTGTTGCAACATAATGGGAAAGCAAGAAATATGTTAGAATATTGGGGGGATTGGGGTCCATGTGGCAGGTTTTCATTGACCCCTACCTAGGTCCAACCTCAAATGGGAGATTGCAGTAGCAGCAGGCTGGAAAGGGTAAGATAATCAGGAGTGGAGGTCAGACACCTCCCCACCCACCCTCTTAGACTACAGAAGTGGTCAAGCACGGGCGCTGTTCGGAATGACTGATAGGAGGAGAGGATGACTCAGCTAGGCCTGGGCAGCTGCACCGGCAAGAGCTCATTTTACCAATCTGTGTCCTTCATTTTTTCCTCAAAAAATTGTAACCAATCATCATCTATAAGAATCTGTGACAGGATGGAATGAGGTCATACTGGTTCTGAGTAATGCAAAGGACGGACCACAGTGCAGTGTCAGTATTCCAAGATCCATTTTGGCCCTTGTCACTGTCTCACCATTTCAGCACATTCCTCTGTCTGTTCCTGAGAGCTGTTTTCTCACATCCTGGAACCGATTCTTCCTGGAAAACTGCCTTTCGGCTTGTTGGGCAGCTTATCTGCTTGTGAAGCAAAGTGAGGTGGCTGAAAGATTTTTTGTCCCGGGTGACCCAAAGTTGCTGAATGGGAAGTTTTGCACGATAAATGCCTTGCTCTCTTGTCTCAGCAGAGGACAGAATACAGACTCCCCATGCTGGAACAAGGGACTGCTCTCAGCTTCTCCTCCTTTCTCCTCCACCTCTCATCCTTTATTGGCTGCTCTTAGGAATCCTCCCACAGTAAATCATTGAAAAATATCCTCATCTCAGGATCTGCTTTAGGCCACCTAACCCAAGACAGATTTTATTATATAGTTATGTGAAAAACTTAAGACATTTTAGCTTGGAATTCACGACAGAGATTTGGGCTACGACTATCGACTTGAGAGTCGTTGGCCTATTGCTTATATAGAAAGTCATGAAACTGAGGGAGTAAGAGTGTGAAGAGTCTTCAAAAGAGCTATGAAAAATGCACATTATAAAAGAGACTGTGCAGGGAGATCAAACATATTTTTGCACTTGAATTCCATTTTCCACAAACTTTTGAAATGTGTTCATATATAAAGAAAAAGCCTTGAGATGAAAGTCTCAAGTTTTCCTATTTTTCTGTTACCACCATTACTAATTCAACTAAATATTTTTTTTTCTTTTTTTTGGAGAGGTTTTTTCGCTATAGGGCGCGTGCGCTCGCCAGACAGACAGAGACAGACATAGAGACAGAAAGCGAGAAATCACCCCCCAGGGGGGATGGTCACGCCGCAATCCCTTCTCCTCCATTCTCCTCTTGGGATCTTGGGCACA
>NW_006160006.1:3949296-3961666 GCF_000334495.1 Tupaia belangeri chinensis | reverse complement strand
ACATAGAGACAGAAAGCGAGAAATCACCCCCCAGGGGGGATGGTCACGCCGCAATCCCTTCTCCTCCATTCTCCTCTTGGGATCTTGGGCACACACGCACACGCGCCCGGCGTGAGTTTTAAGCCACCGGGTCCGGGACGCGAACCGTGGTTGAGTACATGGGAGTCCAGCAACATATCCATTACGCTAACTGCTGGTTCCCCTAATTCAACTAAATTTATACTCACTTCAATGTTGGTCTTGGGATGGTCTTGGCCCTTGACTTGGACTCCATGAAAGGTCTTGCATGAGTCCACCTCATTCCCAGCTATTTCCTAATTATACATTCTACTTTCCTTCATCAACCTATCAAACCTACCCTCTAAAGATATGCAGTCTGAGGTTATGGGTGATTTATAGGTCCCTTGTATAAGCAAACCGAGATGGATATCTCAATAAATCAGAACATTAAACACCTGCTCAGAGACGCAAACACTCAACTCATGTTCAGCTCAAAGAATTCCCAGAACATTTTCCACATGGGGAACACTTTCACCTTGACTTTACCAGAAAATACTTGGGAGTCTTAAAGGCAAATCTGGCAAAGTATGGAGAGATGAAGATTTACGGAAGTAAAATGAAAGTATACATTTGATTAAAAGACAACATATTAAAAAATTGTATGGTCCCTATAATGCCTTATATACCCTACATCCTCAAAAATATTTGTTGAATAAATTGTATTGACTATACCGCACATCTTCATTTATTACAGAAAGAACCGAGATACAAGAGTTAGCTCTTAGAATAATATTACATAAACAATATACCATCTTCATTTTAACATTATCTAAGATATTTCTAGGTTGAAACTAACTGAATAATTTAGACTTTAAATGAAGTCTATGGAATAGAATGGGAAGTGTTAGAAGATAACTGAAATATTTTGTTAAGGCTGTAGTTTTCCAATTTCTTTTCATAAGTAGATTGGATTTTGTGAGCTACTGCCTACACAAACCAGAAAGCAAAGCATTTTAGTTAAAGAAAATTCTGTTGACTAGCATTGGAATTACAAGTTTTCTTCCTTTTTGACAGTTTATTTTTGAAAGATTTTTCTTGCAAAATATATAATATGCAGCTGCTAGTTGAATTAAATGATCTTTTACCTTAGAAGAAATAAAAGAAAGGCTAAATTTGGCTATTTTTTTCATCTCAAAAAACCTATTTGTGAATCAAATATGTGCTAAAAAGCATCAGCAAGATCTATTGGGTCGTCGGAAAAGTCCTGATGTATTTTTCTATGTTTTCCTATGCAAAAATGTGTCACGACTTTTCTGACAACCCGATAATACCAGCAGCAGCTTCTCAATAATAAAGGAGGTAATGGATAAATGAGCTCTGCTTTATTCACACTCCATATATTTTGAACACATCACATACACTGCTTTATTTTGATATGGCTTCTCTGTAGCTTTTGCACCAACTTTAACCTTTCTAAGGCTCGTCAACCATACTAAAAATGGAAGAGAGAGAGAAAGGGTCATAGGTTTGTCCTATTTACTAAGCAAAGCGGAAATAGAAACAAATAGAAAATTAAATGTGGAATCACCAGAAAACTAACTATAATTACAGTGGAGTAATACATAATACGAAGATTCAGAGGTTAATAATGAAGGAGATCATTTTTTTGATGTTCCCTAACAATACCACATCTATTATCATTCCATGGTTGGAATTTTCATATTCACAATAGCAAGATCATGTTTCTAATGTGCAATAACTGAATGGCAAAACCAATTTTGGTTCATTTCATGCATAGTAACTAAAAAGGTCCCGACGATCCTGGTGGGTTCTCAATCCGTTTCTCTGTTTCCAAGTCAGATAACACTGGAAAGGGCAGGCTAGAGAGAATGGATTCTATTATTCCAAGTCCCATCTCAAAGGCCCCTTGAAAACTATTTTAGGTACTGTCCTCATTATAATCTATGTTTCCATGCTCTGTACTTAACACTCCTTCAAACACGCTTGCCTCAGAACTGATCAACTCACACATCATTCTCCAAGAAACCTCTTCTGGTACTATCCTGTCCCGACTACCTGGACGCGAACTCCCCCCCGACTCCCATAGCCTCTGTCCACACTGCTCTTTGGAGTAGTATGTCACATGTCCCTTTTGGCCAGGCCGAGGTTCAGGAATTTTTCTGAGAACTCAGGACTGAGCACACAACTGGCTGTGGTTTATCACAGTGAAGGATGCAAAGCAAATCGACACGGGAAATAAGGCACCAGGCAAAGTCCAGAGGAGACCTGGAACAAGCTGCTGGGCCCTGTCCCGTGGAGAGGCCCAGGGTGTGCCCATTCCTGCACAGGGAGCTGTGGCTACAGGGATGCATTCCAACCGGGAAACACGTTAGAGACTCGGTGTCCACGGTGCCCACTGGGGCTGTCACGTGGCACCCACTGGCCTAGCAGGTGGCAGAACCCCTAGAGAGAAAGCAGGGGTCTGGGATAAGCCATAAGCATTTGCAGTTCAGGCACAGAGATCACTCAGAAGGCGGTGCCAGATGCCAGCCAAGGGCCAGCTTGCCAACAGGCCTGTGTAGGGAGGAGTCTTGGCCCTCAGGTTAACCGTTTGTGCACAGGTAGTTATACAGTTCTAATTTATATTTTATACCCCTTCTCCCCCCCACCCCCCATACACACACCAGGTACAGTTTTGAGATACAATTCTTCAAGGGTCTCTTGCCTCTGTACACATCTAGTAAACAGATGCTAGACTGATTTTTCTCCAGACTATCTTTCAAAGGATGTTTGTATAAGGGATGGCATTGCAAGATAGGGACGAGGTCTCCCTAGACAGGAATGGGCAGGCATGCTTGTTGTCTATGACAATATTAGGGCTTTACAAACGCAGGCTTCCAACCCCATAACTATCCAGGGTGTGTGTGCAGATGTCACCCAGCCATTTGGTGGTGGTCTATAGGGACAGGGCTCAGAAAACCAGCATGGGAAATGGCTATTTTTCTAAACCAAACTGAACATAACAAAAATCTCTAAGTTGGAAGATGCTCTTGTTTCTGTAATGCCTGAAGTTTATTGCTAGTTTGGTGGTCCTCTTCAGGGAAAACAGTATAAAATAACTAACACACAGTGACGTCCAGGACTGTGAAGGGTCCCGGCAAATACGCCTGAAGCAGAAGGCCCATTTGTGATGACTCCATCTTGGTCCAATTTATAGTTTTAAAAGTCATAATTTTCCATCTTGACAAATGGTTCAAAAGTGCCTTCTGCTGCCCAAACACCATGCCTATATATCACATAGTGCCTTGTTTTAGAGAATAGCTCTTACATTTTATTTCCTATGGAAAATAAAGATCTAGACTATCTTTCCTAAGTCATAATCTTTTCAACAGTCTGGTGTCTTGTAGGATTTATGGACAGCCTAGGGAGTATTTCCTTTTCTCATCCACTGACTCTATAACCTAAATATGACCAAACGAATGTCTTTATTAAATTGATTTCTAAAGCCTACCTTGGTGACAAAAATAGTTAAATTCCAGCAGAGTTGAGCTCGAACTCCTGAAAAATTAAATCCATGGGAATCGTACCATGAATGTTGATATAGTTGCAACTTGAAATGTGGCAGATCTGTGGTGTATGAAATGAGAGGAAAAACACACTAGACATTACACTCTCATGGGAGCAAACTGCCTCCTGCACACAGCACTGCAGAGAAAACATTACTTATTTTCTTGTGTCACAGCTTGTACTTTTATCACTGCAAAAGCCAGAAATAGTTAAAACCACGAATAAGCCACGTTTGTATACATGTCACAGGGAGTAATTATAGCTTAAACAGCATATTTTACTCGAACTTGTGAAATGTCGAAATCAATAAAGAAAGTGAATATATTTCACCTACTTTTGAAATGTTACTTGATCGACTTGCAGATCGCCCTGGGGATTTGTCATTCTGGAAAAAAAAAATAGACACATTGATTAAAAGGAAGCATGGGGATTAGCTGGTGGCACACGGTGACATGGTATTCTGTGAAACTGACTCACAAGGGAGGGGTCAGGGTTCACATCTGGAGTCCTCCTTGAATACACTGGGTATAAACATGCCCTGAGTCTGGCGCTGCTTAAGGCTGGAAGTGGGTCATGGTGTCCAGACCCCAGTGGGGGTGCTGTCTCTTTCTCTTGCTCATGGAGGACGTAAATAATACGACTTTTTATCAAAGGAAGTATATAATCCTTTTTACTACTGAGAAAAAGCACACATGGGAGTACTCTGTCTGTCGGTTCCACACATGGACGTACTAATTGCGTCACAGAATGGCTTTCTTTTACAGAACTGTCTTTATCTAATACATATCAATCTACTTTTGAAAATGTTTCAGTTAACATCTGAGAACATATCAGGCCATGAGTATTTCCAGAAAATAATTATTTCTCCAGAAAAAATATTGTGCAATTTCTTTGAAAATACAATTAGGTCATGAGAGTATAATTCCGTATTTCTCTTGCTTTTGTAGCCAGGAAATTCTGAGTAAATCCTGGTTGTCAGTGTCAGTAAGTAGTCCTGACGGATCCATGCTACATGCATTTAACCTGTGTTATTCTCAGATGTATTTTACTGGGCTTGCCTTTTTTTTTTTTTCCCCATCAATTGTCAAAGGGCGTGTGTGCTTACCAGAAAGTGAAAGAGAAACATGGAAAAAGTACTCCCCAAACTGTGCATAGCCACGCCACAACTCTCTCTGCTCTGTTTCTCCATCCCGATGGACTCTGGGCACACACGCACATGTGCCTGGCATATTTTTAAGCCATGAGGCTGAGATTTGAACGGCGGTGGTATTTGGTTCCCTCAGCCATGAGGCTACAGGGCTAGCCCTTTACTGATCTTTTCTGTTATTTTACATGCTTTTAATACTTAAAACATTGGGATCGGAAGATGGCATGATGGTGAAGGAGCTAGACTTCCATGTAGCTGACCAAGGTTTGAGTCCTGCTCCTTGTGCTTAAAAATCATACTGCTCTAATAGCCAGGCTACTCATGCTTGTAAATTCACTTTAGAAGCTGCAATAATAGACAGTCGTCCAATGTATAAAAATAAATAAGTAAATAAACTATAAAAAAATTCACACTGGGCATTTGTACCCCAAATCCTGAAAGGAGAATGGGGAAAAGTCTGTGGCATGGCCGTCCACCTGGGCGGGGGGGATTTCTCACTTTCCCTCTTTCTGAGACAGCTCCAGAAAGCCCATGTGCCCTACAGAAAAAAAAAAAAATCCCTTATAACATTTCCTTGAAAAAATTTAAAGGATTCTATATATTTGAACATTAAAACTTGAAAAATGTATACCCAGTCCTCTTGCCTCTAAGAGGACTTCCGAGTTAGCTGAAGAGAAGTGTGAGAGAGCATCTGGGCAGGTGCGTGTCTGGAGATCGCGTAGGTTTCTGCAGAAAGGCGCCTTACTCAGTGCAGCCCTCTCCGTGGAAGCCCAGAGACACCTGCTCCTGGCACTCACAGAGTGCAGGGCAGGCCCTGGGCTCATGACTGAGCTAGCAGGGTGCTCTCTGCTCTGCCACTCATCTGTTCAGAGATAAGCGACAGGAAATCCAGTCTATGGGCAAGTTGCAATTTACATGGAAAAGCAGGTCATGGGGTACAGGAAATGTTGGAAAAACTGGCTCTGGATTCCAAGAGTTTGTGAAGTGTCCCTGAAATACAGGGACAATGTAAAACTTTTCTGGATTCAGCCCTAAAGGGAACCCAAGTAGAAAATGACAGTCCTCCTTGACAGAGGTCGTTTTTGGAGAACTAAGTTGTCGTAACAACCTGTGGGTCTGAAATGGTCCCCGGATGACTCCTTGAGACAGTTCCAGAAGGACAGCGCTAACAGGGTATGGCAGATGTGTTACCGAGGAGGACAGGAGCTGCCTTCCCGCACACCGTCACTGTCAGGCACAGGCCAGACGGTCCAGCTGAGCAGCCTCCTCCCTTCCCATGCAACATCTATCTATGAACACCGGTGTCGCTGTGGAGCATGTCCTTACAGACGGAGAGGAGTCACAACCACAGGGTGAGTTACACCTAAGAGTGTGATGCTGGAGATTAATGTGTGTGCTACCCGCAGACGCTTTCCCTGATTAGCTTCCTCGGGTGATGGAGAGAGGCACTTTTCTACTGACATCTCAACTCTTCTTCTAGAAACTGGAAAACAAAACCCATCCATCTTTCCTTCTCGGGGAAATTCAGAATTGTGACACATAATTGTGTAAACTAGAGGTAAAAACGCCTCAAATACGTAGTGGTCATGTGGTGGTCATTTTGTTATGTTTTCTATATTTACATGGCATTTGAGGACATGGTTAATCAACTAGGATGGAAAGGTGCTGCAGCAAGAACCAAGAAGCAAAATGGGAAATTTAATGTGGCATTGGATGACTTAATTTTTCAAACTAAATGGGACTTCGTGGTGTTCTGAGCTGTGATTTCCTGCGCAGCAGTGTTGAGTTCGGCACAGGGCTGTAACAAGTAGTTCCCATGCTCTTCACTTGCACTGCCCAGTCTCATGGGGAGGAAGCGTGTGCTTGGTTACTTACAAAGATCTTTAACTGGAAATCCATTGGTTCTGTTTTTCTTATAATACAAGATCAGATACAGAAAGAAAAAAAATGGAGTAAATGGAGACAGATGCAGGCAAAGGTACCGCCATGGCTGAGTTCCCCATGGCATTGGAAAAGGCGAGTACATCAGATAATTAGCCCTCGGGAGCAGGGAGCGTGCACTGGCGCAGTGCCTGCAGTGAGGTGTGGTGGGAGGCCGGCTCTTAATTAGGCCTGCGGTGATGTTCTATTGAATAGCTCTGGCAGAAGGACAGTGTTTGACATTTCTGGACTTTCATTTCCTCACTGTAAAATGAGGGAGCTAATACCTTGGGGATTGCTGAAAGGATCAATGAGTTATAAATAAAAACATTTTATAAATTGCAAGGTTGTAATACTTCTTTTATTAGTCACAGATAGAGAAAACACACAAAAAGATCCCACAAAAATTATGACTATCACAAGTTACTAGACCTAATTTTCACAAAAACATCTTCATTTTTATGTCTTACAATTCTGCTTCTACTGTGGATTAAATTCGGGCATATAAAATTTAAGAGTGAAAAATTAAATTTTTCTCTGTGCAAGGGATTAGGGAAGCTGGTATGTCTGGGTTTTGAAGCAAAGCACTAGAAGTGCTTTCTTTGTTGGAGAACTTCCAAAGCAATCTGTCTAATTTGTTATTAATTAGTTGGGTGGCTTTTCCCATTACGATTGCAAAGACATATTCTTCTTTGCAGATTAGTCAATACAGTTGTCAAACCTCACTAAGATCAGTTTAAATACTTTACCTTAGATTAAATATAAGCTATCTCAGAATCTACCATAATTTACTGGGGTCCAAATTATAGCCTTGTAGGTCAACAAAAGTTGGAGCCAACAAGAGTTTGTGACAAGTCTGCATGAACAGTACGAGGGCATCAGGCAGAAACAGTCCATCCTAGCATATTGTTCACAGAATGCAGAGACTTCCAGCTTTATAAGTGCACTTGAATATTTTCAAGACGTTTCCAATTTTTAAGGAAAGTGATATAGCTCATTTAAAACAAAATAGGCTGTGTTGAAGGATAGGTCACATGGCAGGATGTGAAATGTATCACATACGAGTTCTCCGTAGACTACACTGTTGGTCAGAAGGGGGCAGTAAGGAAGACTGAAGGAGGTTTTGCAAGTCAGCTGAAGAAAGCTAATATTCCTGTGCCAAGAATCCAGATGAAGACTTTCTCAGAGACCATCAAGATGATGGTATTCTGTAGGGTATTTTTTTTTTCTAGGTTAAAAGTCAAGAGTATTTGAAAAGAGAAGATATAATTTGGACAATCATCTGAAGAATTGTAAGTAAACAGTACAACTATTTTTGCTATGGCAATTAAAACTTGGAAGAAGAAAGATCTGAGGTCGGCAGGTGATATGTTAAGGTGCCGGACTTCCACATGTCCAACCACGGTTCAAGTCCCAGACCTGGTGGCTTGCTTTCTCACTTTTTCTCTCTCTCTCTGTCTCTCTCTGGTCAAATGAAAAAATTGTAATGATAAATTTAAAAAATAAACAATTATTAAAAAAAGATCTTTAAAATCATTGTGGCTTATGAGCAAAAAATAAACAAGAACATAGAGAAATTGAGTAATGCAATAAAAATGTGATTAATACATATATGAAAAGAATTTTCCATCCTTAAATACAAAAACTTAATGTCTATGAAACATTTAAAAATTCTTTGGTATAAAATAACAACTTAGAGGATTTCAAGTAGAGATTTTAAAGAGTTCTTTTTCTAACATTTAGCCAATAAAATTAGAAATATAAGTTTGAAAGGTGACTGATAAATCTTCATTACCTGAAAATGAATCAACACTATTTTAGATAGTGCCTGGTCTAAAGGAATAAAAAAAAATCCCTGAAAAATAGCCAGAAATTCCAGAAAATATAACGCTATACTTACAGAACACAGCAAAAGCTATATCTGGCTAAAAATTTGTAACTGTGTTTTTTATTATGAAAAAATAACAGAATATTATAAAAATAAAATAAAAATTAAAACGAATTAAATAAATTCATGTGAGAAGGATAATGTTTCCTTGAAGTAAGTACTTTGACAATAATTGCAAAGCAAATAAACTTTCCATAAGACATTTCCCCCTCATAATTACTTCTAACTTCTTTTTTATTATTTTAAATATTTTAAAAACTTGCATTTAATCATTGTACATCCTTACAGTGTACAACATGTTTTGTTCCCAGAATAAATAAAGTACTAATTAGTCAGGTCATGCTTATTACCATCACATTGTCATCAGCAGATAACTTTATATTTTGTGTTTATTAAATGTATTGTTTATTTCTGTAAGACTTTTTAAGGAAGAGAGCAAAAATATATAAGAAATGAGAGAACAGACACAACCATTGACACACAAAAAATAGAAAAACTATGAAAGGATGCTACATGTATTATTATTGCAAAATATTAAAAACCTATAGGAAAATAATTCCATTCTAGCAAAATAAAATTTCCCAAAATTTATTCAACAGAAGAAAACTTGAAAAGACAATTACCAAAGGAGAGATTAAAAAAGTAAATAAAATTATGCCCCTTAAATGATAAGGGTATGATGATTTTACAACTGAGCTCCATTACACTTTTAAAGAACACATAATCCTACTTGTATTTTTATTTATTCAAATTTTATTGTCTTAGAAACTAAAATTTCCATAATTCATATTATTGATTTCATGTAAATGAAATTCTAAACATGTTAAGATAGTACCCGAAAATAAACAAGAAATAAAAGATAATTATATTCTGGTCTCAAGACTACAGATGTAAAAAAAAAAAAAATTTAAGGTTTTTGCCTTAGGGCATATGTGCTCACTGGGGGGAGAGAGAGAGAGAGAGAGAGAGAGAGAGAGAGAGAGAGAGGAGACAGTGAGAAGGAAAGTGAGAAATCAACCCCCAGAGGGAGTGGCCAAACTACAATCTCTTCTCCTCCACTCTCCTCCCGAGATCTTGGGCAAGCCACTGGGTTTGGGACTCCAACTGCAGTCAGCCCTGTGGGAGTCCAGCAATGTAACTGGACTACACCATCTGCTGGTCCCTATGAAAACTTTAAAAAAATATTAGCAAATATTTAAACAGCATATATTCCTGTTAAACAATTCATATATTACAAAAAGATGCAAGGGAAAGACTAAATAAGATATTTTTTTTTTGAGAGGTTTTTGCTATAGGGTGTGTGCGTTCACCAGACAGACAGAGAGAGACAGGGAGACAGAAAGCGAGAAATCACCCCCAGGGGGATGGTCACACCACAATCCCTTCTCCTCCATTCTCCTCTCGGGATCTTGGGCACGCACACACATGTGCCCGGCGTGAGTTTTGAGCCACCAGGTCTGAGATGCAAACCGCAGTTGACTACGTGGGAATCCAGCGATGTAGCCATTATACTAACTGCTGGTCCCCCAGGAATAGACTAAATATTTGTTTTTGATATTTTCTAATCAGGAAATCTATCAACATATATTAATACATTTAAAGAGACAAACATTATTATTTTATAATTAAATTCTGAAAAAATACTTGAAAAATCTGGGCAGTTTTATTCAAATGTAACTCTAATTAAAAGAAGAATGGGAAAGAAAAGCCCCTTAAAGTGATAAAGACAATAGTCCTAAAACCATTATCCACTGTAATTCTAAATGGTAAAATACTAGAACCATGTCAATTAAATGGTTAGAACTGCTTGTTCTTACTATTATTCAGCTTTCCCTAGAGTTTCTAGCAAATGTAATAACAAAAAATGGAACATTTGGCAGGAAAAATATTCAAACAGATGGAATGAAACAATCATGTTTTATTGATGATATGATATTATACAAATTCCAAGATTCCCTAGCTAGAAAGAAAACTTCTACAGTTAATGAGACCTGTATGGTGGCTAGATACAGGCTAACTATACCATGTAAGTCTACTAGGCTTGCTACAATCCATTCTTCCTTTCCGTGTTAACAGCATTGTAACTGAATACCATCTTCACAGTGACATTGTATCGCCTAGTATTTCTTCCATTATAGGTTGCCTGAGACCAAATTCCCTGTAATGAAATGTCAACACAGCTAATAATTGTTAGTTTTAACCTTTTTAATCTCCCTAGACTTTCCAGCCTTTCCTTCATGCTTTCTCTTCTTGCTCTATATTAGGATGGTAGCAATAGTACAAGCCAGGAAGCCAAGTATCAGAGATGGTAGAGTGGCATTTTCTTGAGCCCTTGATGACTGTGGTGAACAGCTTTCTGCCAACTTGCAGCATCTCCCTAAGTTGTCGTCACAGATAAATAAATGTGCATCTCTTTTGAGCCATTACATTTTTGGATTTATTTATTATAAAATATTTGTCTAGCCTAATGAAGACATTACAAAATGAAAAACTTTCCTTTAGCAGTGACTATATAGAAAAATAGTAATAAAAACAAAAACTATGAACTACTTTGTAAAAATTTAACGAGGAAATTATAAAATCTTATTCAAAAACAAACTATACAACCTTACTGAGGAGTATAAATCAGGATCTGAACAAATGAAAGCACCATTCTGTAATGGGAAGATAATTTTTATAAAATAAAAATTCTCTACAAACTTACATACTAACAGAATATAGTGCAAATTATATTTTCAATAAGATTATTTTTTCTGCAGAAGAAAAAAGGCGGATAAAATCTTAAAAAACAGTGATCTGAGAGAACATATACAGAAAAGGAAATGCCTGAAAATAGCCAAGAAAATAATGAAGGTAGGTAGGTTTCGTATGCTAGGCATGGCATCTATTAAAAGTCACTGTGATAAAGTCAATATGATAGTGGCATAGATTAACCAAAAGGTCAGTGTGAGCAAGAATGGGAAGCTCGAAAACAGATGTAAGTATTTCACATATAACAAGCCTGATATTTCAAGTCAGTATTGAAAGGACATGGGTCTAGTAAGTGCAGCTGGACAACTGGCCACACACGTGGGAGACAAAGTCAGATTGCTGTCACATCCCATGTACAATCATAGACTCCGGATGGAGCCAAGTCTTGCACTGTACTTTGAAATGAGTCTACATTAGAAATTCAGTCTTGGGATGGGGAATTTCTACATAACTAAGTAACCAGAAACTGTGTCACTGGTACAAAGAGATCTTCAAAAAGTTTGTGAGGGATGTGTATTATGAGGAAAACTATGTATTTCAAAAATATTTGCACCAAAATGGATAACTGGAATGAAATATAATTTAACTGAAATTAAAAGTCTATAGTATTAAATTTAATTAAAAACAACTATTTTCCATGAACTTTTTGATGTCCCCTTGTGTATTTGATTATGTTCTGTTTGGAAAAATATAAAAAAAATCAAAGTAGACAAACAAAAATTTGAGTTAGAAAACAAAGCAACACAGACGATTTGTAAAGTTCAATTCTTTATAAATATACAAAGAAGTTTTGTCCATTTATAAAAAAGGGAACAGCAAGATATCTAATGAGAAAAATAACAAAAGATAGGAGTAGAAATCCCAGAAAAGGAACTACTGACTGTCAATAAATACATGAAAGATGCTTCAAATCACAAGAAGTCAGGAAATGTAAATTAAAATAGCAATAAGACATTGCATTATACACATGATGTTGAAAATAATATAAATGAGTGATAGCCTCTGTTGCTAGTGGGGATGGGAAGAAAAAGAACTAAAAAATTGCTAGAAGTGTGGTTTTTTTTTTTTTTTTTTTTTTTTTTTTTTACATCACATTA
>NW_006160006.1:3939453-3949153 GCF_000334495.1 Tupaia belangeri chinensis | reverse complement strand
ACAAAAAAATTGCTAGAAGGTGGGTTTTTTTTTTTTTTTTTTTTTTTTGCAGTAACATTTGAAAAAATCTATGGCAACAGCTGTTAAAATTAAAAATATCATTTTATGCAATAATCTAACTCTTGGGAATTACTAATCCAGATTTAAAAGAACTAGAACATAAGGGCATGTGAACAAGAACACTTACTACAACTCTGTTGATCCGGAAAACCAATCCTGGCAATAAAAATGTACCAGTTGTTAAATTAATTTCTCACCCACCCCTTTCCTCGCTCCCCTCTACATTCCACTTGGGAGCTGGGACTCTTAATTCTCTATTTTGTCATCTGGCTCCTTACTAAATGCTGCCAACAGGGGGCAACACAGAGAAACTGCAAGGCTAGAAAAGAAAACTAGGATTTACTTGGTTCTATGTGCTTCCTGTTGGGGCTTCTCTGCTTCCTGTGCTTCCAAGTCTTACCCTAACAGCTCTTCACCTTGGTAGCTGCAGTGCCCTCCAGTAGCAGCAGCTGGATACAGGATGCAGCTGGTTCCCTCCAGCAGCTGGATTCAGTACACAGGTATCCTAGCACGCCAGAGACACCAGCCTTAGCTGACTGGTTCCCTCTTGAGCAGTTGAGTTTCCGTTCCCTTGGGCTCCTCCTGTCAGCTTTTCAAAATTTCAGTTTCTTTCTTTTGTTCACATAGACCTGAGGATGACTGCTTCTTGCAATTTCTAACTTTGTAATAGTTTGAATTCTATAGGCAATAAATATTTGTATTAGATTCTCTGAGGTAAAACAAAATGTGTGATTTATCTCTCCTAACTGGTAAAATTATAGAAGGATATGACATGTGTATAGAAATTATAATGCAAATATAAAGTTATATCTTTCTGTATTGGCAAATGGTAATGTTCTTAATGTAGTTTTAAGGTTTGGACCAGCAGGTGGTGTGGTGGTGTGGAGGTGGACTCCCACATGGCTGACCGTGTTCTGTGTCCCAGACCTGGTGGCTTGCTTTCTCACTTTCTCTCTATCTCCCCCTGACTGTCTCTGGTGAGCACATGTGCCATATAGCAAACTGAAAAATAAATACATAAATAAATAAAACTAAAATAAATAATTCTTTTAAAAGTATTGTTAAGGTTTAAAAAAAGCAAGTTCTAGAATAATGTAAGAGGGTAATTTCCCTTTTTTTTAAAGCAGAATCCCCACACGAGTCTGTGTGTGTGTCTGTGTGTGTATGCATACATATAGACATATATATGCACACATATATAACATGTGAAACCAGCTATTTATACTTCCATCTGTTCATCATGGTTACCTTAAGACTTTAGCATGCTGGAACTGAGACGTAGCAGGCAAACCCATGGAGATAGTCTAACTTTTTATTTAAACATCTTTGTGTGTTTGGTGTTACTTTACTGTAGTTTTAAAAAAATAAAACAAATTAAGAAAATTAAAGAAACACAAATGGCAAAAACTAGCTTTACTCATCAAAGAGCATATATCATAAGGGTGGGGGCGCATGTGTGTCTGAAATCAAAAAGAAGCTCAGAACCATTTTATGCTTATTTTACACAAGACGGAACAGGACCTGGAATGCCAAGGCACTGAATAACTTCATTAGTCAAGGTGGATTGTGAAAACCACCACAGGGTTTGTGGTTATTACACTTGGATGAGAACCGCGGCTTCACGGCCGGCCGTAATAAAATCAGGTACCTTCTCTGGACCTGGCTTGCAGGGTTTGCAAGATGTGCACGAGGACGTACCTGTGGTTACCTCACAGAACAGAACATGACGCAAAGTGTGACGCACCATAGAAATAGACACTAAGTTATTGGGATGATTAAACTTGGACTCTTAGAACTAAAGAAAGAGTAACGAGCTTGACATTTACTTATAAGCCATCACATTCACGGTAAAATTTCGCATTACATTGAATATTCTGAAACCATTCCTAATTTTTCTTAAAAACAAACATCACCTCCTAAATACCGAACTAAATGTAAAAACTTAACTAATCTCTTTAAGTTAAGCATCACTATGGAAAGCCTAGCAATTGAGATCAGAAGGCTAACAGGTGGCATAGTGGTTGAAGTGCTGGACTCCCATATGGCCGATCTCAGTTTGAGTCCTGGACACAGTGCCTTGAAACTCAGGCCAGGCATGTGTATGCGTGTGCCCAAAATCCCAAGAGGAGAAGAGATGGGAAGGGATTGTGGCATGACCATCCTCCCTGAGAGAGTCTCTTCTCACTTTGTCTCTCTATATTTTGTCTCTCCATATTTTGTCTCTCCAATGAGCTCACATACCCTATAACAAAAATCTCTAAGAGAAAAAAGATACTTCTAGACAACTCTTCAGACTTCTCCTAAGTGAGGGTCCAGTATCTTGCAAGTGACAACCATACAAAGGACAATCATATAAAGTGAAGACGGGCACTACAACAAGCCATCTGAGTTTTGGTATAGAGATATGATATGCTGAACTGGCCCCAGAACCTAGTGATTAAAGGATCCAGATGCTGCATGGCCCACTACAGTTTGAGCCCTGGCCTTAACAGCTTGGAAAACATGCCCTACACATGTGTGTGTGTGCCTGACATCCTGACAGCATGGGAAAATGGAGATGGGCCTGCAGCATGATCATGCCCCCCTGGCAGGCGTTTTCTCCCTCCCTCTTTTTTTTTTTTTTTTTGCATACACCATTTGGCAATTAAAGAAAAAGAGAAATATCATATATTTATACATTCACTAATTATGACAATAAATAAAAGTATACTTGTATTCAAGTAGCCCCCAAAGTGCATCAGCTGGAAATAATGCTAAAATCAAACTGATGCAGATTTCTCCTCCGTCTCTAAAAAAAACATGCAAAAATATTCCCTTGCCCTACACATTTTCCAAGAAAGACCATCAACAGACAAATAACATTGCATTCTGAATAAGCCTGTAATTACAATTCCTAACGTGAGAACAAAAGGGAATTTATTTTCCTTCAAGTTTGTACATTTCAGTATCGCAAATGTTACAGACCGAGTCTTCTTTGGATGAGAAGAAAGAGAACACAGCAAAGGGAGCACTGGCCAAATGATCAGAGCACAGAAGCAGCGCTGAGGGTTTAACTCAGACATCTTCATAGCTAGTGGGAGAGGACAGAAAACAGGGGCGTTCAATGGTTGCTAAAATGCAGAAGGTAGTGATTTCTTTTCAACTGCTCTTGTGAAAAGGTGGCTACTTAAAAAAAACATTTGTTTTTAACAGTGTATAAAGTCAGGTCAGTATAAGCTTGTAGGGTATGACTTGGATATATAGCAGTTTTATTTTTTCCCACCATTCTGTTTTATATGACTATGTTCACATAAAAAAGGGAAGCTTGCCACACATCTGGCAGTCTAAGAATACACATGTAATTTACAAAACTTCTTGTTTTTTTGTTGATCCAAGTATAAAATTCTTGAGTCATGTGCTTTCTCCCACAATAGTCTTCTTATTTAAGATCACTCAAACAGAAATCAACCAGCAGTCATCTTTCATAATGGATTTTTTTTTCAAAAAAAAAATAAGACCTATTTCTTTTTAATTAATTAAGTTTTTCCTATGGACGCTTAAAATTTCATTGAGTTTTAGTCTTTTCATTTTTCCGGTCTGGGCATCCCAATTTTCAGTAATAGTTAAAGATATCATATCTTCGTGTGAGTTTCCAATGTGGTTTTCACATGTGTGCTAGACATCTTTCACTCTTCACACTGCTCTGTGTTCAGAAGGCACACCTGTCCCAATCTCCTCACGGCCTCCTTTGCTCCTGGCTTCCAGTTTCATTCTACCGATGCAGAGTCCCCGTAGGAGAACATGGAAAGGGAAGACACTGAGATTGGAATAAATATCCCTTCCTTGAGGTGTCACCACAAGCTGACTGTGTCCCTCAGTTGGAGGGCTCACCATTTGCCAGGTACCTTTCTGAACAAATGCCTCTCGCCTGGAGTTCTGGGAAAGGCTCCTCCTCTGTGCCTTCTTGAGACTGCTGGTGCTAACCACTCGCTGCTGTTTTCACCCGGGGTACTGAGCTCTCTTCTGTGTTTTCTACATACTCTGCTCAGACTCACTGTCAATGACTATTACCTCTCTCCAAATTATCCAATCTGGAAATGCCATCTGTTCCTTTCTAATAACTTAATAAAAGTAATGGTTAGTATTTTTTGTTTAGTATTAATAGGAGGCATCTTCCAAAAGTTCATAGAAAATGCATATTATAAAAAAAGACCCATGGATTTCATTTTTTGCATCAAAATAAACATGCCCTTTAATTATTTTCCCACAAATGTTTTGAAGTCCACTCGTGTTATTACATTTTTCTTTTGAGCCATGTTCTGTGTAAGACTTACATTGTGTTCTTCTCTGAGTTTAACTTAAGATTGGAGACATGTTAATAAAGCAGTCCACACACTAGAGAACAACCATTGAAAATCTGCTCTGTGGTAGGAGATTTCCATTAGCATGTTTTTTTTTTTTCTTTTAAGAGAGATTTTTGCTATAGGGCCCATGCTCTCATCAGAGAGACAGTCAGAGAGAGAGAGAGAGAGGAAGAGACAGAAAGCAAGAAGTCAGCCCCCGGGGGCCATGAGCATGCTGCAATCTCTTTTCCTGCATTCTCCTCTTGGGATTTTGGGCACCCATGCACATGCTCCTGGTGTGAGTTTTAATCTGCCGGGTCCAGAACTCAAACAGTGGTAAACTACATGAGAGTCCAGCAATGTAACCATTATGCCGTCTGCTGGTCTCTCCATTAGCATTTTTCATATTTTTTCATAAAGAACTTTAACGACCACATATTTCTTAAGACTGCTAGGGAAAATTCAGGCTAGGATTTTTCACTGAATTCTAGAAGATTTAAAAATCTTAAAACCTTAATGGAATAAAAAATATATGTGTTTACCTGGAGGCATACAATTAAAAAATACATTAAACATTTGTCATTCAAACAAAACATGTTTAGGCAATCACAGGATTCACAAGAAAGCCAGCAATTCTCCCTTCGACACTTATATGAGGGGCTCACGCCTTTGTGGGGTGGCCACTGCACGCCCCTTTGGTCTGTTCTTGTACCTTCTTTCTCTTGTTCTTGCCTCTCACGCCATTGCTCGACTCTTTCTTATCCTTCATTTCTGTCAGTAATACGTAAAGAAAGGAGATGCAGTTTTATCCTTGAGAATGCACATCCTGGTCCAGTGCGACAACTGAGGACACACACAAGATGTTTCTACTTGAACCAATAGGTATAGATCCTTAGGTGAGCAACAGAGCACAGCCAGGACAGCGGACGTTGTCCACATTTTTGGCTTATCTAACTATCACTTATGGAATATTTTTGACAACTTCTTGTGACAAGATAATATTAGCACACCAGGTGACCTGGGGTTATGGATCTTGAGGCAACATTTCGTGGAGTACTTTTAGAGAGACAGTGTGAAAATCAATCTTAGTTGCAAGAATGCGAATTCCACTCATGCATGGAAAAACTCCAAGCTGGATTGTTCTTGAATTATTAATCCTACTGTTGCAGGGCGGCTTTGACATAGCTTTTTCCCTTTATCTTTTGCTCTCTCCCTCTCCATTGTTGCAGAGTATTTCCTAAAAACACAAATTTTAACTCATATTTTAGACAATAATATCAGAATTTGTGTCAATTATTACTTGATAAGTTACTGGACCAATGATAGAAGGTAGAAAAATCATGGAAAACTTAAATTGAAATATTTTTACACATTCACTCTCAGCTCGAGGAGAAAATAAATAAAAATGGCACTAGAGAATTATTATTATTATTATTGAGACATTTTTGCTATAGGGCACGTGCACTTACAAGAGACAGAGAGACAGGGAGACAGGAAGTGAGAAATCACCATGTGGGGGGATGGGAACACCTCAGTCTCTTCTCCTCCACTCTCCTCTTGGGTATTTGGGCATGCATGTACATGTGTCTGGTGTGAGTTTTATGCTGCTGGGTCTGAGACTTGAACCATGGTCAACGACATAGGAGTCCAGCAATGGAACCATTATGCCATCTACTGGTACTGAGAATTATTTTTTTAATATAGTATTATAACAATATATAGTAAATTTTCCATAAGGGTTTTTGTGTGGAACATAATGCTGTAAACAAATGGTAGCTTAATTCACCTTATATATCATATGAACTTTAAGTCTTATACACAGGCTGTATGTTATCACAAGTATTAGAAATATTAAAAATTAGTTTCATAAATACGTTATGAGGCATTTCTTCATAAAATTAAAACCACCTCTTCAAATCTCTAATAGGAGGTGGTCAGTTGTGGGCCAGCACATCTGTCTCAGACTCCCATCTGGATGACGGTCCAACACATAGCCTCAGGGCCCAGGGTCACTTCTGGCAATACACGGTGGACAACCTCGAGGAATCGAGGAAATATGTGTATGTTACAAAGAGGAAGAAATAAATAATTTCATGGATCACTAAATGTGACATCAAATAGTGCCTCTGTCATGAGCGCAGTAGTAATATGGGTGCATAAGGATGAATCTGCGGTCACGGGTACCTGGATCAAACCTGAGATCAGTCCACTGCACAGTCAACGTGGCCGTGGGCCAGTCACTTTCCTTTTCAGGATCTCATGCTTTCATTGTTTTGTTTTGTTCCTCACCATGACTAGAAATATTAAAAGGACAGGACTCAGTAGGGTTTCTGGTGTGTCTCAATATAGAGTGATAGTTACAGTGACTTGAAAATGGAAGGTTTTAGCCACTCAACACCCATGAACTCTCTGGTTCTCTGCCACAAACATGGAAGCCATCCCAGATAAGTACATACTGTAAATAAAAACGCTATGCTTGCTTTGCAAACTCTGCTTTTACAGAAATCCACTAGCTTCCAATATGGAAGCCATCCCAGATAAGTACATACTGTAAATAAAAACGCTATGCTTGCTTTGCAAACTCTGCTTTTGGAAACTCTGCTTCCAATTCTCACAATATTGGGGTCCTCAAACTTCTCCTGCATAAAATTTCTGGAGGCTCACTGCTCACAAGTACTTATTAATATGAATGAAATTGATTTGGTGGTAACTTTCCACGTGCTATTCTATTACTGTTACTTGATAAAACATTTCTCAAGAGAAAGAATTTTATTTTATTGGGTTGTTGGGAAATTCATGACACATTTTTGCATAGAAAAATATGTCATGGCTTTCCTGAAGATCTACTAGCTATATTTTTATTAAATTTAAATTCAACAGAAAATCTGTTTATAATAGCATAGGTATCTAATGAATTGAACAGAACTATTTAATAATTCTACATGTTTCAGAGTGATATTAGCATAGTCATTCTTGAAAACAATAGACAGCAAGAATGTGATAATTTATATGCTATTTTATTTACACATCATTTATCTTTATTTTATGGCATTTATAATAGAACAATATAAAAAACCTACACATAGACCAGCAGATGGTGTGTTAGTTAAGGTGCTAGACTCCCACATGACCAATCACAGTTCGAGTCCTGAACCCAGTGGCTTGAAACTCATGCTGGGTGTGTGTGCACGCATGCACAAAATCCCAAGAGGAGAATGGAGAAGGGACTGCGACCTGGCCATCCTCCTTGGTGGGGTGATTTCTCACTTTGTCTCTCAGTGTCTCTCTGATGTGCACATGCACCCAATGGCAAAAAAACCAAACAAACAAACAAACAAACTTAAAAAGCCACACGTGCTTTTTAAAATGTGGCTAAATTATAAAGTCACGAATACAAAGCAACATTGGATTGATTCTGATTGTAGTACATGAGAGGTTGTCAAAAAGTTCATAGAAAACTCGTATTACAAAAACCTAGGCATAAATTTCAAGTTTTTTTCACAGCACAATAAAGCCAATGCTTTAATTCCATTTTCGCTGAGCTTTTACCCTCATATTGTAATTTGAATTTTATATACAATATTTCGAACTTCTCCATGTAGTGACGCTGTTATGGATGTTTGGGAGCGGTACTGGGGTAATCAGAAATGATCACACCTAGAACTACAATGAACGGCTGAAACTCGAGAAAGAGGCCACGAGAACAGCGGCCTGTGACCTGCAGGGGGCGCTCCCTGGAACGCCGCCTTCCAAGCTGCACGCGTCTGGGTGCGATGGCTCTCCCCCAGTAAGCCCTCATCTTCTCCCTCTTTGAGTCTCTTTAGGCTTATACCGTGTTTACACGGTTTCTATGATTCAGATGCAAAAGTCTGAAGGGGCAGAACTTCCATCTGAGCGGAAATGACTGAGATCTAAGTGATGCTCATGTGTGAACAGAGAGCACTTGAATGAGTGACTATTTATTAAAGACATTTGAGTTTCTCATAATAGAAATGATCTCCAGGGATAAAGTATAATAAAACGAGGGCTGGCATAGCTGCTGAAAATGCTCCACTTTAATATCAAAAGTTCAAAAGGCATTAAGCTCTTTGACCATAAGCAGATTTTTAAAATTAATGAGTTTTCAACCAATACACTATGGGATGAATAAAAATCAACATTCCCCAGATCTTCAGTTACAGTAAGATAGTCCAGGGGACAATTTCATTTCTAAAGTTTTGGCAAGCAAACAAACTAAAAATGTAAAGGAGGGAATGTTCATTAAGGTCCGCGAGAAGGTAGACACGGCGGGTCATCACAACATCGGTGGTCCCCAATAAACCAGTGCTAGTAAATGACAGTATTTATCACTAGGAAGATTCAAGTGCGTATGTAACTAGTTTCCTATAAGTCTTTATGGAGGAACAAAATTTAACTTTATATGTTTATTTACTTATTTATTATTTTATTTAAGGGGGATTTTTGCTGTAGTCTGAGTGCATTTGTGGAAAAGTCAGAGACAGAGAGACAGGAAGAGAGGAACCACCCCCGGGGATGGCCAGCTGCAGTCCCTTCTCAGTTCTCCCCAGTTCTCCTCTCAGGATCTTGGGCACACAAACACACGTGCTGGCCTGAGTTTTAAGTCGCCGGGCCTGGCCTCCAGCTGTGGTCGGCTACTGAAGAGAGTCCAGTGACATAACCATTACATTGGCTGGCCTGATTTATTGATTTTATTTTGTTTCTTTCATCAGACAGAGGACCAGGCATACTTAACAGGGACTTGCCACAAAGCAACCCTTTCCCCAGCCTTCCCACCAGCTGGGGTCTCACCGCAGCCTTCCCACAGCCTGGATCGTGCATGTGTTTGTGGGTGCACCAGATGTGTTCAGACTGACCAGGACCCAGGCTCAGGACCACCCTGTACAGCTCCAGTATTGTGCGGTGGTACCCTTCCACCCGTGCCACTGTGGCTGGCCTCAAACTGGACTGTACGGTGTCTCCCGACTTGGTGGCTAATCCTTTCTTTTTCTAATTTTTTATTATTATTCATACATGAAATTGCTATACATCTTTAGATGGTCTCAAATCTGGTAAATGTTACTTAATGTTTATATAAAACAAAAACACCCCTAAGCATTCAATATATATGATTATTTGGCTTTAGTCCACGTTTTAAAATGTACTTCAGAATGCAAAATGTATAATTTGATGTATATTTGCACAGAGTAACTGGCAAAGTGCCTTTCTGGTAATAAGTCAGGTCACTTCATGGCCTACTAGGTGATAATATTGACTGTTCTAAGATATCGATGCCAGGCAGAATTAAATTATGGACAGAT
>NW_006160006.1:3932351-3937156 GCF_000334495.1 Tupaia belangeri chinensis | reverse complement strand
CCAGGCAGAATTAAATTATGGACAGATTAATTATCAGGCAAATTGCAGGCCAAAAAAAAATCCATGATTTCTAAAGAATGCAAGCAGAAACTTAATTTATAAATGCATACAGAGAACTCCTCATGGTAAGGAATTGGGAAAATGCTTCCGGGGCCAAGGGGTTCCGAGGACCTGCTGCGTTCATTCTGCAGTGGTGCGGACTCATTCGGGTCCCAGCAGCTCCAACCTTGTGACCCGTGCTTTGGGGAGGAGCTGGAAAACCAACGGGGGGCAGTGGGATGCAGCGCTGTGCACAAGGGCATCGCCAACAGTAAGTGAGCAGACGGGGACCAGCAGGTGGAGCAATGGTCACACAGGTTCTGGTCCTGGACGCTGCGGTTTTAAAACTCACTGGGGCATGTGCGTGCCTGCCCAAAACCCCAAGAGGAGAATGGAGGAGAAGGGACTGCGGTGTGGCCATTCCCCCTGGGGGTGATTTGTCCTCTTCTGTCTGTCTGTCTGGAGAGCACACGCGCCCTATAGCAAAAATCTCTTAAAAAAGAAGTGCACGGGATGGCCCACACTGGAGCTGACTGTTGAACAGCAACTCAGGTCCACAACTATCCCAAATCTAGAGAGATATTTAGTCATTCCAAATGGCAGGTCAGCGAATACCAGCAGCTCTCCTCACGGAGGTCAATGGCCACGTTGGAGTAAACAGGCAGGGACCAGACTGGGCACAGAAGTAATGCGACGCTGGGAGGCGGAGCCATGTGAGGAGGTTCGAGGTTTGGCTCAGAGATCTCTGTCCCCAAATGTGCCAGAAACACACGTGCCCCAGATACAGGACCGGCTGCAGCTGGGGTGCACGGTGTTATGAAGATGCTGTTGGGGGTGCCTACTGCTCTCTCTCTCTCTCTTTTACCTTTTCTCATGAAAGAAAAAAATAAGTGAACTTATAAAAAGGAATAAACTTTATTTTTATGAGAGAGATGGCTTCCCCCCCCCCCACAGCATGCCTCTAGAATGTCTTTGGTTTTGGTTTTAAGATAGTGCCAACCTCATAGGAAATAATACATCTGCTTCCATCTCCCAGAAGAGATCAGCATAATTTTTTTTCCTTAAATCTTTGGTAGAATTTACCAGTGAAGTCAACTTAGGTCTGAAGCTTTCTGTTTTAGAGTTATTATTATTATTTTAAGTTCATTCCTTCCTTCTATGAGATAGATCGGGAGATAACACCTTCAGCAGGTCCCTGATACCAGATCCGCCCCCAGCCTTCATGTGTCTATGGTGTGGTTGTAAGTCGCTAGGTCTGGGACTGGAGCTGAAGTCGAGTACACAGGAGCTCAGTGACGTAACCACTACGCCATCTGCTGGTCCCAGCTTTTGCATATATTCTAACATTTTTTCTTTTCTTTTCTTCTTTTTATTTAGTTATTTATTTTTACAATCAATCACTACATACCTGTACAGCATACAAAGTGAATTTTCCCAGCATGAATACCCTGCATATTACTCCATACAAAGATATTATGCACATATTCATCAACAGATAATTTTCCACTTCTGTGTCTGTTAAACATCTTCCCCCCCTGGTTTCTAAGAATATTTTTTAATCCACTGCCTCCTTGTCTATATGGCACATGAGCATTCACGTTGTTATGCAATAAAGAGTCTTCGAACTGAGGAGTACTGGGTCATCAGCCACCTGGTAGCAGCATGTGCGGTACCAAACCTGCCCGTAGCATCTTCATGTGCCTGACAGAGAGCTATTTTTCTTACTCAAAACGATGTGTTCAAAAATACTTTACATTGGTGGTTAGCACTCTCCCAAATAGCAGTTCTCACAAAGGCGAAGCAGGACAGAATTTCCTTCTGTTCGGGATTTAGGCCGAGTGAAAATATGGGGTCGTCAGAAGAGTCACGACGCGTTTATGCACAGAAAAACCCAGAAAAGCACATCATGACTTTTCCAGTGTCCCAATACTTTGTAGTCACAGAGACAAAAGCCACCGACAGATGGCCAAAAATAAAAGCACTCATTAAGTTTGAAAACCTGACATATATTTTAAGTTACGAGTCACCTCAAAGATCACAGATACCCCAAACGGCAGCCTCAGTCTTAGCCTCCACCTCCTTCCATCCTGTTCCCAAGTGAGGGGGAATCCTGTTATGTCGTTGAAAGGCCAGAAGACTTTTATTTTTTTTCATATTAAATTCTTGTCTAGTTAGTAATATCTGCCCTATAAAAAAGAATATTAATTTGTCATAGAAATTAAACTCTTAATATAATACTCCAAAAAACAACTTTGTAGCATTTTGGTGTTCATTTTATTATACCGACGAAAGCTGACACATGGAACAAACACTTTCCAGACCCTCTGACCTGCCTCACTGCCCTGCAACACCATGAGTGGGAAGTAGATCCTACACTCTTCCTCCACGGTGGTATAGTCCTAGAGCCCCTGGGGAATCAGACTCCTACCTCCTGAAATACGAGGATGATTGGATGAGTCATTAAAGGGCGCCATGGAAGAGTTCTGTCATCGTTGGGCAGGTTATTATCCGTAACGCATGGAGGCTGGTTATTCCAGGCGAGAAGATTCGGTGTGATGGAAAGGACACCCTGCTGTGACATGTGTGTCGGGAAGAGTGGCAGAACTGCGAGGAGGGGGGTCCCGGCTGGTCATTTCAGAGCACACCAGGTCCTTCCTAAGAGGGTTCTAAACTGAAATATCATGACCTCCAACATTCCCCCCGCTTACAAGTTTTAAAGAACACAATTCTGTACTTAGCAACTACAATAGTATAAAGACAATCATTTAAAATTCGCTAGCATGACATTAAGAATACATTCTTAGGAGGAAATCATTTTCTCTTAGGAAGTTTCCAGGGACATGCAATTATTTAAGTTCCCTTTATGTGCTACTTTCTTTACACTTGCGCATTAAGATTAAGAACTATCCTCTCAACTATGGCAACAGCCGTCACTCCACAGAATCTTGGAGTAGGACTGCACAGAATCTTGCCCTATGGTAAAAACATAACCCTGTTTTCTCATTATGCATTTTCTGTGGGGTCCCATTCCTTGCAGCATTCCTCCTGCAAGTCAGAGTAGCTGAAAGATGGCTAAACATCATAATAATAAACTGTGTCTCGCTTTGTTGTTGTTGTTGCAATCACTGTCGGACACTCACTTGCCAATACGAAGTGATCTGGCCATGGGGGCAGGCTGTGTGAGCGAACTAGCCCTGTTCCCAGCGGACTGAAATGCGAGGCCTGAGAAGCACACTAGCTGTGTCCAGACACCCCAGCCCCTGCTGACGTCGGAGGCATTATAAGCACATCCCGACTGCCCTCCCCTACCCCTCCACTCCCCCACCTCCCTCCAGCTTACGGTTCCCAGCCGACCTCGCTGGGACATGTGTGTCAGTCACCCCCATTCCAGCCATCCGGCTACGGGCACACGTGTGCCCATGAGCCTCGGACCTTGCCTGTTGTGTGTCAGTCACCCCCATTCCAGCCATCCGACCACGGGCACACGTGTGCCCACGAGCCTCGGACCTTCCCCGCGTGCATGTAGCAGTGTTACTGCCGTCCACTGCTTGGCCGCTGATCCCACTGCGAGGTGCACAGTGCCCTGCCATTAGGCCCCTTCATGAAGTTGTGGGCCTCTACCTACTTGGTTTGCTCTCATCCTTTCAGATTCCTATTTCTGGGTATGCTTCACATGTGTGTAATCAATCAGTGCAATAGGATATGCATTTTCAAGTTATTGCTTTAAAAAATAGAGGCATGTGGGACCAGCAGGATGGCATAATGGTTACGTCACTGGACTCCCATGGAATGGGCTGCAGTTCAAGTCCCAGACCTGGTGACTTAAACTCATGCTGGGCAGATATAAAGGCTGTGGCTTTCTATTACTTTACAAACGTGTGCCACATGCCCCAAATCCCGAGAGGAGAATGGAGGAGAAAGGTTTGCAGCATGGCTCTCCCCCCTAGGAGGGTGATTTCTTGTTTTCTGCCTCTCTGTTTCTGGTGATACTTGCTCCCTATAGCAAACATCTCTCCAAGAAAGAAGGAAGCTAAAAATAGAGGTACATGAGGAGGTGTCTGCAAATTTCTTATGATGGGTGCATGCCCAAATCTGTGCAGATGCTGGGCTCAGGGAAACACTCTCTGTGGTCTTCTATCAATCCCCAGTGAGTGACATGGTCATTTGTGCACACTCCTCTCACCCCATCCCTCAGGCTTGCTGTGAACACTGAAGGATGCCAAACGAGCAGGCAGCCACCGACCCACACCAAAAGGGTCTGCCTTTCTACGGAGGAGGGATGCAGAAGCGCCACTTGACATACGAAACAGAGGAAGCAAGCCCCACAGTTTCAGGGTCTTCAGCTGCCTTCATCCCTCGGGGATGGGACGAGAAGAGGAAAGACGGGATGGGAGGGGAGGGTCTATGTTCTAATTACAGCTCCTTCCCCTGGGCAGAGCTGCACAGAGCCTGCCCCGAGCACTAACCCTTCCCCCTTCTGTTGCCAATCCATGGTAAAAATCGGTGCATTCAAGAGAGAGAAAGAATCTCCTAAACCCAACCCAATCATGACAGCCTGCAGAGGGACTGAAACCACAGTTGGAATGACAGCATCCTGTTACTGCTGCCCAGTGCCATGCCCTCTGTGTGACAGCTGCGCCCAAGGGAGAAGCTCGAGGTCACAGGAGGAGAGGTGGCTGGAGCGAGCCGGATCTGCTCGGTGGCAAACAAGCAGGGGTCACGATGGCTCTTAATGTCATCAGAACCATAACCATCTGGGACACTTC
>NW_006160006.1:3905063-3931350 GCF_000334495.1 Tupaia belangeri chinensis | reverse complement strand
GGGTTCTGACTCTGTAGAGCCTGGATGGTATCTAGAAATCTATATTTTAAAACATTTCCCGGATGACTTGGTGAGAATCTAGCTGTGGACTGGTTTTTAAGTGAAAAATATGGAGCTGGGGCAAAATGCTATTTTAAAGGTGACAATGGTTTTTGCATATTGGCTGTAATTAGAGTCTTCAAATGACTGAAATGAGAAAATTGGCATTTGGAGAATATTTTCTGAATTTTAAGGTAGAACTTGCACTTTGTAAGTGAGGTTAATATAAGTATAGACTCATCGTAAATGAGCAATTTCTGGATTTGTAAAATAATAGAAAGTCGCAGCCTTTATATCCACTTTGCATATTCTGTTTAGTAATACAAATTAAATGTCTGTAGCTCAGAACAAGTCCTCATATAATTAGAATTATGTTTAGTCTAAATACGAATTCTTCTTTTAAAAAAATGTACATACTTATTTCTTCTATGAGAGAGGAAGATGGACAAAGAGACAGGAAAAGAGAAAGGGAGAGAGGTAGAGACGGCCACCTTCAGAGGAGTTCTCCCCGTGAGATCCCGCCCCCGACTCGGCCAGCCAGGATGACGGGCACACACTGAGACCTTGGGCAGCCAGGGACCTTCACACGCCCTGAGCGTCATGGAGTGTCGTGTCACGGCTGTGCCTCGAGGCCGGTCTTAAACAGGGATTCTTACTGGACCCTTGTGCCATGCTCCTTAGACCGACTCACCTAGACAGGAAGACACTGTGGTTGACTCTGGTACCCGCCAGAGAGGGGAGGCCAGGCCTGGGGTGAGAATGGGGTTTGCCTCGCACATGGACGCCCTGTGTCTATCTGTGATGCAGGCACGAGTGGCTGAGAAGAACCCTCTTCACAGTCTAATATTAGGGAGGGAATTGGCCTTTGGGTCCTGAGAGAGAGCACGGGGCCAAGAAAGGTTCTGATCCGTGGGAGAGAAATGGGACCCTGAGACATTGCTGGCTTGAGTGGTGGGGAGGAGCCATACGCCCTAGGAAAACTACGTGATCTTCACTTAAAAATGATTTTTTTGCCTTTTGCCCTTAATGATTGCTTTTGCCCAGCTCTCAGAATAAATGCTAAGTCCAGTGTTTGCTCTGCTTCACGGAAATAGGGGAAGGACCCACTTCTCGCTGTGTGTTGAGGCAGACTGAGGACAGCTCCGGCCTGATGACAAAGCAACACGAGATCTCCGCTCTGAGCCCCCCAGTCACGGTGCCAACTACCTCATTATCCCACCGACATTTCCAGGAACATCTTGGGGACTGTTAATGTAGACATTAGCTCCATGGGGACCCATTACGAGAAACTCTCATTTATTCCATTATTCCTGGTGAGCACTTGCACTGTACTAAGAGAAACAGATGGGAATAGCTTAGCTTGGAGAGCTCAGCTAGTACAAATCCGGGACTAATAAAGTCAAGGTCAGGAGACTGTTCTCTGTGTAATCAGGGAGCAATTAACTGAGAAGAGAACTCGTTTCCTGGAGGTAGTGACTGAGGTCGCGCTTGTCCACGACTGCTGTCGTCATGAGGCCAGGTGAGAACCTGTCCACCAGCAGGTGCAGTAGCTCAGAACGGCCCATTAATGCCACGAGTGCCTCAGCAGGCCTGGACAGGAACAAGGGGGACAGCAGGAGAGGAATGCCAGTGGGAATGCAAAGCAGCAGTTGACAAGACCAGAGGACGGCACCACCTAGAGGTGTGGTCAGTGTCGGGAGGACCTGCTACTGAGCAGACAGAGCAGAGACAAGGCCCCATCCAGAGGAAGGCGTACTGGCAGTGACATCCCATGGCCAGCATGTCCAGCTGGGAGGGAATTCTGAAGGAGAAGTTGCAGTATTCAAAAGAGGACAGTGAAATATATGAGCCAAAGAAAACACGATCTGTGTGTCCCTACGTGCATGTGTGTGATTACTCAGATTACACTCAGGTTTTCAAAGGAGAAACAGTGTGAAGGATGTTCAAGACAGTGGGAGGAAACAGCATCGGACAGAAACTCTGGGACGCTGTCCAACACGGGGCACTCACTAGAGGCTCAAAACAGAGAGAGATGATCAGAGAGGCACCAGAGCTGCCAGCCCTGCCCCACGCTCTCACACACTGACCATCATCTGATGGTGTTCAGGGCACGCGTGTGTGGGGTCAGAGGGGTGAGCCAAGCACCACCCTGCCTGGGTAGTCTGAGCTTCTCTGGAAGAGGAATCAGAAGGGCGGGCCCGACCCTCTGTCTGAGATCTCTTACTGACACGTCTGTAGCTCACCTAGCAGTAGCTGCACTGCCCATAATAAAGTTTCTCACTACGGAATGCTCCTCAGCCATGAAGAACAACGACGCCGTATTGATACAAAGCAGGTGAACAGAGAAGACTGACTGCCAAGCAAAGCAAGCCAGACTATGGGAGACAGACACTGTCCCTGCTCATGTACGCCCAGTGTCTGCACTGTGACAGACTTCGACACATGCGAAGGGATGATGCAGGAGGACCAGTGTGGACCAGAGACTATAGGAGAGACAGGGAGACAGCAGAGAGTGGGTGGGAGGGGCTCAGGAAGAAATACTTAACAGGCAAGAGAACGTAAACGTCTCCATGGAAAACGCTGAACTTGCTAACATCCTTGATTTCATTGTCATGGACCTCACGCTCACTTTGAAAAAACCAGATTGCGTGCTACAGAGATGTATAATGAAATGTGGGTAAGAACCCACAAAATAACCTAAAAGAAAAACGATTGCAGTATGAGGAAGGTCAGTCTCAAGACGTAGCTGCGGTGAGTGACAGAGTGTCTTCATTTGCTTTTATCCTGCAACGCCCTCTCTTCTACATAACCATGTGCGCTCATGACTCAGGCGTACCTGCCCAGGTAACAGGTACACCTTCAGCAGAAACTCCATGACAGTTACTCTGGGCACTTTAACCCACAAACGAAGGTGCACTTTAAGAAATAGCTACCTTGCTGTGCTCACCTATTGCTATTGTGAGCATAGTTTAAATTTCTTGAAGTTTATTTACTTTTTTCATGAAAGAGAGAGAGAAAAGAGTCCCAAGTGGGTCCCCATGCCACCATCCACCGTAGCCTCAGCCAGCCTGAAGCACAGGCACATGTGTACATGCTGACACGTACAGGCCACTCTGGGCAACCAGGTGCCTTCCACGTGGGCCCAGTTTCATCACCCTGCACCACTCTCTGGTCCCTTGGGTGTCACTGAAAGCACATGTACGCATAGAGCTCATCTGCTCTAATTATGGGAAATAAAGGGTTTGTTTTAACAATACCTTTCCTTGTAGTTTAGAAGGACAGAGAAGGACATTTAAGACGGTGGAAGGAAACAGCATCAGAAAGAAACCCTGGGACACTGTCCAACACGGGGCACTCACTAGAGGCTCAAAACGGAGAGAGACGATCAGAGAGGCACCAGAGCTGCCAGCCCTGCCCCACGGCTCTCACACACCAGCCAGAGACGAGAGGTGACAAGAGACAAGAGGGGACTGAGCAGAACTTCCAAGTATCGGAGGACTGTTGTCACCCTAACCCACGTGAACAAGGCAGGCACGGCAGACCCGGGAAGAGAGAACTGAGATGTGGAGGCTCTTCCTGCCACGGCTGGGTCCAGTCGAGTCCACGTTTGAGGAACCGGGACATTCTCTGCCGCAGTGCAGATCATGCCAGATCTACTTCTCGCTGGAGCAGGTTCTGTCATGGTCACACATGATGGAAAGATGGCACCCCCTCTCACAGGCAGCACTGGGACATTCGCTGAAATTGGTCATCTCGCTCAGGCTCTTTACAAGAGAATGACAAGTAAGTGCCCAGAAGCAGGTGCTGAAATACGCCTTCGGACCTGCCTCGGGCTCTCCGTGTGGAACGCCGCACGGTGGCTACTGCTGCAGCTCGTGTCTGTGTGTCAGTGAATCCCCTTCACCAGTGAGAAGCACTTCTGATCTGATTGTTCCAGACAGTATCAATCTGCATTTGCAAGCTGATCCCTATTTGCAAATCAATTTCTACTTCACAAGCAGGCAGTGGAGCAGTTTTCAAAGTCACTGTACTTAACCCACTGCCAGGGAGCAGCGATCGATTTGTTACTCTGTGTGTGTGTGTGTGTGTGTGTGTGCGTGTGTGCATGTGCGTGCATGCATGTTCTGTCAAGACAAAAGGACTCCACGGAGCCCTGGGTGACTTTTCTCAGCATTTGATCTGTAGTATCAAACCAGCCTTTTTTCCCAGAGGAAAGCCTTGGGGTGATGTTTTTTATATTTCATTTTCCTATTTCAGGAGTGGAGTTATGAAGTTATGATACTAGTTCACACATCCCAAGAATGATGTGGAAAGGAGGGTGCTGCTCACCAGACTGCAATGGTTTTGACAAGACAAGCATTTTCTCCGGTCCCCACCGAGGCACAGAATCAGCACCTGGTGTTGAAATAAGTCTCCATCGTGGCTGTCAGAACCTGCCGTCTGCAGTTACTTAAGCTCTCTAATCTTCAGTTGGCTTGTCAGGGAAATACCTAATTTTGTGGGCAAATACTGTATGAGGACCGAATGAATAAAAGTGTCTAGTATAATACCTGGCATATAAGAAGAGCAATATTTATAGAGCAATTTGCCCTGATTATGCATTGTTCACAGTACAGCTGAAACAAGAGCGCTAGGTCATAAATCGGCCTGTTACACTTTGTTGCCTTAAATGTAAGCAATAATTACCCTTTCGTGTGTGTGTGTGTGTGTGTGTGTGTGTATTCTTTTATGTGTATATATTTATATATATATATATATATTCATTCACATAGGATTGAGACAACTTGCAGAAAATGTTAAAGAAAGCAGTAAAGTTGAAAATAAAATTGAGCCATAAAATATATTGAGATACTGAAGATAGAAAGTTGGAAAGAAAGATAGTTACAAATTATGAAAAGCAGACCTGAAGTCTCTACACTTTTTTTCTATTAAATGGGGCTGAAAATGTAGCTCTGAGCTCTCCAGGGACTGAAGCAAAAGCAAAAGCAAAACCATCCCCAAACTAGAGCTTACCTACCTTTTAGAAGCCAGTATCCCGGCCCAGCCGGGTGAGGGGGCAGTCTGTAACAAACTTCGCTGCAGTGTTGGAGGCCACATGGCCAGCTGTGGGTTCAGGTCCCCTGGCTGGCCTGAAAACACCTCAGGTGGGCACGTGTGCATCCAAGTTCCTGACAAACTGGAGGGCTAGGGAAAGCGGCTCGTGGCCCGATGAGACTCTACTGAAGGTTTTCTCTCTTTCTCTCTCTCATGTGTACGCATCTGCTCTCCAACACGAAGAGCAATAAACGTACAAACATAGCAATCTCATACCAGAAATGAAACTTCGTAATACTTCATTTCAAAAAGCGTTACGTGGTTTCTTCTGGAAAGGCATGGAGCTGGTGATGTGCTCGGTTCTGGTGTCACAGAAAAGTGGGGGGAGGGAGGGAGCTCCCGCCGGGGCGCAGCGCTGGAGCAGCACCACGCACACATCCGCTGCAGGTGGAGCTACCGCCAGAGAGGCGGCTGTCAAGTAGCCCCACCAGCCCTTCCCTGCCTTTCCGAATTTCTCTTAAGCAGCAATCTAATAAAATGGGCAGCCTCCATCGCTCCTCTCAGCCATGTGCCCTGAGACACACCCACAGCGAGCGTGCGAAGTCCTGCACTCACGTCACTGACTCTTGTCCACCCGGCAGCTCAGGAGTTCCTTCCCACCTTGTAGAAAGGGTTATCACCACTCGAGGCAGGTTCAGTAATGCACAGTCTCAAGTTTTGAAAACGGAGAGTTTAAATAGAGCCGTTTTAGGTTCAAGGGAGAACTAGAAAAGCAGACGCAGAGATCACCCTTCTTATCCTCACAAATGCACAGCCTCCCCCATTGTCGAGGTGCCCACCGCATGTCACCAGCGAGCCCACGGTCTACGCTCCACTTCTCTCTCGGTGGGGTACGTTCTGTCGGTTTGGACAAAGGGAGGGTAACACGACCCACCCTGGCAGCACTCGACAGAACATTTCCCTTCTCTGAAAATCCTCTGTGCTGTTCACTCTTTTCCCACGAATCCATGGCAACCATGGTTCTTTTTTCTCCATAGCTCTTCCTTTTCCAGAACATCCTAGTTGGAATTAGAGAGTTTGTAGCCTTTCATGTTGGCTTTTTGTTTCTTCCCCTCAGCAATATACATTTAAGATTCCTCGCGTCTTTCTCTGGTTTCATAGGTCATTCCCTTAAACACTGTCACTGCACTGCCTAGATGTAGCAGTTCAGTTACTCAGCCTCCGACTGAAGGGTGGCTTGGTGGTTTCCGAGTTTTAGCAATGAGGAATACAGCTGTGATGAACCTCGTGGGCAGGTGTTTGTGCGGACCTGAGTTTTCAGCTCGGGGAGTAAATTCCAAGATGCCACGGTAACAGTTGTGTTCAGTTTTGCAACAGCTGGCCGAGCTCTCCGCACTGTCCTGGCCCACTGGCAATGAGTGGCCCTGTTGCTGCTCACACCCTATTTTTGCTCCCCCTTTTTTGCTCACGCTTCCTCTTTCTCCTGATTTTTTCCCCTTCAGCACACACTCTGATACTAGATTAGCATGTAGGATTTTGGCCGGGGCTCTGTTTCCATAGAAACATGGGCTGAAGCCACTGACGTCCACTTCATGCTACTCGTAAGCAGGCAAGTCACTTCACCTCGCGAGCCCGCCTTCCCTGTCCCTGCAACAGAGGAGTCTGGGGGACTGAGGCTTCTACTCGGAGGCACAAAATAAAGCCCACATCTCGAGAGCGGAGGAGGCCTCGGGAGCTCGTCTTTGACCCTGAGACGTTTCTGGGCTGGGTGAACTTGGTCCACACACTCCTAGGTCACGCCTTGCTGTAAGGGAGGCACAGCTGACGGTGGCAGGAGAGCAATCTACAGTCGGTCACACCGAAGGACCGTGCTGGCGGGACCCTGAGGGGAGAGGGATATGTCCTTTGCTTTCGGGGGACTATAAAGAACATTGTCTTTCATGAAGCGTGGCACTGAGAAGAGGGAAATATGCTCTCCCTCAAAAATGTGTGACTCTAGCCAGCCTGAATCCTCATTGCCTCATTGCCTGGCTGGACCGCAGTACCTCAGGCTGAGACTTTATATAAAAGTGTTCCCATGCTGCTAGTGCCCTGAGGTACTGGCAGAAGCAAAGAGAAATTTCCTCTGAAAGAACCTATTTTGGGGTTTCAAAACAGTTCCCACAGGTAAAGCTCCAAGATACATACGCCCAGTCCAAACTAAATTCACAAGAAAACATGGTATTGGGAGATGCTAAGGCATTAAATCCTGGTAGCGGAGGCAAACCACGCGCCAACGTGCTTAATAAAAGAAATGAAGGGACTGAATGCATTAAGGTCAATTTCATTTCACCTCGAGCTGCCCCTTCACATGGTGAACTGTAACCAAACTTAATATGTAAACAAATAGTGACCTAACTTGAGGGCACATTATTGTAACAAGGAGGTAAGTCTTGGGCCCTAGTGGTCACCAAGCTTCCAGCCAATCACTGGATGCACACTGGGGAAAGGTGTCCAGACGAGGCGGACTCCGCACCGTGACCAATAAGGACATGTTGGGATGTCACTTAGAAGCACCTTTGCCGGGTCCTAGAGTGGGGCTCGCTGAACTCAGGTTTTGAGCCCAAGTGCTGCCTGGTTCACAAGTCTCTTTTCTCCCCCTGCTTAAACTCTGCTAAATTTACCTTGTCTAAGGGTCTTCATTTTTTATAAATATGTGTGTCAAGAAGCTTTCTATTAAAAATTATCAAACAGATTCTAAGACAGAGTAAATAAAGGGACCAACTTGAATTTCTAGAGCTAAAATGATATAATAATGTGATAAGTGAAAATAAAAACTCAGGGGTAGTTTTAACAATACATTATTTACTAATAAGGGAATCAAGGAGCTAAAAATACGAAGAGGAAGGATATGTATATAGACCAAAAAAAAAAAAAAGAAGAAGAAGAAAATACAACACAGACACTTAGCATAGGTGGGTGACAGATTCATACACATGGTGATAGGGCTGGCATTTAAGTCACAGGATTAATAACTGGCTTTTCTGGGAAGGGGCTGTAATAAAGATTCGTCCATTTAGGAAAAAAATTTTCTGCTAGTGTTCTAGTCTCGCTTAACTCTCACTTCCAAAAAGTACTGAGGGACAATCATACCTCCTGGAAACATTGACCAGAACATCCTAGATCAATATCTCAAAGAGAAAAATCACAAATACTCAATAAATGTGAGAGGCTATTCTCACCTATAACCGTAAAACATAAGCCAAGTCAATAGCTAATATTTTACTTCCACTAAATTGGTGAAAACAAGAATTTGAGAAAATTGAATCTTGGCAAGAATGTATCAACTATCACTAAGACGCTGATACGGAGGAAACTGAAGTGGATACAACCGCTTTGCAAAACCTAAATTCAGGAGCTTGGGGAAACCTCAACACCTCAAATTCCACAATGAAAATGCTATCGCTTTGATTCAAACTCGCTGAAGATGTTTCTCTTAGAAAAATTAAATGTGAAGCTGTCACCTCACACTTACAGGGGAGCAATACTTTGTCCTTCAGAGGCAGGGCCATTAGGTTGTGACATAAGGACAACGTGTGATACGACACCAGGCCCCGAACAGAGAGAAGGACGGAAGCATCGTTAGGGACAGAACGGGAGGTAGGAAGGACGCAGAAAGGGGAAGCTTCGATCTCGAGGATGAATTCTGCAATTTTGCTTCCAGTCTCACCATCCATTTTAGTTTGTGTGATGGTCTTTAATCGAGGATGATGTGGAGCCATTTGACAAGGCCCAGAGACACTTTTGGTTTCTCTGAGTAGGAGACAGGTGTTATTGCCCTCTAGGAAGGTCTTCGAGGTGCTGTAATCCTCTATGGTACAAAGCCCTCCATATCTAAGACTTAGCTGGCCTGATGTGCCAATAGCACTGCTAAGGACGAGCTCTGGCTTTAGACTTACAACCAGATTTCAGAGTCGGCAAAGTGGAGTGAGCCCAGCCACGGTGGGCCAGCAGTGGGGCTCACTGTGCACTGCTGGAGCCACACGGGAGGCCCATGTTTGGATCCCAGGTTGACCTGAGCAGGCAGGGTGCACCCACGTGCACTGTGATGGGGGCTGGCTGAGAGGCTGAGCGAGAGGGGATTGTGAGATGACAAGATCCTTTTAAGGGGACCTATCACATCAAACCCCCATGAAAGAAATGAATAGATAAAGCTAAAAAAAGAAAGCACACTGCGATTGCTGTGCTGTACGGGCTAGGCTGGCTGATGGCAGACAGGAAGTCGGGTATCACAGCCAAAGAGGTTTCTGCTCTTTCTTCAAATATGGCACGTCATTGGCTAGTGTGGTGTGACCGAGATTTTGAACTGCAGGCAGGCCTTCCCTGTCAGCTGAAAAGCTGTGGGCGTCCGGCCCCGACTTACACAGACGCTGCTTGTTCAATCCCTCACAGTGCTGAGGCTCCTACTTATCTCTGCGTCTACTTTCCAGACTTCACACCAGCAGGGAGGACAACTGGCTGGCTGGGTCTCACACTAGCATTTTGGGCAGATTATGCAGAATAAAATAAAAAGTGAACCACAGTGCAAATATCCAATTTCTCTCCCAAAAGAAAAGGACTCAAGAAGTGAAATATGTTGTCTGATCGGGGCACCTTGGACTACTGGGAGTCTGAAAAGGAAAATAAGGTAATCGAAATAAGTATAAATGCTGCATTTTTATTTATTTATTTATTTATTTATTTGAGAGAGATTTTTGCTCTAGGGCACATGCACTCACCAGAGACAGAGAGAGAGAAAGTGTGAAATCACCTCTGGAAGAACGGTCATGCTGTAAACCCTTCTCTATTCTCCTCTTGGAATTTTGGACACACACGCACATGCCCCAGGTGTGAGTTTCCAGCTGCCGGGTCTGGGCCTCGAACCACAGTTGGCCATGTGGGAGTCCAGCATCTTAACCGCTATGCCACTATGCCATTTCTGTTATAACAAGAGAGCTAGATAAGAAACTAAACTTTGATGGAAAAATGAGCAACTTCTTACTGGGGCTGAGTGAGAGATTCCCAAGGACACTGCTGATGGCTGTGTCCAGGCGTGCAGCGGCTTCGCCTACCCAGGGAAGTTAGGGGTACGATGACACGTTACTAGCTGAATACCAATGACTCGGCCTTATCTGCTATCCACAGATACGTTAGTGTAACCTCGCCTCCAACGAGCATGAACCTTGAAAAACGTTTTGTTCTACTGTATCTTACAGTCTGACCTCGCCTTGTGTACCCAGCACCCGCCTGTTCTTCCAATGTTCTTCACTTTAAGGGTATTTGTGTCTTTTCCAAAGCAATCAAAATACTACTGAACAGACAGAGTCACATCAGGCTCACGAAACACTCTCAGTTAGCATTCATACTCAGGCCATCGCCACAGCCCAGCACCAGGCTGAGTACTGAGACAGCAGACGCCGTCGAGCAGGGGCAGGCCTCTCTCCTCTTCATCTATTCCTACTCCAGGGCTCCTCCCCCGACACTGAGAGAGCTTCTGCTCTAGAGATGACCAGTATGAAAAGAAGTCAGTTAAGACTGACTTTTGGACCCTAATTCTACCTTCATTATCTTCTGAAGATGACAAAGCAAAATTTGAAAACCATGTCTTTCCTTCAGGTGTCTAATATAAACTTAGTGTTTAGATTCCCAAGCTGACTGTGTTTATGGTGCTGATAGTTTATCATTTGTCTGAGAAAAGCAGAAATAGCATGAATGAGAGAAAGCCAAGTGAAAAGTAAATGGACCAGATTTCCACGAGGTTTAAGGCCCTCTCCTCAGTCTTGCAGTTCACAGACAACAAGACAGAGGGGAGACAGGTTGCCAGTCATTACGGTGAAGCCTTCCATTCATTTAAAAATGAGACTTTATATAAAAATGGAAATTTACTGATATTGTGAGATTTCTCCCTTAAACTCAACTCTTCCCATAATCCACATCTGTGTTAAATCATTTACAAAGTTAAGTCTCCGGGAGATGGTCATTTGGGAGACAGACGAGCACAGACTCACGACCAACGGCTTCCTGCAGGTAGAGAGGCCACATTACACCCCTGGCCTCCACAGGTGTGCGGGCTGCTATGGCCCTGGTCTCACCTACCGAGTGGATGCAAGGCTCATGCGTGAAGAGACTGAAGCACCACGAAATAGGACAAAGTCCACCCAGACACCAAACTGGATGATCATAACACAGTTACTGTGATTGAACGTCAGAGGGAATGGGGACACTGAACATTAGCAATACGAACTGGGCTATCTCTGCCCGTCTCTATATTGGGTCACTTGGGCATCCCAGGAATGTCATTTTAGGGAAAGCTGAGAGGATCACTTAGGAGCGAAAGGGTTGTTTGGCTGCTGTGAAGATGTGGAGAAGCAGCAAACACTGGAAAGGAAAAGCAAGGGATTGTGAAGGAGAATAGAACCCACACAGAAATGCTACTCAAGCCCAACCTTGACTTCACAGCTCAAGAAACAAGCAGTTTACAGGCCAGCAGGTAGCATGGTGGTTAAGGACACTGGACTCCCACATGGCTGCCCACAGTTCGAGTCCTGGCCTGGCAGCTTACTTTTTCACTCTCTCTCTCTCTCTCTCTCTCTCTCTAGCTCTCACTCTATCCCTCTCTTTCAAATTAAAAAAAAATAATGTTAAATAATAAAATAATTCTAAAAAATAAAATGAAACAAGCAATTTCAATAAGTTGAGGGTTTTCTCTTGGCCAATATGGTCATAGATTTTTTAGACATTATTTTATATTTATTTACCTGTATGGTCTTTGAATTAAATGGCCATTTTGGCTTCATGGCAGAAGAATGACTGAATAGGGGTCAGCAGATGGTGTAATGGTTACATCACTGGACTCTCACGTACTCGACTACAGTTTGAGTTCTGGACCTGGAGACTTACAACTCACACCGGGCACATGTGCGTATGTGCCCGAAATCCCAAGAGAAGAATAAAGGAGAAGGGATTACAGTGTGGTCATCCTCTCTGGGGGGTGGGGGGGTGATTTATTGCTTTCTGTCTCTCTGTCTCCAGTGAGTGCACACACCTTGTAGCAAAAATCTCCCTTAAAAACAAAACAAAACAAAAAAAATAACAACAATAAAACAAACAAAAAACAAACTGGACCTTCAAGCCAGGTGCTGTAGTAGTAGCAGCAAAACTGGACCCACATGGGAGAGGTCCTGGGGTGTGAATCTCAGCATGCCAAGCATGAGTGCACATATGCCTGTAATCCAGGCCAGCTGAGACCGAGGGGGTGGTCACGGCATGAACACCATATTGGGAATGCCTGTCTGACTGTCCCTCTTTCTCTCTCCAGTGGAGAAAATAAATAAACTTAAAAAGAAAGAATTAGACTTTCACATGACATATTTTTAATTGGAAAAAAAGGACTAAGATACTAATTACAATTTGGAAGCTTCTTGAATCTCCTTTGAATAAACTGAGCTCCACAATGCCTAGGTATCCTTCCCATGACCGCCTAGTGAGCTGGAAGAAGAATTCTACTTATTTTTAGTAGATAAATTATTACACTTGAAGGACAGAAACCCAAATTGCAATTTCAATTTATACCGCGAACATGTTATACCTAGGTTAATAGCCATGCTGTGACTTTTATGAGAAGATGGGATGGATGATGGATTGCTTCCCACCTTGACACCTTAAAGCGTACACTCAACAACGAGACTTCATTCTGACCTGTGTTCTCACAGCCTGAAGCTTTCCAAAGACAGAGGCCTCTTGATTTTTTCTTTGTTAGTGAATGTAATAAAGTAACTCAACAACTGATAACAATGACAATATTTTATACAGTGACTTTCACTTATAAAGTGAAATAGCAAATAAAAGATTTTTAAATGTAGCCATGCTCCATATAAGAAAATTTCAGTCAACAGCAGACAGCATCTACAATGGTGGTCCCATAGATTATCATAGTTACTAGACTAAAAGGTTATAACTTGAAAAACTGTATACATTAAAGCAAGTAATACATTATTTAAGTTGTTTTAGCCTTTCTATGCAATTTTTAATGATCTTTTATGTCTCATTTATATTCATGTGATTTTTTTTCTACTTAAGGATGAATTATTCATGCTAGTTTCTTCTTTAAAGTGTAAAAGTTTGTGAAGTAGGCACTTTATTATTACCATAATTATCATTATTATTTAGACTTTTTGTCACAGGGCATGTGTACTTGCCAGAGAAAGAGAAACAGAGAGGGAAAGTGAGCAATCCCCTCCCATCCGCCCCTGGGAGGATGGCCATGCCACAATCTCTTCTCCTCTATTCTCTTCTTTAGGTTTTGAGCACACACATACACACACCACACACACACACACACACACACACACACAACCACACATATCTGGTGTATTTTTTAGACCACTGGGTTTGGGACTCAAACAAGAGTTGGCCATGTGGGAATCCAGTTTCTTAACCATGATACCCCCTGCTAGTCCCAGACTTTATTATTCTTAAAGCATCAAATGTAAATTGGAATTATTTGATAGTGATGAAGAACAAAAAAGTGGTAGCTAGGTACATTATTTTCTCTTAATGACATAAACTTTCATTAATGTATGGGAGATTAAAATCAAAATCCACAAGAAATTTTCAGAAGTTAATATAATATATACATATATAGGTTGTTATTTTGTTATGAAAATATTTCCTTTCATTTAATCTCCCCAAAGATACTTGATAACATGCTTTGGATATATTCAATATTGTTTTATAAGCTTTTTCTTCATTTGGTCAATAAATGATTAAAAGCATTTTAAGGTTAATGATCTCATGATGTGATCAATCATTCTAAGTTACAGTCTGCCACCAGGGCTTCTCATTTTGCTGAAAGCAAATGATTTCTGGATAATGATCACAAGTAGCACATCTGTATGCTGGTTGAAAAGTTAATTAAAATGTGATTCCATCTGGTAGTCCAGTTGGGAATGTCACTATTCGATTTAATCTACATTGAGCTGAAATGAACTTCGCATAATCAAAGGCTATGAAGCAGTAGGGGACATGGAGATGGGAGTTTGTAAGTGTTGCACATGTTAATTTAAATATTTTTCTTATCTCTTAAAATTTTTCTTCTTCCTCTTTTATTTATTTATTTACTTATTTATTTATTTTTAATAAGAGCTAGAAACTTAGGAGTACAGAATTCCCTTGTAGTTTTCTCAGTAAGAGTATATTTCCTTTCCTGAGTTGATCTAACTGCACATCTGCTCCCGTTGTCTCTCTCCCCCTCAATAGGGTTGATGGAGTTAATCTGAGCACAAATACATTCAGGTGATGAGCCTAGTCACTCGGTCTGTTCTGATATTGTGTGCGTTAGGCTCCTACCTCTGTTGTAAAAGAGTGCCATTATTTGGTGGTTTAGAACAAAATTTTTACCCTATAGTTCTTGAGATCAGAAGTCTGAAAGGGTCTCACTAGCTAAAATCAGGGTCTCAGTAAGATTGTGTCCCTTTGGGAGACTCTAGGAGACAACTTCCTACCTATTCCAGCTTCTAGAGGCCACGCACATTCCTTGGCCTGTGGCCCCTTTCAGCTCCAAAGTCAGCAATGAAGGACCTGGTCTTCCCCGTGAGACCCGCCCTCACTTCTGCCTTCTCCGATTGGCTGAGCCCACCCAGATTCTCTATGATCATCACTGTATTTTAAAGTCGACTGGTTAGTAATCCTAATTCTCTCTTGCTCTGTAACACCACATGGTCACCAGTTCTGGGGATGAGGCTGTTGACATCATGGGGCCATTATTCTCCCTTCCACTTAGTGTAATCGGTCCTTAGCCTGAGTAGACAGTAATGCCCTTACCTTCCTCTGAGAGTGACTGGAAGGCTTTTGTCCTGTTTTATTTCGCTGATATTTACCAGGTTGTATATTTTCTGATAACTATTACAGCCTAATAACATGATGCGAATTTCTGCCCAAGGATGAAGACCTGGAGATAACTTGAATTAAAAGGTGCTTCCCTTGGGTATTATTGTAATGTAGAAGTATGTATGTATATGTAAAACTCAATTGTTTTGCATGGAAAAACATAAGTTTTTTAAAAATCTAACTCAGGGGACCAGCAGTTAGTGTAATAGCTATGTTGCTGAACTCCCATGTAGTCGACCGCGGTTCAAGTCCTGGACCCAGTGGCTTAAACTCACGCCGGGCAGGTGTGTGTGCATGCCCAAGATCCTGAGAGGAGACTGGAGGAGAAGGGATTGTGGTGTGGCCATCCCCCTGGGGGGTGATTTCTCGCTTTCCGTCTCTCTGTCTCTCTGGCAAGTGCATGTGCCCTGTAGCAAAAACCTCTCCAAAAAAAATAAATAAATAAATAAATAAATCTAACTCAGAAATTCACTGTTGTCTTATTTTTATACTGTACTCCATTTTTAAAGCTTTTAATTTTTTTATGGCCTGGCTGGCCAACATTTCTTCTTACATATTTAATTTTCTTTGGAAAATAGAAATGCTTTTCATCAGTTAAGCATATTTCCACTAAATTTAAATAGGTAGGCTGTTATATTTTGCTTATTGAGATGTAGTTTCACAATGACTACCTCAACTCTAAGTTCTAAACTTGGTGAAAAAATGCCTACCAATGTGTCTTATTTGTAGAAGTATGTACAAGGTATGCATACTTCTGCAAATAAGAATACACCCAATGAGGTCACCATAAGTACTACTATCAGGACACTAACAAAGTAAGCACAAAGTTACCTACATTTATGAGACAGTAACTTAAACTTAGAAAAATATCCCAAGTTCCACTGTTGGTAAGACTTTTAGTCTATATCAGTAGAATTTGAATCATACAAAGCAGAATCAGTAAGACATGTACTTAGGTGTGAAGGGGTCTGTTATGTGGAGCTGACGTTACATAATGTAGGCATTGGTGAAGGTTAAATGGTTTCCCTTGTCTTTGCGTCTGATGCTGGAACTTAAAGTCCACGCAGTAGGAAGTGGAGATGGGAGGAAGGGTGTGAAGTAGTACAGAGCAAGGATAGCTTACAGGTGTGAGCCTGAGGCCAGGAGGAGAGAATAGAACTCAGGTCACCTCTGACGCTGCTGACCTTGCAGGTCCTGGTGTCCAGCAGGAGCTGAGGTCCATATCGCTGAACTTAGAGATCAGAGATGCTGAAGGGGGATGCACAGGACGCTGCTGTGTGTCTGAATGTGGCCTCACTCTAAAGAGATGAGCTGGCAGGTCAGTGAGGACACGCTGGAACAGGGGGTCAGCTTCTGCTCACCTCTGCCTCACCCTGGGCACATGGCAATCTCCTTGTTGCCCGCCCCAGCAGGGCATGCATGGCGTGGTGAAGGGAATTCTGGGACCTACTTTCAGCCTCACCAAGCTGACATAATACAAAGCCACCACACACAGTCCAATAAAATACTTATCTCCAGTGGTCCTCCCGTTGCCAGGGGCAGCCCAGAACCGTGCCCTTCACCTCTCTTTCTCCACATGCAGGTTAGGTGTTGAGCTCGTGTGCTGAAATTTACCTCCCAGGACACTGTTCCTTTGGGATGGAAACCAAGAACAGGTAGTGCTTTTATGCCTCTCATTTCTTTTTCAACTTATTGTCAGATGTCATTAGTCTTTTCAAGTGAAAAAATAGTTTATTCTATTTCAGTAATGGGAATTAGAGCAATATTAGGGCATTCCTTTCATAGAAATGCTATATTCTTAGCTAGATAAATAAGCGGGAAAACTAAGGTGATTATCTGCAGAAATTTTGTTTTGTTTTGTTTTAACCGGACCTCTACCCCTCAGTTTTATTCCTTGAAAAGGCCTTTTTACTTTGTGTTGTTCAGAGACTTATTACTTATTATTTTATTTCCTGCCTGCATGTCGGAACTACACAAACAATGCACAGGTATTTTAGGAAACCAGCTTTCACGTGTTTCTGTTTTAACCATTACTGAAGAGATGTACTAGGAGCAGCAGATGGCATAATGGCTACGTTGCTGGACTTCCATGGAGTTGACTGCGGTGTGAATCCCAGACACCGTGGCTTAAAACTTATGCCAGGTGCTTTTGCATGCATCCCCAAAAACTCCAAAGGGAGAATGGAGAAGGGATTGCTGCATGACCAACACCCTGGGAAGTGACTTCTCACTTTCTATCTGTCTCTCTTTGTCTCTCCAGTGAGTGCGTGTGCCCTATAGCAAAAATCTCTCCCTCTAAAAAAAGGAAAAGAAATGTATTATCATGACTTAAAATGATATGAATAGCACACTTAATTAATAATTAAAAAATTTAGATAAGATTTCTACAATGTGTTTGCTGAGCAGATGGAATCTTATGTAGCACATGTGTGTTATATACATGTCATTTTCTCTACAGGGTTAACACGGGATCATGTAGCTTAGTCTGAGAAGGTGACCGGCTGTTTGAGAGGTCAGTTTCTTACTATACATTTTCCTGCTGCTCATTATGAATATGACAATAAGAGAAGGGCTTACTAGGAGCACGAATGGCATTTTATGAGTTTGCGCCAGTCTTCCGTTCATTATAAAGGAATCATGCGTCTTCCTACTGCACATCACAAGGACCTAATTATACTGAAAGGCTCTGGGGACAGCATCAGCTACAGAGGCAAATCCACAGAGTACGTTCATGTTGCTGGGATCGCAAATGTGCTTGGAGTACTCTGAGCACAATTTTAAATCTTTTTATATGTATTGCAAGAAACAGACCTGAAATGAGACTTTTGGGTGTCTCTCTGTGTAGTCTATGTCAGCCAGGTTTTAATCACACAAGCAGAATCACTAAGACATGTACTTAGATGTGAAAAGATCTATTTACATAGAGCTGATGTTATACAATGTAGGCACTGCTTACATGGTGGGCCGGCAGGTGGCACAATGGTTAAGGCCCTGGACGCCCATGGGGCTGACCAAGGCTCACGTTCTGGAACTGGAAGATTGAAACTCATGCTGGGCAGGTGTATGTGCATGCCCAGGATTCCAGAAGGAGAATGGAGGAGAAGGAATTGTGGCATGGCCATCCCCCACCAAGGGGATGACCAAGGGGGTGATTTCTCACTTTCTGTCTCTCTGTCTCTCCAGTGAGCACATGCACCCTATAGCAAAAATCTCTCTCTGCCCCAAAATTAAAAGGCTTCTCTTGTCTTTGTGTTATTTTATATATGTGTGTGTGTTATTATATATATGTCATAAAGTATATGATATATGTTATAAAATATTATATATAATATATAAAATACACATCAATAATATATTATTTATATATATCTACTTTATATATTACTATGTATATGTAAAAATAGAACATATATAGATGATAGATACATTAAATATATATATTTTTCTTTTCCTACCAGTCAGCTTAGCCAAGCAGCTCTTCCCTGGAACTTGCACGCAGATTTTCATAGTCCATTCCACCCTTATGAAATCCAAGAACAAGATCAAGGGAGACCCTGCGAAATCTTCCAGCAAGGGGAATGCTCTCATGATCCACATTCTGTCTTACTTTCGTAGCTTTTCATGTGATTCTTGTTTATTGAGGGGAATCTGTTTATTCCAGGGCTACAACATCCCTCTCCTGTTCAGGACTGAACTAACCCTCCCCAACTTGATGGTCACTAACTGTATTTACTGAGGCTTGTGCAAACTGAGTTTCTTTGGAACATTGCTTCTTAATCTGAAGATTATAAAAATTTCTAAAATTTCATGTTAAATTATGTGTATGTAAGTACTCATTTTTCTGGGGAAAAAATACAGGTCTTTATAAGATTTTTCACTGGGGAATAGGACCAAGAAAAATGTGAAAATCATTGCTTTAGAGTATTTCTAAGCGATTTCACCCTTTGTATTCTATAGTCTCTCTTGAAAATAAAAAAAAGTCAATGAAGAAGTAGACTACTTTACAATATACTACATGACATTTTTTTTTTTCTATTTGTGACAGAGAGTGGGTGCAGGAGCTTTAGAAAGGGGGAACCAGGAAGTACCCAGGACAGGGCAATACCTGCCATGACCCCCTCAGCCCAACAGGACCCTGAGCACACACACACACACATGTGTGAACCATTTGGCTCTAGAGGACCAGGGACCAGAACCCACAGTCGGCCACGTGGCTTCGGACACTGCAGCTCAGCACAGTACCGACTGCCACTGGGCTGGGCCTGCATGGCATTTGACATTAGGGCCTTGCCTGGGTATGTTCTGTGCCTTGTGGTGATGAAGGCTGTGATAGTAAGGACTGACAGCTCTGCTTTGACACTGATGAGCCAGGCTGACAGATTGGCTGTGAACTATTTGGTCCCAAATGTAACTCAGTCTATCCTGGTGTGCATTAAGTAAGCAGGAAAATTAAATCAAGGAAGAACATGAATAGTGATTTGTAAATGCTTCCTGACGGTATGATGCAAGGCCAAAAAGTCAATGCATAACACCAATTCCCCGGTAATTGTTGAGATTTCGCATTTAAAATTTTTCCTGAACAACTAAAGACTATCCCAGTATGGACTGTTAGAGCCAAAAATATAAGCCTACTTCGCCACAAGGTCTAAGCCCATTTAATTCCTTTCCCTTTCTTTCTGCCTGTGTCCAAGTCAACTCAGAGTTGTTGAGGGATTAGTAGGTTCAGGCGGTCTCCAGCACTTCAGGTACAAGAAGGTTTAGGAGGAAGGAACAGCAGGCCTGGTAATATAATTATAGAGTATGAAAGAGAAAGAATCTAGGATGATTTTAATATCTAGGCCTCTTGTTTTGAGAACCAGTAGAGAGAAGTGCAAATAATATGACCAGTAATGGGAAGGAGACTATGTAAGGGATAGAGCCATATTTGGATGCTTCTAGAAATAGTTATCAGTGGCTGAAATGATTATTTCACTATACCAAGAGTTGAAATGATCCCCCATGGAGGAAAAATCTCTAAGGTTTCTATATTTACTAATTCTTTGGAGAAACAGTGCACACATGTCTGTCCACAGATGGAGACAGAAAACCTTCCTGGTGAGCCATTTCTACTTGGAGAAAAATGTGTCTTGCTAATGAAAATTATTCAGCCACTGAGATGAGAGACATGCTTGAGAAATCCCCTTCTCTGACTATTATACATGGCCTTGGCATCTCAAGTTTCCAGGTAGCAATAGTGACCACATAAATATGCTGATAAAAAATACAAGAGAGATATAAGGACAATTCCAACAAACGAAGAAGTGAATCAGCAAGTGCCATCCATTCGGCCATCTCCCTTCACCTACTGCCGGCTGTCACTGTGAGAGTACGACCTGGGGCCAGCGGTATGCTGGAACTCGCCGACACCAGCTCATGAGAGCCAACTGTAAGATGCTTTAGAGTACAGTAGCCAACTCTTTGTTAACCAGAGCTGTTATTAAGAAATTAAACTATATAGACTCACAATAAAATAAACTGTATTAAAAACATAATAAATACTCAACTTGTTACTTATTTTACTACCATTTACTAACATAGAGCTCTTTAGGTTATTTATGTCCATCGTGTCCGTCTGGTGCAGGCATTCTGTCATAGTCTGCCACTAAGCGTTTCTACTGAGCTCTGCGTTTAATGAGATTGCGTGAGTAGCTTGGCATCAATCGTGATGAGTCTTTACACCACTGAAATTGGCAGGTGCTACAAATCGAGGCTTAGTTTATTATTTTCTTGATTGTCAGAAGTAGGAATAGCAGAGAAACCTTAATAATGGAGACTAAATTTGAACGTGTGTTTCTTCTGTAGCCATTACAAGTTGTGTAAAAAAATAAGGAAATATTCAGGCTAGCTCCATGGCACAGTGGTAACATGCTGCTCAAGGGCAGCCAGATCTCACATGGATCCCTGACCAGTGAGCTTGGCACATGCTGGGCACACACGTAAGTGCCCAAGGTCCAGTGGGCTGAAGGGCTGGGAAAGGCAGACTGGCGGGAGCTCACATTTCTCTCACATGCATGTGCACATGCTCTATCCCTAATAAAGAACAAATTGAAAACTGGAGAACTATTCTTTTGGTACTCAAAGACTATTACCAATTGACCGAAGAAAGCACTCCTTTTTGGCCACATGACCTGCCACCATACATTGTCAATGCCCCACTTTTACCTTATTGTTAACGAAAGCAAAAACATCCACCAGCATTCTTGTCAGGACAGCATTCATCTGTCAGCTGCAGCCATCGGTGGATGACAGACTGACAAACATGAACTGCTCTGAGAAAATTCATTGGCTATGTGGAATTTATAATAAAGAGTATTACAAATTTTGTTATTCTTTATAAATTTCATGATATACATTCTTGATATCAGTAGTTTAACTTTTTAATTAAAAAAAGTTTATTTCTCCCATGAAAGAGAGAGAGAGAGAGACAGAGGGGGAGGGACTCCAACAGGGCCTTTACCACCATTCACCCCACCTCGCCAGCCCAGATCACTGTCACGTGCACACATGCCCAGCACTCAGGGAGGTCCCAGGACTGAACCTGGGACCTTTCACATTGTGTCCCATTGTGTTACTGCTGTACCACCACCTGGCCCCTGATATCAGTAGTTGATAATAAATGTATACATGAACATGCATCAGACTTCCTTTTTCTTTTTTTTCTCAGAGGGCTCCTGTTAAACACCACTCCTCAGATGCGGGACCAGGCTTTGCCCTCCACCTGATGCTCAAGTAGCCCACCTTGGGGCTAGCTGTCTGGATCTACCAATAATAACGTTCACGGGACACTCTCTAGCTCTGCAGTCATAATCTCAAATTGATATACAGGCAGCGAATGAGATGGGTAATTAAACCTAAGAAAATGGTATCACTTATATGGCATTGATTTTGTTTATTTTATTGTGTTGCAAGACATTTTCTCAAGCATGATTTACTTCTCAGAGTGGGAGCTAGAGGATGTGGCTTGCGTTGCTATGGAATCTTCAGTCCTCATTTTTTCGCGTATCTTATTAATTCACATAAAATTCGTGGATAGGAAAGGTCTTATCATCCTGGAGACACAGCTGAGGACAACGAGGCTGGCAGGATGACTTTTTTTTTTTAATATAGAACTCCTTTTTATTTACCTTTAATCAATATACATCTTCACAGCTTGCAACATGGTTTTACCCAGCATGCAGGCAGAATGACTTTTATTCACTACTGCACACCTATTCCCCAAAGGAGCTGCGACTAGAACTTAGGACTTCCAGTGGACACACCATTAAAAACAGCCTCTGCCAGTCCAAACAGAGCCTCCTGTTTGGTGTAACCACCCACTGTGTATGTGAAGGCCTGCTCACTCTCCCCACTCAGAGAAACAGAATGGACGAAGATGCTAATAGCGAACAGTATTGGTGAAGACAGACTATGTTGTATTTCACAGGAGGATTTTCTTTCTTGCCTCAGTGTTCTGAATCCTCAATGACAGCTTTAAGATTGCTTTTTACCTTAATTTATGTTGTGAGTTCCTTGCCGTGATTATCAATGAGTTCCCACATGAGTACGCAATCACGAGGGGTCAGACTCCAGCAATTTCCTGACAACTTCGAAAACAATAAAGTACCCCCAAGTCCTGTATCATGGGAGACTGCATTTTTATACAGAAGGGTGGTGACACGCATAAATCATCTCAGCATTCCTCTTGAGCTTTCTATTTTCACTTGGAAGAACTGAAGGTAAAAGGTATAGAGGAAGAGGTATCCTGAGAAAACGATGTAATTTGGAAAAAATAAAAGCTCCAGAAGGCTTATAACTCTTACTTAAATTAGAGAAGAGAATGTTTATCTCCGTCAATTCTTCACACATATTAATTGCTTACCTTTATTTTTTAAAGATAGGGAACTAATCACACACTATTAAAAATATATATATATATATATTCACATAAAATCGTGACTCATTTTTGCATAAAAAACATAGAAAAATACATTATCCTTTCATTGACACGTGCACACACACACACACACACACACGTGCACATACACACACACACACATATAGAGCTGGTTATGGATTTCTAAGAAGTATCTTTATTCAGATACAGCTTTATTGCATTTCCAAGGTACTTGCAATCATGTTCTAAAATGATGCTGTGGGCCAAGGCATAGGGTCTATAAGGTTAGAAATCCACTCTAACCAGGCAATTCGGGGTTTAGGGAGGGTGGGAGTAAGGAAGAACCTTGGGCTATCCTAACCGTCTTTACTCATTAGAACTTGGCTGGGGTTTCGAGCACCTGGACAGTGTCAAAATAGGGTCATTACTGATAAGCACATTTGAGTAGAGAATACTCTCTTTTGATAAAAATAACAACAAAAACCTCAGAAAAACAAGAATACAAAAGCAAAATAAAATAGTGACCAAAGATCTTTTTCTTGGTTCTTAGCAGAGACGAAACAAAATGGATTTTCAAAACCACCCATCCTGACCTCAAGCGACTAAGAGAAAATAAGCATAAGTGTATTGATTTGCAAGCACACATTTTTGATCTCCAATCATTCTTGGAGGCAGGTTCAATTTCAGTAGATTTCAGGGTTGCTTTTGACTTTCCTACATCCCTGGGGTTCAACACACCAGAAGGAACTGTTTATTAATACATGTCCCCAGATTGCGTATCCTTGAACAAGCTCCCTGAGGCTGTCACCCTCACTCTGCTCTAGGCTGACAACCACATTACACACACACACACACACACACACACACACACAAGGTTGCCCTCGCTTTGCCTCTCCCACAAATAGGGGAGGAGTCTGATTCCTGGCAGGGTAACGAGTAACAATCCTTCAATCAATCACGGAAAACACAACACAAATTACACACCTGAGAACACAAAATCCCTACAAAGAGACGAACATTCATTTTCAGAGCTAGTAGATTATCTACCTTTTGAAACCAAAAATAAGCTTTTTAGTATTATGCAATGTTTTTGAGCCAAGATTCTATTAAACATCAGAGCTTTCTTTATGTTTTCATGACTATTGTGAAAGGGGTGCAACTTTTATCTATATATGGAAAAGGATTCATTTTCTTCATCATACAGCTTTAGTCTATATGCATATTGCTATATATATATACATTTACATATACACACATATTTATATATATATAAAGAACAGTAATTCCTCGATGCCTGGCACTATGACATATACTCATTTTATTATCTCATTTAACCACCATGAAAATCTTCCGGGTACATGCTGCTGTGTTTTTCAGATAAGGGTACTGAGCTGCAGGAAAGGCATGATACACATCTTCCCTAGAGGTGTACAACCTGCAGGTGTTAGAGATTTGCTTGATTCTACATCCCCTTCTTAAAAATTTCACTGATTCCCATTGGGAAGGAAAGGCAATCTGGACGGAGGAAATTTCTTCTTTATATCCTTTGAAAATCGGCTTAACGTTGCCTGGTTACCAGCAGAGGACACAGATGCACTGTCTTCGGGTCCACTGCTGTCGCTTCTGATCCAGCAGACAGGGTGCTGGCCTCACCCCCGCTGTTCTGATCTGCCATCACCTGCAGGTTGGGAGATTTTACTTGTTCCCTTAAAGTTAACATAAAATTCGATCTACTTGTTTTATTGCATTTAGTACTACTATACTTTAAATATCTTTTTAAAAACTGTCAGAGGATGTGTAGGCTTGCTAGAGACAGATTGGGGGGGCATGAGAAAGCACCCCAATAGGATATGACCACGCCACCATCACTTCTGCCCCATTTCTCCACCCTGCTGGGATTCTAGGCACACAGGCGCACACACTTGGTGCATTTTTCAAGTCACTTGGACTGGCATTCAAACCATGCAGTTGGCCATAAATTCGGCTTCCTTAACCACAGGGCACAGGGCCAGTCCCAGTCTTTTTATGTAAATAGAAAAAAAATACTAAAATAATTTAATTTTCTCAATTTATAAATGTTCCCCCAGTAACTGTAGCTATTCGTTGCCCCGCTCCATTTATCAAGGAAGAAATCGGAGTCTCTTAACTGTGTGGTTTAGAGTTTTAGATTGGGGCTCTCTGCACAGGGATGGCCAAATTTATTTAGAGTGAATGCATTTTAAAAAACTGTTTGATTCAAAAGGTTTTAAATAACCTGTCATGTTTAGTAAAAGATGTAAGGAAATTTTTAAAAAATCTAATTCTAAGGTTTAATTACCTTAGAAGATCCAAGCTGAACTACATATTCTCAGGAGGGTGCATGATTTATGACGGGTCTACCTTGAAGCATTTTGGATCATATATTTTTAAATTTTACAATGCTTACTAATTGATACCCTTTGCTTTAGGTTTAAAATTCTCCTTCTGAGCTGGAGACGCTTACTATGATCACAACGAAGCCTTGGACACTCAATCCAGCCTCTCTTCCAAGAACAGTTCTCTTTTCAAAAAATGCCAATATGTTATGAGAGTCTCATGAACTGGTCTCCAAAGCCCTAAGTCCTTCCCCATGTAGAACAAAGGAGGACAGATCTCCTACAGGTTTTCTTGAGGCTGAGACATGAAGCTTTCCTGGCTCGTCCATTTCTCCTCCCACTGGGTTCCAAACCGGGAACTCCTTTAAGACCGTACAGGCAGCCCCAGTCTCAGGGCACAGGCAGCAGGGTACCACTGCACGTGGCTGGAACCACGTGGAAGACCTGGGCTCGGGACTCAGGTACCTGAACGTGCCAGCTGCACCTGTGAGTGTGCCCAGGCTCTGGCCTGCCTAGAAGGCTTGGGGCGGGGGGATCACAGCATGGCAAATCCCTGTGGGGGAGTATCTTTCTCCTGTGAAATAAAATAAATAAAAAATGTGCAGATAATAAAGAGAATAGAAGATTTAAGTGGGTTAGTTTTAGGGCTGTCCTGTGGTACGACACAGCACCGTGACTTGGGAGGCTGACACACAGGGGAAGTTGTGGGTTGTGTCCAGAGACCTTCCCAAGCATGCCAGGCACACCCTTCTGACCTAGGACTGGCAGGGGGCACAGTGTGGCATCAAGATTCTGTGCCAGGTGCCTGTCTCTGTCTCTCTGCCTCTGTGCCTTCCTCTCTCTCTCTCCATGCTTATGAGAGAAACAAATGAAAAAGTTCAAAACACTAAACTTAAAATAATTTTAGAGAATGCCTTAACTGTTCACGTGCCCTACACACTCATAATTTTAAAAATCAGAATTGTTATTCTAAAGAGCTATAGTCTTTCTTGTTGAGAGCAAAAAAAAAAAAAACTAACACAAAAACCAACACCATAAAACA
>NW_006160006.1:3850316-3904782 GCF_000334495.1 Tupaia belangeri chinensis | reverse complement strand
AAAAAAAAAAAAAGCACCACAAACACGACTCCAGGAATCCAATGAGTTCTGCCCAGTGATACAGTGAATCGTCTTTATTCCAAAGCTATACACGTACTGCAACTATAACTTAAATCAGAAGTACAGATAGTTTTACTGTATTTTTTTAAAAGGGGGAACAGAATAAGGAAAGTATTGTCAGAGATGGAGGTTGTTCAGGTGCCCTAAATTAAAAAGCAATAGAAAAAAGTTTGAAATGTTTTATTACTACAATGCACTGCAATTCCTGACCTCTTTCTTAGGAAATTCCTAGGTAATTATTGTTTTATAAGAGTTTGAGTAGATTTCAGAGACTAGTCGGTCACCCCCATTTTGTTTATCAGAACTTTACTGAGCGTAACCTTCTGTGCTTTGTAGCATGTTTCTAAAATTTCATCTCTCTGTGAAACCAAGGTGTTCTCATTCTGTGGCTCGAGGTCTGGCAGACAGTTGGCAAATTGAGAACAGTAAACCAATAGCCATTTTACCTTCAGGAACAGGATTAAATTCCCTAAGCTTTCTCCTGTAAGCCTTTTAACTGATACTAAGCCACTCCATGTTAACTGGAGTGGGCTTCTTGGTGACTACAATGATGCTGAAAGCATTTAATGTAAAAACATGCTCTAAATTACCCACCATATGGATAAACCTAATTAATAATATGACCTATTTTTCATTAGTTAACCGAAGGTCATTGTCGAGGCAGGTCTCGGCTGTGCTTCTTAAAAAGAAAATCAACACAGTCTAACAAGGGACTTATTGATATTCAAATGTATATGTTAAATGTATTAATGTAAGTAAGCAAACTTTTAACCTCACCATGCCTATGTGTCTACCTAAGATTAAGAAAAGAGAACAGTCAGTCAGGCAATCTGTTAGCTATCTCTTGGATTAGGAGAAGAAAAAATAACAATACAGGTACTATAAACTGAATATTTTCCATGGGCCTGGTCCTATGCTAAGCATTTTACATGGATAATCTCATCTCATCTTCGTAAGAAATCTGTGCGTTTGGTTCAGCTCCCTTCACACACAAACTAAGTTTTAGACAATTTAAGTTGTTTACCAAAGTGGTGCCATATAGCTAGAACCAAACCCATGTGTCCTGCTCTAAAGTTTCTGCCACTTCTTAGAAGTTTATTCTTTTATTTATTTATAAGGATGAGAGGCAGAGGAAGAGGGAGATGAGCACAGTGACCCATGCCATGACCTTCCCTAATCCCCTCCCAGCCGGCCAGGACCTTGGGCACATACGTGTCACTGCTGAGCCATGGAGCCAGTGCAGCTAGCACTGACCACACTTGAGACAGCTCTGCAACACTGTCTCCTCGGACAGAAGCTGAGTAATACCACGGGGACGGGTGCATGGCGTTCCACTTGAATGCAACGACTACAGTCCTTTTCAATATATCCCTTCTTTTACAATGGTCTCTGACCTTGAGAAATTAGTAGTAGCTGGGATAGATTTCATTTTAAACACTTAAGAATCACATACATGCGGACTAATTTGTATCTACTAGAGATGAATGGTTAGGGAGTCACTCTGTATATATTGAGTCATCAGAAAAGCCACGATGTGTTTTTCTATGCAGAAATGCATCATGACTTTTCTGATGACCCAGTACTTAAAAATCATTCTTTAAATGAGTTTGAACTAAATCGAAGACACACTCAGATGCATACTGCTTATTTCTGGACTGTGAGAATACAACTCAGTGTCAAATATGAGTTCAAAGGGGAACCAGCAGTTAGCGTAATGGCTATGTCACTGGACTCCCACGTAGTCGACCGCAGTTTGTGTCCCAGACCCGGTGGCTTAAAACTCACGCCGGGCGCGTGTGCGTGTGTGCCCAAGATCCCGAGAGGAGAATGGAGGAGACGGGATTGTGGCGTGACCATCCCCCCTGGGGGGTGATTTCTCGCTTTCTGTCTATGTCTCTCTGGCGAGCGCACGCGCCCTATAGCGAAAATCTCTCCAAAAAAAAAAAGAAAAGAAAAAAAATATGAGTTCAAAGGAGGATTACCACTGGCACAGAGCCCAGAGCACATTGTCAATAACGTCTCCGTCCTGGAAACCACAGGGATGAACTCATCTGACGACGGGAACACGCACTCAAAGGAAGTTTTAGAATCAGGCCCAGCTGCAGTGGCACAGGTGGCAGGACATGCTATGTGACCCTGCAGGCATATGGGAAGGCCTGGGGTTCAGATCCCTGGTCACTCCGAACATGCCAGGGGCACCTTTGTGTGCCCATGATCCTGGCTGGCTGAAAGGCTGTGGGGATGGCGGAGATGCTGGCTGGCAAGAGTTGGTTAGGAGTCTCTCAAGAAAGAAAGAAAAAATGTAAAAAGATTTTTTTATAATTATATCTTTTTGTTTTTAAGTTTATTTACCCATTTCTTCTGAAAGAGAAAGAGAGAAATAATCAGGCCCCCAACGTGGTCTTCATGCAGTAATTCACCGCTCACCTTAGCCAGCTGGATGGCGGGCTGGTGTGTGCAGTGTGGCCCTGGGACACGAGTCGAGGACATTCCCACACAGGTCCAGTTGCGTTACTGCTGTGTCACCATCTGGCTCTTGATTGTGTCTTATTTGTATGTTGAAAAGGGTGACTTGCTATTCTGAGGACATATTTGCCCGAAGAAAGAAATTAATAAATTGGATGTAAAACATGGAGGATTGGAAAGAAAAGAGTGCTTCAGTGGTCATGAGAAATCTTAAAACACACACACACGTGCGCACACACACACACACACACACACACCAATCAACTTCTTCATAGTTTCTATGAGGCAAGTATGGTCTTTCAAAAGGTAGAACTACTCAGCCATATACAAGGCATGGTATTAACTAGATGTTACAAATTACATAGTAAATTATTGCAAAAATTAAAACTTAACTAAGCAGTGATTGAATAAACTTGCACTTAAAACATAAAGTATATATATATATATATTAAAAATTTATATATTCAATGACTGTATAGTATTACAGCATGCAAAATAAATTTTTCAGCATGAAAACACTGCATGTTAGTCCAGTTAAAGATATCATATGGAGACAGAGACAGAGAGAGACAGAAAGATAGCACCCCATGGGGTCCCCATGCCACAACCCACCTGAGCCCACCCAGCCCTGCACCAGGGGTGTTGACGAGCCAGTGTACTCAGAGAAGTCTCAGAAGGTGACCTGGTGCCCTCCCATGCGGGTCAGCCTTGAACATGCTGGGTGTCACGACTACACCACCGTCTAGCCTCCGTAATCCCTGTGCCTTCGAAGAGCAAAACCGAGCCCCAGTAATGGTAGCCTATCTTAGCAGAGGGCAGTAGGATACTTGGCATTTATATTCGAACCCGGCTCCGATTTTTCTCCCTGGAGAAAAGTTATACTGTTACTTTTCTGTGCAGAATCCTCTCGTGGATCTCCTCTCCCGCAATGGCAGCCCAATGACACAGCTCCCCCTCTGCCTCCACCATGGCTTTCTGCCTCACTCGGCTCAGCCCTTCTCCGGGAACTCCTGCTCCCAGGCAGGGCTCTCTCTCCTGCCTGCATTCTCTCCTCACCCACACCCACACGGCAAGGCTTCCTCCTCCCGCCCTTTCACACCTCTGCTCTCCATCCCCTTATCGTTGTCCCTCTCCCCTTCCCCCCTATCTGCTATTTACACACTTCGGCCTTGGTTCTCTGTCTCCCCTTTCTCTCCTCACGAGGCCAGGTCTTGGTTTTGTTCGGAGCCATTGTCCCCTACGCTTAGAACAAAGTTTGGCATGAAGTTGTCACGTTGGTGCCGTTGAGAGAACATATGAATTTCTAACCTTCACATGTCAAGGGGGACACGTGCCGTGTGGCTGGGTCTCAGGGTAGGGAGACCCGAGAGGAACTTGCTGCCGACCTCAGCTGGGGGTGCTCAAAAGAGCAGGTGAAATTTTGGGGAGGGATTAAAAAAGGCTTTGTTCCCTGATTTTAAGATAATGACAGGGGTAAGACTAGTATCAAGGAAACGGCTCAGTTTTGGATGAAACAAAACTAAGCAAATGTATCCAAGTTCAGAGAGAAGAAAAGAGGGGTGAAGGGGGAGCCCAGGAACGCGGTCTTAGTGGCTGGCGGTCACCGTCAGGGAGGGAAAGCACGGCAGCCAGGACCTCCAGAGCTGTGAGCGTCACGAGGGCAGCGGGGAGAGCTGCCTGACCCAGGGACAGCGGCAGGTGGCAGTCAGACTGGCCGTGGCCCAGCAGTTCCCAGCAAGGGTGCGACACTTCCGGCAGGAGGACTCGATGGGCCCTGGATTTGACATCACGTCAGGGAGGCAGAGAAAACTGGAAAGTGGCAACTAGCTTAGACCCTGCCGCTTGTCAGACACTGTTCCCAACCCCTTCCAAATGCTGTCTTCGGATGATTTGCTATCACTATGTAACTAACAATAAGAAAACTAACATTCAGAACAATTTAAGGAAATCGCTCAAGACCTGTTAGCCAGTAAGGTTCACACACAGACCTGCGGCTTCCCTACAGTCTTTCCTTCTCTCACTTGGCTTCGGATTTACTGTCGATACCTTGATCACTGGGATTTACCAAATGGCGTAAGGGGAAAACCAAAATTTGTGGAACACCAAGGAAAAGCACCCTGTTCTGATAGTGCTTTGCTTTTATCTCAAGTATTTAGTGCCTTTCATCTCCTGTCCTGATTTCGACACGAGATTGCCCCACAGGCTGTCCTCATGGCCACCCTGTCCACGCAACCTGCCTCTCCGCAGCTCATGCTGCTCACTCTGCGCATGCTGGTTCACGCCCAGAAGGTGCTCACATGATTCTTTTGTGAAAAATACTAAAAATTAAAGCAAGACAAAATACTGAGGTATCCTGTATCGCCGCTGCTGTAGAGAACGTCAGTCTGGATCATGGAATTCAGAAGGCCTAAAAAGATTTGAACAGAAAGTATGTGTCTTCTTTGAACAGGTGGATAAAACAGGCAATTTTGAAAGTGTAGAATAATGCGTGGCATTTTCCCTCTCTTTAAGATACAATGCCTTTGTACTCTTCACAGATTCTTTACTCTAAACTCTTGCTTTTTAATTCAACCCCTTTGCAAAGGAAATCATTTGTGATTCATAGTTAAAGAGAAGAGACTCAGACTTTCAACCCATGTGATCCAAGTCAGAAGGCGTTTAGGACCGTGTGCACCTGGGTCTCAGCAGCTTTGGCCAAGGCATTGCATCTGAGTGGCGTGCTAATCTCCATGGCGATGAGGCTGTACCTTCCCTGAAGATGGATGGGACTTTCAGACGGTAGCTGTACGCTGGAATGTACAAACTGCGCTGAAAGATGCTTTCTTTGGCTAATGATCACTTCACTCACTTCCTGTATATGATGGATGGCTACATCCAAACATTTAAACCATGGAATGAAGTTACGTATCAAGTTTTCTCTAAGATGTCTGCACTGGAACATTTAAAAGTCCCGTGAATCTTTCGCGGATGTTTTCGGTTATGCTTCGAACTTCTATAGTAAGCATTATACTCATTGTGGAAAAATTATATGGGAAATGGTCAACTGTTTCCTTAAAAAATTAATTCCTTAATACCACAGTGATAATCACTGAAAACCAAGGCAGAATTGTTTGGCAGACGGACCCTACATTTTATTTGGGGATCATCTGTCTGCTTCGGCAGGTGGCTCTGTGGCCCTGCGTTTGATTGACAACGAACATGAGATTTAAGTCGGGACTTTTCTATCACAGCCCTGGGGGAGATACCTATTTGCCACTGGGATCAACATGCTGGTAGAATATGAGTCTTGACTATTGGAAGACACAAGAAAAAGACTATTTAAAACAACAGAGGAGGGGCAGCTGATGGTGTGGTTAAGACGGCTGAATTCTACATGGCCAACTGCACAATTCAAGTCCCAGACCTGGGGGCTTGAGAAACATGCTGAGCAAATATGTGTGCATGTCCAAAATCCCAGAGAAGAAAGGAGGAGAAGGGATTGCAGTGTGGCCATCCCCCGGGGGGTGCTTTCTTCCCTCTCTTTCTCTTTGTCACTCTGTCTCTAACAAGGACAAGTGCCCTATAGAAAATTAAAACAAACAAACAAATATATAAACTAACAGAGAAAAAGCGTTGAGCTAGGTCCTGTCCACCTCTCTGTACGTGGGCTCCATTTGGTGGTGGAGGGGGAGACTTTAACCAGGCTCATTGGAAACCATTTGAATCTCTGTCCCTTGGAACCAGCAGAGTCCTGACTAGTAAGGTGAAAGAAGGTGGGACAGGGACACTGGTGGCCAAGGAGTCAAGCTGGCCAGGAGGCTGGGAAGCTGGTGAGCAAGCCATGTTTGCTAGAGTTGGGGAAGGGAAGTTCAGGCAGGGTATGGCGAGTGCCGAGAATCCGCAGCGGTTACGGGCAAAGGTTCAGTGTTTCCTGCAACAGCAACAAAGGAGAAAAAATGAAAGGGGAAAGAAAGAGAGAAATAGGAAAACATTTCCTCTAGTAGCCAGAGGCAAAGCGAGTCCCCGTTTGGAGGAGTCACACGTGAGGCATGATCACTCACTGAAGTCAAGGTGGAGACTGTCTGACTTCACGAAGGAAGATACCCCTATTACTGTCAATCTAAGAAAACGCCGGAGGCATTCGGGAGTTTCTCGCCATCGTTTTTTCTTTTCCGGTTCTTACATGTGTGAAGTCAGCTAAGGTCAGGCTCTGTTCATACTTGTATCTGACACTTCTTTTCCTTTGAGGTATTACAGGTGATGCCTATAATAGGATCAAGCCACTCTCTGAAACAGACTCCCTTACATCAAACTGCAGTCTCTTGATACATATGCCCAACATCTACAAGAACTGCATATATTAAGTATCTAGAGAAAGCCTTCTTGGTGGTTACCTGCAGACAATTACTGCTATTGACCCAGTTGAAAGAGGAAAAATCATTCTTTCCTCCTAAATCCTGATTTAGGAAAGTTGCTCTAGTGGTATAACCAAACTTCATTTTTTAAAAAAAAGAATTCTTTATTTTTATTTATTATATTATTATTTTACTTTGCTATAGGGCATATCCGGTCACCAGAGAGAAACAGAGGGAGAGAGAGAATGTGAGAATGCAAGTCACCAGGTTCAGGACTCAAACCGTGATCGGCCATGAGGGAGTCCAGCACCTTACCCACCATGACACCTGCTGGCCCAGTATAGCCATCTTTGTAGAACCAAGAATTGGGTGGAAAGAAGCACAAGCACCTTGATTCAAAGGCATGATAATCCCTCGTGGGGAGGCAGGTCCTCAGGTGTATCTACCTCTAAGGAACGGAGCGAGTGCTCAGGCAGGTGACACTCTGCAGCTACACGGTGTAGACAGTAGAGGGTCAGGACAGCCATTACGGGGAGGTTGCCAGCAGGCACACCCATGGGGACAGTGAGTATGCTCATGGCAGCCTGCCCCAAGGACAAGCAAGTGTTCCTTGGCCTCAGGCCAGAAGGATAGGAAGTAATGCTATTGGGATTCAGGACTCCAGTCTCCAACAGGCTTGCAAGAGAGGTACAGATTGAACCTTGGTGAAACTGGGTGCGCAGTGGGTTACTAATGTAAGAAATTACAACTGGGAGAAAAATGATGGAACAGAGACCCCGATTATTAAAAAGATAGTAAAAACCAAAACCAGGGACAAAGGAAAAGAAGACCAGAAGCACAGAGGTTTAAATTTCCAAATTAAGTAATATTAACAGAATGTAGCTAATATCTAAGATGACCTGATACGTGGTGTGTACTATGCTGTTACACAGATGTTTAATTTTCAAAATAATTCCATAAGGCACAAATTGTTGCTACTCTTTCACCAGTGATGAAATTAAAGCTTGGAGTAAGGTAACCTCCGAGATCACAAAACCAAGAAGTGGCAGAGTACAAGTTCTGAGCACTCAAATTCTGTTTCAGACAGCAGAGCCGATCCTACCTGGCTCAGACAGGAGATACTGCATGGCCCGCGGCACCCTTGGAAGGGAAGAGGTCCTTGGCTTAGGTCACTTCTACAAGAGTTTCCAGGACTAATCCACAGAATGGGGCTGCAAAGTGAACCACAGGCTCCCCTGAGCCAGAGTCACATTGCCTAGGCCGTGATGAACTTCCTCCACTGCCGTACCCAGGAAGTACATGGCAGCTTGGCCAGCTCCACCAGCTCTGTCTCCCAGCGCATTTGTGAAATGAAGCCTTAGGAGGCACCTCCAACAGACAGAACCAAGGCAGGGACCAGGGAATCAGGCGATGAAAGGAGCACTGCTCTCAGCTCATGAACAGGGTACTTCAGGCTCAGCAGCTGAGAGCGAGGGCCTCCCGCAGTACCCTGGCGACTCACCCTCCTGACACAAGCCCTGGATCTAAGGCATCCGCCTTCACCCTGGCTGTCGAATAGCCTGGGGAAGGTAGGCTCTTTTGTTTTGTCTTGAAAAGTTAGGAATCTTTTTCTTTTTTAAAACTCCCTCCCTCTCTCCTCTGTCCCTTCCTCCCTCCCTTCCTTCTTTCCTGCCGGTATCCTTGACAGGGTATCCTCATGCCACAATCCTCTCTCCAGCCTTTCAGCCAGCCAGGATCACAGGTATAGCCATGGGCTGGCCTGGCATGTTCAGGTTGACCCAGAATCCAAACTCTGGGCATCCAGTATGACTCCAGCATTGCACAGCAGTGCCTTACCACCTCTGCCACCCAGGCCCGGCCAGTTAAGAATCTCATAAAAAAATATTAAATTATGAAGAGCACATTTAAAAGATTTTTGTACAACTTTTTTGTCTTATTGTTTTGTTTGTAATTTTTAAGCTTATCTATTTTTCCCATGAGAGAGAGAAAAAGAAGGAGAAAGAAAGACAGAAAGATGGACATCCTCAACAGGGTCTCAGCACCACAGTCTACCCCCAGTCCCAGCTGGCCTGGATCACAGGTACGCATTCATATGCACCAAGTGTGCTCAGGGAGGGCCTGGGATGTGAACTCAGGATCCTACCCATGTGGATTCTGTTGCATTACCACTATGCTACCACCTGGCTCCGTATTCTCATTGTTTGAAGTACAGGAGCAACTGGCTTTTCCAAAACTTCTTGGCTTTATATTTATGAACTCTAATCTTTTTCTTTGCTCACAAAGTAGGTAACACTGGTCTCTTTTTAGTAATACCTTTCTAAAAGCATGTAATAGCAACTATATTCCAACTTTAACTATTTCTCCTAAAACTATGAGATTGCTTGGCATTTTCAAGATACCAAAAAACAGTATCATCAAGTGTTTTACCTGACAAAACACAGGTTTGTGGTGTTTGCCTGCAGCCAGATGCACAACCACTACAGCAATGCTGAATATTTAAAGTTGTTGTCAAAGCAGCAACAATTCAATAGTTTTTGTATTATGGTTGGTGGAAATAAAATGATAAAAGCCACTCCCCAGGGTGGATCATCTCTATTGAGAGACAATGCTTCTCCATTAAATTTTTGGGACTCGGGCAAAGAGAAATGTTCTTTTTTCAATAACTGGTTTTGAAAGTTGCTCTAGGTATTATAACAGGTGTCAAGAAGAGAACAAAGACACATAGCCAGCATCGCGGGGTTTCATAAGGCAGAGCAAGAAGTAGGCAGCATGCTTTCCTCATGTTCCACTGGGGAGAGTTCACATCACCCTTAAATGAAAAGGAGGTCTTCCCTATACATCAGAAGGGGGAAAGTTGCTTTGTAAAAAGCTAGTCATTGCTAAGACAGCATTAGTCACATAATTTAATTAAATATGAAGTAAATTGACTATAATTATCCAAAGGACTCCTGCCCAGCCTGCTATGGGGAAGGAAAGGCTGTTCTTGTCCACATAGCACACGCAAGTGGTCTACAACCTTACATACTACCTGTTCTGCTCAACTTCCAGCCACATTGGAAGCAACAAACGTTTGGGTATACATGAACCAAACACCTGAAGAGGAGACTCTGGAGAAATTATTTTCCCACAAACTCCCTAGTAGTAAAAGGAGAGAAAAATCCCCTCTGAAAACCTGAACCCAAAATTCTGGCTGTAAATCCTGCACTCCTACTCACAGTAGAGCAGGGAAACTGGCACAGAATTAACACATACCATAGAGAAGTACATGAGCCCATAGCTACAGAAATAAACTCCAAAGATGTAGGAATAATTGAGTATGTGACCAGATGATTAAAAACCAAAGCAGAGCCCCAAGAAATAAATAAGAAAAAAACAGGAAATACCTTTCCTTTATAAGGAACATAATAACTCCTCACCAAGAATGGATAAAACTTAAGATACCACAGAAATGTCAGAAAAAAGAATTCAGAATATTCTTTGTAACAAAACTCAATGAGATGTAAGAGAAAACAGACAACCAATTCTAAAAGATGAGAAAATCCTTCCATGACTTGAACAAGGAACTCCATAAAGATATAGACACCCTGAGAAAGAAACAAACTGAACTTCTGTAGATAAAGAATATACTATAGAAAATCAAAACCTCTTTCAAAAGTTTCAACAGCAGGGGCCAACATTTGGCATGGTAGTTGAAGCAGTGGACTCCCACATGGCAGATTGTGGTTCAAATCCCAGACCCAGCAGCTTGAAAATCACATCAGGGGATGTGTGTGTGTGTGTGTGTGTGTGTGTGTGTGTGTGTGTGTCTGCATCCACAACACGGGCATGTGTGCATGCAGGCCCAGAATCCCTAGAGGAGAATGGAGAAGAAGGAATTGAGGTGTGGCCATCTCCCCTGAGGGTTGATTTCTCACTTTCCCTTTTTCTGTCTGTCTTTCTCTCTCCAGTGAGTGCACTCGCCCTATGGTAAAAAAAAAACTTATAAAAAAAAAAAAGTATCAACAGCAGATTAGACCGTGAAGAAGAGAGAATCTCTGACCTTGAAAACCAAACCTCTGATTTAGTCCAAGCAACTGAAAAGAAGACTAACCATTAAAAAGTAGGACACCAGGGACCAGCAGTTAGCATAATGGCTATGTCGCTGAACTCCCATATAGTCAACCGTGGTTCAAGTCCCAGACCTGGTGGCTTAAACTCATGCCGGGCACGTGTGTGTGCATGTCCAAGATCCTGAGAGGAGAATGGAAGAGAAGGGATTGCAGTGTGGCCATCCCCCCTGGGAAGTGATTTCTCGCTTTCTGTCTCTCTGTCTCTCTCTGTCTTACTGGTGAGGGCATGTGCCCTATAGCAAAAAATCTCTCCAAAAAAAAAAAAAAAAGTAGGATACCATATGGGCTATCCTAGACATCATTAAACAACTGAATATCTGCATAATACAATAGGTATTCCAAAAGGCAAGAAGACAGGCAAAGGCATAAAAAAAACTTCATTCATGATATATTAGCTGCAAAATTTCCAAATTTAGAGAGGTATGTGAACATCTAAATCCAGGAAATTCAAGACACCAAACAGATTTAAGAAGATCCTCTCCAAGGCATATCATAGTCAAATTGGTAAAAATCAAAGACAAAGACAATATTCTGAAAATGGTAAAGTTAATTACAAAGGTTACCCCATTATACTAACATCTGACTTCTCAACCAAAACAATGTAAGCAGAAAAGAATGGAGACGTATTTAAAACTCTGAAAGAAAAAAAAAAATAAACCTCTTTCAGCTGAGAGTATTATACTCAGCAAGATTATCCTTCATATGGAAAGGAGAAATAAAGTAATTCACAGATAAACAAATCCTGAAAGGCTTTACTAATTAAAACCAGCTCTTTAGGAAATACTTAAAGGAATACTACACCAGGGACGCTAACGGGAGACAAATAGAAGTAATAGAACACAAAACAAGTAGAAAAAGGAGAAGTTCACACATATTGATAATAACATTGAATATCAAGATTCAGTTTCTCAACTAAAGGTCTAAAAATGCAGATTCAACTATTTTACACACAGGCAGGTATAAGTACTAAGTTTTCAATTATCTGATAGACAGTTTTTGCCACAGGTACTGATAGACAGTTGTTGCCACAAATGTATTCAAATTATACATTTATTACAACCATTGCTCATTGTATTATATAAAATTAGATAAGAGAGGAAAATCCAAAATGTTACAAGTAACTGAGTCTTTCTATGAAATTAATTTAAAGAAGACTAAAATCAAGAACTTTGTAAACCCTATAAATCACTAAATCACTAACTTTACCATATCTTCCGTTTTAAATATCTCTTTCTAATTTCATTTTGGTTTGCTTTTTCAAGGACTTATTTCTTTTCTTTTTTTTAAAGGTTTATTTTTAATTTAATTTAATTTATTCATTAATTAATTTTTTTAAAAATTTGATCAGAAAGAGACAGAGAGAGAGAGAAAGTGAGAAAGCAAGCCACCAGGTCCAGGACTCGAACCATGGTCCAGGACTTGGCCATGTGGGAGTCAGTGTCCAGCACCCTAACCACCATGCCACCTGCTGGTCCCCAAAGGACTTATTTCTTTATTCACTGTATAGTATACAGTCTCACAAGAACTCACAATGAGTGAGTGAAAGTTTTCTTGTTTTAGTTCTTCCTAATGAACAATTGTTATGTACAATTTTACCTATCTCTACCTGGGCCACAGATCTTTTCAGAGTAGAAATTCTTATCTGTCACAGTTCTCTACATGGAAATCACAAATTCTTCTTTCATTAGCTATGTTAAGATTATCTTTGTTTTCAAAAATCCATCTTCATTAATTTATGAGACATTTTGTTGTCCAATTATTTTTAGATATTTAATTTTATTTATTCATTTGTTCATTTTTTAATTTAACCAAAGAGACACAGATTTGACCTTAACTGGCAAGAAAAACAGTGAAAGTTTTATTTTGATTCTGTAATATTAGCTAATTTATGCCATAAGCAACATGACTTCTTTCAAATGGTGGGTCCTTTCATCTGGGACACAGTGCACTGCCCTCAGGAGGCAGGAAGAATGATTAGATGAATAGATGAATATTTTTATGCTTTGCAAAATCCTGCTTATTGAATTTTTTTGGTGCATTATAAATTTGTCATGGAGCGCTAAGATGATTTAGACAAGACACAGACTAAAAACCCAACTAGTAGAATTCTTTCTGCCTCATCCATTAACATACATAATCTCTGATCATTTTCTTACTGTTTGACTTCTTATCTCTGGAAAATGAGAACTGGGAAATAGTGTAATTTCATAGGAACTACTGAAATCAGTAATCATTTAATACTTGTAAATCGTAGCAAATAAACAATGTGACAAGGAGTCAATAGACATATTTTCCTAATAATTCATTTCTAAATGAAATATTTTTCTCATACTATAACTTTGTATAAAAATCTGTGATTCCCTCAAAAATATATGGCACTTTAGATATTGTTGATTCACAGGTCTCCTAAGTACTCTGAGAAGTTCAAAACCCCACATCCGAAGAGTCCTATCTGACTTGTAGGCCTCTCGACCTCTTCCTTGTAAAACACTGCCTGCTTTCAATCAATATCCTTTTGTACCAGCAAGACATTGACTGCAGAGTGGAGAGGTGTATTCACAGCCACATCGTGACAAGAGCGATGCTAGAGAGATAATTAGCCTTAAATAACACACTAAAATAGTTACTTTTAATTGCACTGAGTACACAGGTCTAGTGTAGCAAGAAATCAGAGGCACTGCATTTAAATTTAACATGATTAAAAATTTAATACTCCAACGTGAAGTTCTCCCCAGTCACACAGGAAAGATGACATAAATGGCCTTAGTCCTTCAACTGCTTTAGCTCACGAACTGAAGAGGAACCATGGTTTTCCACACTGATGTCCATGGTACCTTTCCATTTCCACAGCTGGCTCTGATTCACATGTGTCACAGGCATTTTCTCTCTCTCTCTCTCTCTGTGTGTGTAGAGGTTTTTGCCATAGGGTGTGCATGCTTGCTAGAGAGAGAGAGACAGAGACAGCGAGAGGGGAAAATAAATCATCCCCTCAAGGAGTATGGCCATGCTGCCATCTCTTCTGCTCCATTCTCCTCCCAGGATCTCAGCATGCATGCACAGGCACCTGGCGTGGGTTTCAAACCACCAGGTCTGGGACTCGAACTGTGGTTGACCATGAGGGAGTCTAGCAATATAACTGCTACACCATCTGCTGACCCCATCATAGGCATTTTACTTATAGGGCTTATGTACCTCACACCCAGACCCTCAGGCACAGCTAAGAAGCCTTTTCTCACACAGGTGTTATGAAATATTGATCTAAATTATGCTTCAGATGGTTCTATCGTTTCCATTTAGTCAAAACCAAAACAAAATTAAGGCTTTTTTCTTTACACTCAGGAAAAAAAGATCACGTACAAATACACTGTGAGAGTGCAGGGAGGACAATATCCCTATTGTTAGTGGCTATTAGTTGAAGAACAAACGTAAGATTTTGTTTTCTCACTTATGATTAGAGGGGGCAAATAGTCCACATATTTCCAAAGTATCTATCAAATGATTAGAAGTAATAAATTTACCCAAAGATTAATGAGTGACACAGAAAACAAAGTCATTGTGGCAGACAGAATAATAGCCCCTTACAGAAGGCCACATCTAAACCCTTAGCACCAGTGGGTATGTCACCATAAATAGAAAAAGAGACTTGCACCGGGCCTTAGAGCTTCTAGGATGGTGTGAGACCATTTTCAATCATCTTGGTGGCCAAACATAATCTAAAGGGTTTCTATAAGAGGGATGCAGGAGGGTCAGGGTTGGAGATGGAGATGTGAAAGGGGAAGCCAGAGGTCAGAGGAGACAGTGCAGAAGTTACACTGTTGACCTTGAAGACCGAAGAAGAGGACTGTGGCCGAGGAATACAGGGGTCTCAACAGCGGGCAGAGGCTGGAGACGGCTTTCCCTGGCACCGCCAGGAGAAACGCAGTCCCTGCAGCACCTTGACTTCAGGACTCCCAAACTTCAGAAGTGTAAGGTAATAAACCTGTGCTGCTTCACGATCATGTATTATACTACCCAAAGGAAATACATGGATTCTCTCTATTAACTCTACTGTTTTTCTAGTTTTGACATTTTGGAACATATTCAGAAACATCTTACTAATTGGGTGTGTCATTGTGAGAGAGAGAGGAAGAAAAAGAGAGAGAGAAAGCACCCCAGCAGGGCTTCGTCACACGGCAGTCTCTGTCTCCCCCAATCCTCCATACCATCAGGACCGGGCACGCACACAGTTTCCGTCCTCTGATGCATTTCTGATTACCTGCACGCACATTCGGGTGCCAGTGTCTCACCAGCTGTGCTTCCTTCCCCATCGCTGCACGTCTCTGAGTCATCGTTCTGGACTCACGGCGAGCACTGCATGCAGTCTGCACTCACAGCCCACCGTCCCCACACTTGCTGCCTGTGTTGCTCCATTAGAAAGTCTGATTTTCAATGCCAAAGCCTCTCGAACTCCCAGACAATAACTCTTCCTGAGGCCTTGTCTTGCTGAGAACCCTGCCATCCTCTACAGGAACCCAGCATCACTTGAGCAGGCTGCAACCCCCTGCCACTAGCCAGCCTGCCAGTGCCTTTAGATGACAACATATCGTCACAACAGAATTGTCCGAATATCTCATAAAGTCTACTACGAAGGAATTTTCATTTACATTAGTCTTTGCATTCTTTCACTTGAGAAAAACAGACCCTATAATAAAATGTAACAGTGATATCTTAATTGTTAATAAATAGAATATTTAGAGTCTACGAAGAGCTGAATGCCAAGCTTAACTGATGCTATGGCTTGGGAGCATAATTTCTATTTGTCCCTTTGCTCTTCTGAGTGACATATCCAAAGTACAATCTATACAGGCGTCTCCTTACGTTCACAAATACTTCCCGATCTTCCTAATCAGCATTTGCAATGTGTGTTTCATATTATCTACCTGCATTTGTATCAAAGTGCAGATGGCATTCTTTCATAGTGACATAACCAAATCCCCATCACACGTAGACCTAAATCCTAACGATTTAGTTGGCATCATCTTCTAAAGCACATGATTTAAGCATGTGAATATTTCCACCAAGGAGCAAAACGACATCAGCCACTCCTGATTTCGATGCGCTTTTCTATGTATGGAAATTAGAACAAAACATTCAGACCCACAAGGGTTCGGAAGTACACACTGCAATGGACTTCCTGGTACTTCACAAGGTGTTGCCAGTTTTAGGAGAGAGCTACACTAGGAACCCAGGAAGAGACACAACCCGAGGCACCACGTGTGGAATCGAAAACAAGCCCCACCTGGGAACGGGGGCGCCATGCCCTGACAGGTCCCCACTCTATCGCTTTGTGACTTTTTGACCTTAAACACAGAAAGGCACTGAAATGTCACCAAATCTCCTCTAAAGTAAGACCCCCGTCTGGGAGTCCTGGGAGGACGGAACACAAAGGCATACATAAACAACTTGGCGTAGTGCCGGATATCCACCTGTCCAGTGGATTTTTGTGTGACTCCCTTCCTATGTACATCCAGCTTATTGTTTCAACTAAGAGGCAATAAAAAATGTTATCTCCAAAGGAAAAGGAGAAGTAAACAGGCAAAAACGTCATCCCAATCTAGCAGTTCGAGTTGCCATGGCGATGGGAACCTCGACCCACTCCTTCCTCCAGTCGGCGGGCCTGGGAATACGCTTCCCCTATGGAAGACCGTATTTACAAAGTCTCAAGTGTTACTGGCACTGGTGGGCTTATAAAATCACTTATTGGGGCTCCGATCTAGTCCAGGGTCTGCAATTCTCTTCTGCAAACCAGAGGAAAAGCTAGTGGCTGCAACAGAAGAGCATCTCAACTTGCAAGCCCTCGAAACATTACTCAGGGTCTGCTCTGGCTTTGAAGTTAAACGCGACTGCAGTGAGAGAGTGCAAAGCGGCGTGAGAAGCTTTGGTCATACCATTAAGCTCCACACCGTATTTCCTTTCTCAGTCTTTGCTGCCATGAATGTGCGAGTTACGTAAACTATCAGGTAAACTAAACTGAGCAGCGGCCATCATGTAAGTCCTGAGACTCAGACCATCAGCGAAGGAGGCCATTCTTCCTGTCTTCCTCCATTTTCTGGATCACTAAAAATACACATCTCCTGTACTTTATATATACATTTTTTTTGGCTTTATGAACCCTCTTTGCTGAATTTTCAAGTTTTATTTTCTAAAATTGCTCTTCCTGTAAGATTTGCTTGGGTAAGTATGTCGTTTTTCAACCGTACCATTTCATAATAAAAATCTGATGTTTTTGCAAAGTTCCTAACACATTCAATAAGAAATTTGTCACGGAAATAAAAGCACAACATAAACTGAATATATAACACAACTATAATTTTGTAAAAGTTCAGAAATACACAAACACATGCACATGTGAGCATAAATAAAAAGACTAGAATACACAACATCCACAGTGGCTAAACTGGATGGTCAGAATCATGGTGATTTTTATTCATTGCTGCATATTTCCTGCTTTGCGAGTATTCTAAATGATGCATATATTACACTTATATTAAACAAATTGTATTTTTAAAAGCTGAATAACTACTAATTAAAATTCTATACATGTACTTGTAAAATGTTCTAGTTTCCAGTTGGACCCTCTGCAGAGACATGATCTTCAGATTTACACTATGCAAGTTTTTTTAAAAAAATATTGTGAAATAGAGCTCCCAAACACAAAATGTACATAAAAAATGTGAGGGTTACCAAAAAATAAAATGAACGTAAAAAAAAATTTTTTTTCCACCACGCAGTTTGAGTCCCAGAACTGGCAGCTTAAAACTCATGGCAGGCACGTGTGCGTGCATGCCCAAGGTCCAGGGAGGAGAAGAGGGGAGAAAGGATTACAGTATGGCCATCCCCTCAGGGGGTGATTTCACGTGTTCTGTCTCTGTCTTACTAGCGAGCGCACGTGACCTATAGCAAAAAAAACTCTCCAAAAAAAAAAAAAAAGGTCTTTAGTAACTTAATTTTTTCCCTTATCTGCCACTGGCTGATAGAAAAGTGTTAAACATTATGACAGGGATTTATCAGTTTTTCTGTGTAAGTCTGTCAAGTTAAGACGACTACTTAATGTAAATAAACAGGTCGGTATCATACTCTCCTGGGAGCTGGAACTTTTATCAGGATGTAGCCTCACTTTATCTCCACCAACACCTTTTGGCTTGGTCTAACCTGTCAGTTGTTATTACAGCCGCATTGTCCTGCGTCAGTCTCTTAAACCACGGGGATCTGGGATGACAGACGCACCCCTCACACCCAGCCTCGAGGCAGAACTGGGAGAGGGACCTGTGCCTCCATGTGGTCCCATGCTGCAGAGCCCAACGCCTTAACAGCAGGTGTGACCGTGGCTGGGCCTCTGAATTTTAAATGACATACTATTATTTCTTGTAAACCAGTATTTTCTCTCATTTCATTGGCAGTATGTTGCCTTCAATGTCCGTTTCCTTTGCTACTTTATGTAATTAAAACACTTAATGTAGGGCTGGCTCTGGGCTGCTACCATGATATGCTGCCCAAGAGAAGCTGGATCCCACATGGTCACCACGGTTCAAGTCCCTGACCAGGATCTCACATGATCACTATGGCTCAAGCCCCTGAGCCAGATCCCACATGGTCACCACGGCTCAAGCCCCTGACCCTGTCAGTCTGAAGCATGCTGGGCACAGACTGCCGGGCTGGAAGGCCAGAGGAAGGAGATTGTGGTGTGAGCAGACCCCATGCAGGTGCTTCTCTCTCTCTTCTCTCTCATGCTCTGTCTCCCTCTCTTGTGAATGTGCACAATGCTGCAGCATGAATAAAGGAAAAAGATCTTAAACAATGCTTACTGTGCAGTTCCTGTGGAATATTTTCCTCCTCACTATGATATCTTAAATTAAAATGAATAGTTTGTAAGACTCGTATGAAACAACTCTCTCCGTTACCTCCCTATGTTCTTGTATGCAGCGAATTCTGGTGGTAATAAAAAGACCCATAAACATAATTCTAGGCTATATTCTATAATGACACATTTTGACTTTCTTTTCACTACATTTAAGTGAGAAACAGCAGAGTATCATCTGGCATGGAATCTTTACGAAATTATTATGTCATGTTTTCCTTTCAAACTGATTTTTCAAAAAGAAAGTTTTCAGACTCCACAGAACATCAAGAATCATTACAAGAAGAAATCGCAAGCCTTTTAAATGAAAATGCCATCTCAGATGTTCCATCAGGGGACAGACATCGGGCAAGGCGTTGCCAGCCTCCAGACTCTGGGGACGAGGCTAGCTCTCACATCAGCCAATAAACAGATAATAACTGAGAAGCTCAAGGAGTTTCTGAAATCAATTATTTTCCTCTTAAATCCTTTATTTTCTTCTTCCATCTCTGTACTGCTCAGTGGAATACTCCTGGGGAAGGACACCAGGTATTGACACTGCTCCCTCCTGCAGCTGAGCGTTCACAGACCGTCTCTAATGTCCCCTCCTTCTCATCAGCAATCCTTTTAAAGAAAGATCCCCTCCTGCCCCCCGCTTCCAAGTAAGACCATACACATTAGCTTCCCCCTAAAAAAGTTTATAAAAAATAAATCCTAAATTTTCTGTTTGTAGTCATAGATCTTAAGAGGATTTGGAATGTACTATTGGGAATCATCCAGAAGCCCATATAAAGACAGATTGGCTATAATATATATAATATATATATACACACACACATACACACACACATATATAATTTTTCTTTTGGAGAGGTTGTTTGTTTTTTGTTTTTGCTATAGGGTATGTGCACTTGGCAGAAAGACAGAGAGAGTCAGAGTCAGAGAGACAGAAGTGAGAAATCACCCCCCTGGAGGGATGGCCACACCGCAATCTCTTCTCCTCCATTCTCCTCTCGGGATCTTGGGCATGCACGCACATGTGCCTGGCATGAGTTTAAGCCACCAGGTCTGGGACTCGAACCACGGTCTACTACATGGGAGTCCAGCGACATAGCCATTACGCCAACTGCTGGTCTCATTGGCTATAATCTTTTATGCACCAGTACCTGAAAATAAATTATCCTTGGACTTCTGCATATACCTTTTCTAATATCCTCTAAGTAAGCTCCAGTTTTGGTTATGTTTGCAAGATACAATGTCTAACTATTTCAAGTTGACCGACAGAAATTTTGTAATTTATTTACATTTATTTTGTACTTTATTTTTTATTAAAGTATAATACAAAGCTGGTGATATGTCCTAATCTTAAGCATTGAGTACAATAAAACGTTTTATTTGCACACTCATGTGTACGCCCCGGTCAAAATTTCGAACATTTTCACCACCCTCATGTGCTCAGTATTTCTCTCCCTTAGTCAAACTAGACAGACTTCTGTCACCTTCAATTAATTTTGCCTGCTCTTTCATTTCATACAAAAAGAGTAATAAAAAACAAACTTTGAATATGGCTTCTTTCATTTAATATTACGTTTTATGAGTCATCCATATTCTTGCATATAGAATTTGGTTCATTCTTTTCTGAATTACTGGTAATATGTAGCTTATCAGTTGTTCTTTTTGTAGTTTTAGCTCAAGAAAGAGATTTTAACTTTTTAAATTTAGGTTATTAGAGAGCTGTTTATTGTCAGAGCTTTAGTTCAGGAAATCTCACGGACTAATAGGTCCACCGCCCTATTTCAGGAGACAGTTAAAGAACCAGTGGTAGTGGTCCTTTGCAGTGTTTTTACACTCCTAGTTATCCACTAGAAACCATTAGGTTTCTCTGAGTGTTTCCCCTCATTTTAGCCCTCCAGAAAATCAAGGACATCACCGTCCTCTTATCAAGTAGAAATATGCCCTTGACATGCCCTGTCTATCGTCTATCAAAGCTATGACATACCATTGCTTTATCTGTGGTCTCCCCCATTAAGCCAGAAAGGCAGGATTGCCTTCTTTTATTTTAATTGTCAGCATGGAGCTCTGCACTAAGTATAAAGCAGGCACTAAAAATATAGTTTTATTTGTTTGATTGATTTTAGAGTTTTTGTTTTGTTTTGTTTTTTTTTTGTTTTGTTTTTTTGCTTTAGGACACATGTGCTCATGAGAGAGACCGAGAGATAGAAAGCAAGAAATTATCTGCTGGGGGAGATGGCCATGCCACAATCCCTTCTCCTCCATTCTCCTCTCAGGATCTTGGGCATGCACATACATGCACCTGGCCTTGAAGTTTAAGCCACCAGGTCCAGGACTTGAACTGGGGTCAACTATATCAGAGTCTAGTGATGTAACCCTTATGCCATCTTCTGGTCCCACAAAAAATTAGTTTTATGATATGAAGTAATATATGAATGGTGGTATTTCAAGATAACCATGGCTACTGATATATTTTACAAAAACGATTTCTTAACCTCTCAATAGCTTTCATTGCAACTGGAGAAGTTTTAGGAATATTTCTTTGTGTCAGAGAGAAAACACTTGAAATTGCAAAGCAAAAGTTATTTGTACATACATTAGATATATTTAATTCTTCATAGAAAACCATTGACCAACATTTCACTGGATTTGCCCAAGGTCTATACTCTGTTACTTTGCATGTATTGCTACCAAAGCCTTATTTTATTTATGTTTTTTAAAAGAAGACAAATAACAGAACACAGTTCTTCCCTGTAATGAGAATGCTAAATATGCCTCAGCAAAAGATATCTGGGTACTTTATTCCAATCACAGTTACAAAAAGTCTCAACAGCCCTCAGTATCCCAATAGTGATTTAGAATTCTCTCTCTCTTTTTAAAGAATTATTTCATTTTATTTATTATTATTGTTATTATTATTATTTTATTTTGCTCTAAGGCACATGTGGTCACCAGAGAGAGAGAAAGAGAATGAGAAAGCAAGCTGCCAGATCTGGGATTCAAATGGTGGTTTGTCATGTGGAAGTCCGGCACCTTAACCACCATGCCACCTGACAGTCCAAATTTCCACTGAAGCATTATACATCTTTACAGTGTACAATGTGGTTTTTCAAAGCATGCATGCAGTGCATGTCAATCAAGTCAAAGCTACTACATCATCCTCCACAGACAACCATCCACTCTTGTGTCTGTAGAACTTCTCTTTCACATGGTGGAGATGACTTCTCGGGCACATTCAAGTGATAAAGGAGGCATTCTTCTGCTACTCAACTAACTCATACTAAACTTCCTCTTTTTTTTTTTAAAGAATTATTTATTTAATTCCATTTGTTATTATTATTTGTTCAGTTTGACCACACAGACAAAGAGAGAAAGGGAAAGCGAGAAGCAATCCGCCAGATCCAGGACTTGAACCATGGTTGGCCATATCTAGTACCTTTAACCACCACACCACCTGCTGGCCCCCTAAGCGTCATCTTAAAGTGTTTTCTCTGACTCCTATTTCACTAGGTCTGGTGAATTCTTACTAAAATAACCCAGTTGAAAATTCTTTTTTTGAAAAAATTATATATTTAATTTTATTTATCATTATATATATTTTTAAATCTGCTACAGGACATGTGCATTCACCAGAGAAAGAGAGAGGGACGCATGCGGCCTGAGTTTAAGCTGCCAGGCCTGGGACTTGAACTGTGGTTATCCATGTGGGAGTCCAGCATCTTAACCACCATGCCACTTGCTGGCCTAAGAATTTCTTTCTTTATTTTAAGTTTATTTACTGATTTCTTTCATATGCAAGAAAGACAAAGAGATAGAAAGACAGTAGCCCCAATAGGGGCTCAACATGGAGCTCCACCTCAGGCTTGGCCAGCCCCAGGTCATGGTTATGCACCTGCCCTACATGTTTAGGGAGGTCTCTGGACAGACCCAGGACCTCCTGTATGGGGCAGTTCTGCGAGACTCATGTTTTACCACCATTCGGCCCTACCAGGTGGACTACATGGAAGGAGGGTCCACATGGTGATATATTACCGGAAAGTAAAGTTATTTCTGAATATTTAAAAGCAATATTTTCTTAATGCAAAACATGCACTTAAAGAATGGCCATTTCCTACCCAGAATTTATAAGTATCTTTTGGTGGCAATAAAAAGATATAAACATAACTATACCTACCTAGAATTTATAAGTATCTTCAAACTTTTCATTTTAATTAAATCCAGTGAGTGTTAAACAGCCTTAAGCTTTGCCGTCACACTGTCCTCCATGGGACACCAGGCACACAGCTCAAGCACTGGGTCCACTTGAGAGTATCACATTGTTAATAAAGATGGCAGGCATCTTTCACTTGGAGCTGGTGAGCTGCAGTTTGTCCGCAATGTAATGATCTTTTGTATCCCCTCATTTTAATTCCATGTGGGTTGGAGAGGGGGAAAAAAAGTAAATTCAATGTTTGATCCCAATTGCAATGTCAAGAGTGTGCTGTAGCAAAATATTTCTTTCTGCACGGTGCATTCTTACACAAATATAAGAGACCGTCTTAGAAGTGTTTGAAATCACTTGTGAACCAGTCATGAGTTTCTGATTTCTGTAGCTTCATAGAGCTTGCTTCTTTGGGCACGCAACATGGTAGGCACACTCATCTTTATTTTCCCCGTTTGTCTTCCTTTCAGAGGCAAGTTCATGTTTAAAGTGTACTCTTGACTGAGAACAAATAATCTTTGAGAAGCAGCTCTTGAGCTGAACTGAGAGCACAGAGAAATGATCTGTTTAAAGAGCTGTCATTATGAAATGACAACGGGACCACTCAGACACCCGCACTCGCCAGTGACACTGCACCCCCATGCCCTCACAAGTTTCCACCACACGCAGACACGCTTCTCTTTAGAGGCGGAAACGGAAACTTCTGAAAAGCAAGCACTTCGAGTGCCTCCACTTTTTTTTTTTTTTTTTAAGAGATTTTTGCTATAGGGTGTTTTTGTTCGCCGGAGAGAGAGAGAGACAAGAGGCAGAAAGTGTGAAATCGCCCCCTGGGGGGATGGCCACAATTCCTTCTTGTGACATAGCCACTATGCCGTCTGCTGGCCCCTCGAGCGCCTCCACTCTGAGCCACAGTGGACTTGCTCAGCACTGGCTCCCTCATGCGCATCTCAGGTCCACATCGCCCAGGAGAGCAATGAATGCTCAGCCCCCCCACCCCCGACCTGCTCAACCAGAGTCTCCAGGGTTGGAGACAAGCAAATTGTTTAACGAGATCTCAGGGGTGCTGAGATGCTAAAGTTCCAGAACCACTATTCCGTAGAAATACTGAACTAAGAGGATATAAAAATGCATAGAGGAAAACTCAGCGAACAATTAAATTCTGAAGTCGAACACAACCTCCTGACCAAATCAATCATACTGGAGCTTTCCCATCTTGCCACCTCTTGTGAGAACCACAGAGAACGAAACAGAAAGTTTATCTCCCAGGGACCTATCGCTATGACAGTAACGGGGCTGTCCAGGCACAGGGGATTGGCCACTAGCTGACTAGCCGGCTCACGACACCCACAGAGATGTAGAAACCCCTTTCTTTGTAGCTCACAGACTGCCAGGGCCTCCCTGCTCTGTGGCTTCTTTCTCACCTCCGTTTGCAGCTGTGTGTCCAACTCTCATTGCCCTTAGTCTCTTACTCTCTTTAAAACACAGCCCTGCTGGAAACTTCAGTGATTCTAATTTTGGAATGAGACCGTAGTAAAGTTATGCACACCTAACAAGGCTTTGAACAGCCTGGGTGTCCCCCCACACACACTCTCCCTTTGCACTGTGACACAGATACATCTGCTGTCTTCATGATCCGTAAAGGCAAGATGAACTTCTGTACACACCATGGACGTGCATACACACACCCACTTTTTAAAGATTCAGCATACTTGTATTGATAAAATATAAAAATCTTAGTTTTAAAATGACATAAATGTGGCAGGATCAGCAGGTGGTCTAGTGGTTAAGGCACGGCGGGACTGTGATTTATGTCCCAAACTTGGTGGCTTGAAAATCATGCCAGGTGTGTGTGCGTGCGGCCCCAAATCCCAGGAGAATGGAGGAGAAGACATTACGGTATGTCCCTCCCCCCTGGGGGGGGTGATTTCTCCCTTTCCCTCTTGCTGTTGTTCTCTGTGTTTTTTTTTTTTTGTCGCTTTCCCTCTTTCTGTCTTTGTCTCTCTCTCTCTCTCTCTGTGTGTGTGTGTGTGTTTGTGTGTGTGTGTATTTTCTGGTGAGCACACATGCCCTATGGCAAACACCTAAAAAAAAAAAAGGATATAAGTGCAATATTTTTAAACTACAAAGCAAGGTTGTTGCAAAGAAGAATTCAGCATGACTCATTTGTGCCCAAATATGAAACCTAGCTTTTCTACTGAACAACGGTGGCAGTGTGAAACGAACAAGTGTGAGACACAAATGTCAGTTTAATTTGCTGAAGTGGAAGTGACCACAGGAAGACGTCAGCTCCATAGGTGGGTCACCAGCTTTCACACTTCCTTAGGTTATAGAAGTCACATACTTGAAGTCACTGGGCCATGTTGCTGCATTAAAATTCAGGCACAAGCTGGCCAAGGAAATCGTGCGACAGAGGAATCAGGCCCAGCTGTGGTGACGCACCCTGCTGCGGTCCTGTGCCCCAGGGGCGGGGACCACACGGCAGGCCTGCGTTGGATCCCAGCCTAACCTGAAGGCCAGGTGCGATGGCGTGCACCTACAATCCCGGCATCTCCAGGAGGCCGAGGTGGGAGGATGATGAGCTCAAGGCTGGCCTGGGCAACAGAGCGAGACGCAGTCTAAAAGAGCCAGGTGTGAGGCCGCACCTGGGGCCTAGCTACTCGCAAGACAGAGGCAGGAGGACTGCAAAACAGAAAGACTTGTCTAAAAGAAGGAAGAAAAGAAAGAGGGAGGGACGAAGAAAAAATAAATAAAAGGCACCTATAATGAAAAGGAAGAATGCAATTCATCTTCATTGCCGATAGTATGGCTTTCTACGTAGAAAACCCAATGAGATCTACAGGAACGGCAGTAGAACTAGTCCATGAGAGAACATTCAGGCACTGGCATGGGCTGGGCGCTGCAGGGACAGAGCGAGGACCGTGGTGTGGATTCTAGTCATTGGTCACAACGCCCACAAAAATAGCAGGCTCCACTGCAGGAGATGCTCACCCCTTTGTTCTCTTACCATTTCCATTTTTTGTTTATTTATTTATTTATTTATTTTTTTGAGGACTCTTCACCACCTCGTTAAACACTGCAATCTCCAGAAAGCCCCATTCTACTTCACTACGTTCACTTTCAGCCTGTCCTCGGGCCTCCTGCATATTCTGAGGACTGCAAAACAGAAAGACTTGTCTAAAAGAAGGAAGAAAAGAAAGAGGGAGGGACGAAGAAAAAATAAATAAAAGGCACCTATAATGAAAAGGAAGAATGCAATTCATCTTCATTGCCGATAGTATGGCTTTCTACGTAGAAAACCCAATGAGATCTACAGGAACGGCAGTAGAACTAGTCCATGAGAGAACATTCAGGCACTGGCATGGGCTGGGCGCTGCAGGGACAGAGCGAGGACCGTGGTGTGGATTCTAGTCATTGGTCACAACGCCCACAAAAATAGCAGGCTCCACTGCAGGAGATGCTCACCCCTTTGTTCTCTTACCATTTCCATTTTTTGTTTATTTATTTATTTATTTATTTATTTTTTTGAGGACTCTTCACCACCTCGTTAAACACTGCAATCTCCAGAAAGCCCCATTCTACTTCACTACGTTCACTTTCAGCCTGTCCTCGGGCCTCCTGCATATTCTGAGCACTCAGGTACTCGGCCTTCCAAGCAGCTGTCCTTCCCTGCGCACACCGGGGTGGGAAGGCTGAGATTCCCTGGAGGAATCTCACACCAAGAACCGTGCCGTCTCCTCCAGACAGCATTATAAGCCATGCTATCAATGGCTCATCGCCATCTGCCCACGTCCTTTCATTTCTCTGTCAGTTCCACATTCTGGGTCACGGGGAAGAGTGGGAGGGATGGCGACATGATTACCAGATCCTAGGAGCCCCAAGTAGGCAAACAGGCTCAAACAGAAACTTGAAAGGAAGTCTCCCTCCCACCTCAGAGCCCTAAGCCATCCAGCACCACCTGTTCTCCTGTGAATTCTGGGAACTTCCTTCCTGTGGTAAGTATTCCCCTCCTGCCCAGCCACGTGACAGAAGTGGGGTTGCTGATACCAGTACCCTGACTCGCCCTCGCCAATGGGCAGATGGGCGTCTCATACTGTGACAACTGGCATCTTTTCTAAGAGGGCTTTAGCGGGAGGGACTTGCTCTCTGTTACCATCTCCTGGGTCAAGGAGAAAATGAAACGAGCTTTCGGAGGAGAGAAAAAAGTAGGTGAGAAAAAGCATCCTGGCAGCATCTGGTTCCAACTCTTCTGACCCCCAGACAGTGTTTCCATTTCCAATTTTTAAAGTGTTTGTCTACATATTTCTCCCATGAGAGAGAAAGAGCGAGAAAGAGAGCACCCACAAGGTCTGATGCTGTGTCCTACTCCAGCCTGTCCCAAGTCATGGTACATAGGTGAGTACTCACGGAGGTCTCGGACACCAACAGGAACCCTTCCAGGAATCTGTCATGGGCTTTAGTCTTACCATTGCTCGGCTCACTGACCACCCCTCCGATGCCTCAGGCTAATAAACCTCCCACCTTAGGCCAAAACAGTACCATCACTCAAAATAGAAAACAAAAATCCTGCCTAGTGAAACATTGCTCAAATGACTAAATTCCAGGTGGAATAGGAAGATAAATGGAAAAAAGAAAAAAAAAGAAAATCATATAATATTCAGAAGAAAGCGAAATTGTATATCTAATAAATTCCGGGATTGAGGAAAACTTCTAAACTTAAAATGTGGAGAGGAAATAAAGGGAACACCAGATACAATGGAAAAATAAATAAAGTTTTAATTTGTTAAAAACCCTAAAGGAAGAATGTAATTGGAGAAAACAAATGTAGTACAATATTTGCTCAAGTTTTCACAAAGAGATTACTCTATACAATACTCATGCATTGGTAAAGAACAGCCTTAATGGGGCCAGTCCATTGCTTGGTGGTTAAGCCAGACTCATTGCACACCGCTGACCGCATACTTTGAGTCCTGGATTCAGAGGACTGAGAAATTTGCCAGATTCATGTGCATGCATCCCAAAATCCCAAGAGGGACAGATGGAGGAGAAGGATTGTGGCATGACCATTCCTATTGGGTGTGCTCACGCGCTCTCTCTCTCTCTCTCCACGCTCTCTCTCTCTCTCATGAGGCCAAGAGGGACAGATGGAGGAGAAAGGATTGTGGCATGACCATTCCCATGGGTGTGCTCACGCGCTCTCTCTCTCTCTCCACGCTCTCTCTCTCTCTCATGAGGGCATGTGCCTTCTGGAAAATTAAAAAAAAAAAAGTTAACGTACCTAGTAGTAAAAGATGTGAATATATAAACAGAAAATTCACACACACACACACACACACACACACACACACAGAAATAACGAATAAATATCTAAGTTTACCACTGATAATAAATACAAAAAACTACAGTTTTTGACTAGTTGTTTATATGTTGTGTATATTTGCATATAAAGTGGGTATTCAGGCACATTTTATAGGTATGCTAACTGCTATTTTGGAACCAACTTAGTACTGTTTACAAGTGAGTTTTACACTCTTCAATTCATTGATCATCTTATAACTTCATTTCTGAAAGTTTATTCTAAGAAAATAATTCAAGATTACTAAAAGATGTCTATAAAAGTAACAAATTCTAATAAATTAAATGTCCAATTAAATAAAATTGGACATATTCATTTAACAAACATATTCTAGCTATTAAAATAATGCTAATGAATTTGTGAAAGCGCTCCTATTTCAATGTAAAGGAGAAAAATACAGCATTTCAAATATAGAATTATTTTAACTAATTAAAAGCAGAAATAGGACAAATAGTGGAAATAAATATATCCAAAATTTAATGGTACCTAACTCTGGCTAGTGAAAGTACAGACAATTTTTTGTTATGGTTTTCTATGTTTCCTCTAAGAAGTTTATTGCTTTCATTATAAAATTGTTATATGCAATAGTCTCACACTTTTCCAACAGTGTTAAGAAAAATTTTTGCTTCTGAATTCCAGAACTGATTCTTTTGTAATTGGTCACAAGCATTCTGGGTAATCAGGAAAATCAGGCTCTTTCCTGGTACTTTTTTTGGCCCTCACATATTTCTTATATTGCTACTTTCCATTGTGCTATTTTGTTACACAATATTCTGAGAGAAAAAAAGATACTGACATGTAGATATCAAGTGATAACCGTTTATCTCCAAGTAGGCAGTGTAATTGCAACAAACCACCTAACCGCCACCCGGTAACTCCTGCCCACAGAAAATGAAATGTCCATTTCAGTAATGGCAAACTGTCGGGAGCATCCCTTCTCCATGGTAACTACCTGGCTCTCCAGATCAGCACTTCTGATGTGAGTTCACAATCGGCAGTCCTGGCCCCGCTTGCTTGACCTAGTTTAGGGGAAGTTCTGTAGCCTGAATCTGAAATGCTACTGCAGAAATAAAGTGTCCAACACGGGTATCAATTAAAATGCCTTCTCAATGTGTGTTTAAGAAATGTAACACTGGCTAACGGCTATGTTTTCGGCGTCAGACGCAGCACTGGTAAAACAAGCACAGCTGAGGCCCAGGAGCAGAAGAGAGTGACATGAGAGGAAGGGCACACAGACCCACTTCATACCCACTTTGGTCTTCTTAAGTGCATTCATTTTAGTTTTTGGGTAGGCCAGGGGAATGGCCTCTCTTCTTCGTGCAGCATTTCCCCCCTCCCACAGCCCCACCCAGCCAGCCGTGGTCATGAGACCCTGTGCACCTGTCTCATTTCCAGACAACCCAGGATCCAAACCCCTGTCTTCTACGTGGTTCCAGCATTGCAGAGTGGTATCCTACCACCTGTGCCACCACAGCTGGGCCAGTACACTTCAGTATTGAAGAGAAATACTCCCCATAGGAAGTGCTCACTTGCTCATGCTCTCTCCTCTCTCTGCTGAGGGCATGTACCCTCTGGCAAAAAAAAAAAAAAAAAGAATACCAATGTACCTAGTAATAAAATATGTGACTATATAAACAGAAAATTTACACACACACACACACAGCTAATAAATATTTAAGAAGCTTACCATTGATAATGAATACTGAAGAGCTACATGTATTCTTACATGGCTTGGATCAAGATTGGATTGGACTGCCTCATGCATCTTGTACAGAGCTAGGGTTTCACAACCCAGCACCATCCCAAGCCTTCTCTCTCACCTCCTTCCTCCCTTCTGGGACCTTTGCAATTCATTCCCAGCTTTTATCCCATCTTCCCCTTCTTACCTTATCTAAGCTAGCCTGTAAATAAAAGTTAATAATCCTGGTTTTAAAAACGGCTATTGTTAAGTCAATTAATAAATATTCTCTGGGAAACCTGGAGCGAGAGTCCTGATCTGTATAAGGCTAATATGGCTATGGATTATGCAGAGGAGTTTCCTAATGGGAAGGACAACTTTTTCCAGGGTTCATCTATATAAAGCAATAGGTTCAAGAAACAGTCAGCTGAGACCCCTTCATCTAATCCTGTGACATTTGCATTTGATAATGGCATCTATAATATTTCACACTATGCTATTTATTTCCAAATAGCATTTTCATCAGAAATACCATTTCTGCCCATCTTCTTGGAAAGAGAAAATTTCCACAAGAATCAGAAATGTTAAATTGCTGTTGGGCTCACGCTTTCCTATTATGGAGTCCTTCATGATTTCAGAATAAGTCAAGGGAAAAGGTCACAATCTGAATTAACAGTTAGGACTGCATGAAGCAAATAGTGTCTGCTGAGGATACTATTTTTGTCATGTGCAAAAAATATTTTTTTATTTACTTTAACATATATGTATCTCATGAATTATATGAGAGTACTTCAAAAAGTTTATGGCAAAATGGAATTAAAGTAGGTTACTTTGATGCAAAAAACTTTAAAAGTCCATGCATAATGTTTTCATATATGCATTTTTTCAAAAATATGCATTCTTTGTGACCCTTTTGAAGATACCTCCTACACACATATGTGTACACACATCTAAAAGTACATTCACATACATGATATCTATGTTCTGTTTTTAAGAAAGAATATAAATAAATAAAGTAAAAATATAATTTTAAATTGCTAAGAGCTAAACTGCATTGTATCAATAATGAAGTAATAAAAACGATCAATGCTATAGATTTTTAATCAGTGTTTATCCTCTTATACTGTAATCCTTTCAGGTTCAGTGACTTCTACAGAACTTTGCTCTCCTTTCTGTCTCAGCATTTTTATCTCCACGACAATTTAGTAACTCTGGGTGATGGTTGATTTTATGTACCCACTTGGGCTGGGCCATGGGGTGACCAGAGAGCTGGCTGAAATAATTTCTGGGTGTATCTGTGAGGGGGTTCTGTAAGAGAAAAGCATTTGAATTAGTGGACTAAGCAAGGCAGCTGGCCCTCCTCAATGGGAATGGACATCACCCAGTATGTTACTCTAAACAGAACAAAAGGGACAGGACAATGAATTATCGCAGCCTGACTGCATGAGCTGAGATTAATCTCCTCCTGGTCCGGGCACTGCTGGTTCTCAGGCCTTCAGACCCACCTGGGAATCTATGCCACCCGTATTGGCTTTCCTGGGTCCCCAGTTTGCTGACAACACATTGTGGGACTTCTTGGTCTCCAAAATATTGGGTCATCAGGAAAATCATGACTTATTTTTCAGATTTTTATGATTTTCCCAACAACCCAATAGCATGACTTAATATGTTATAATAAATCTCTTCATATATAATGTGTATATGTGTGTGTTCTATTTCTCTGGAAAACCCTGACTAATACACTAATATCCATACTTCATAAATGAGGCAGCTAAGGCTCAGAGATGTTAGGTGAACATTCATAGCATCTGTATCAAAACTCTGGGCTCTACGTGAGCTTTAGAAATCAGAATTTCTATAACTGCTTTTAGGAAATAATAAGATTCATGGGCCATAAACTATGGAACAGGGTGATACCACTACCAAAACCTAGACCTCTCACAGACCGAGTGGGAGGAGTAGAGACTGCAGAGAGCTCGGGTCAGCCTAGGAGGGTCGGGGTATTGCAGACCATGAGCTACACAGAGGACTTGCAGGCTCTGTGGATTTGGGAACTATAGATTATCACTGCTTGACTTGGCTGGTCATTGGAGGGTGTGAGTCTTAAATGTGGTCGAGCTGATTTCTAATCCATGTTTTGCCACAACCACATGGTCAGTGGTTTTCAAAGAAGAGGGCTCCAAGGACCAGAGTGACGGACTGGCCCACACAGCACCCATCATGGAGCTGACGGGGCGGGGAGCTGAGTTCAAACCCGTGCTTGTCTGAGCCCCAAACACTGGCTCTCCTTTCAGGCTCCTTTTCCATTTTCTTTGTGTGTTGGTTGGTATTTTATTTCAACTGTGCTAAACTACTTTATTATCCTGGTTGGTCATCTGTAAATAAAATTATTATTCAACAGACTACCTGTCTCCCCTCAGATCTCTGCAGGACAATACGCTAATCCAGAATTACACACATGACTTCTACAAAGCTTCCTGTGGACAATGGTAGTTTTTAAAAGAGATTTTAAAAACTGAGATGATATTATATCCACTTATATTTGCATACATAAATTACTTCCAATCATTTAATTTTGTTATAAACAAGATTCTCATTATTAAGCAGTTTCAGTTGAAAATAAATCTATAAAATGACTAGATTAAGCATCAGTGCCACACATCGTAGAAGTCAGCAAATAACATACTCGAAAAAAAAATTTTCAAGCATGAACTTAGAATAGTTTGACATAGCTATATATTATTTTGGGTGAATAAAGTTTATCCATAAAATAACAGGAATTGAGTTGGAGTGGAATTCAGATGACTTAGGGTCTCTTTGTGGTTCAAACATATATGTCACTTTGGCCAAATATAATAATTTATTTCCTCTTTAGTGTTCTTGTTTATAAAGAACTAACTAACTATGAACACAATATGTTGAAATTATATGAACAAGTTAAATTATTTAAAAACTTTATAGTGCCATAAAACATCAGGATATTCTAGAATTTCATTATTGTAAGAAATCCAATATATTCATACGAATTAAAGAAATATTATTTTTAATTTTTTTGGAGAGGTTTTTGCTACAGGGTGCGTGCGCTCACCAGACAGACAGAGAGAGACAGAGAGATAGAAAGTGAGAAATCACCCCCCAGGGGGGATGGCCACGCTGCAATCCCTTCTCCTCCATTCTCCTCTTGGGATCTTGGGCACACACTCACATGCGCCCGACGTGAGTTTTAAGCCACCGGGTCCGGGACTCGAACTGTGGTCGACTACGTGGGAGTCCAGTGACATAGTCATTACACTAACTGCTGGTTCCAGTTAAAGATATTTTTAAAACTGGTTTTTGAAATTAGAATATCTATGTTAAAACATGATCCATATCATTTAAGAAAATTAAGATAGAATGAAAGGGCAGCCATTAATAACTTGGCATAGATTCATGAATGAAAAATTGCTTGGCTTGTTTGTCCAGAAGTGGTAACATCAATATTAGTATGATAAAGTACAGCGTGGTGCTCTGCTATGTGTCTTACATGAATGCATTTTAATACTTTTGCTTCAAAACAAGAAACTGTCAGTATTTCACTTTTATCATAACACATCTTCACAATGAGCTTCGCATTTAAACTCAGACTTAAAAACTCCCAAAGATCCCAGTGACGATCATTGTACACATAAGGGGACTTCAAAAGCTTATGGAAAGATGTGATGAAAGCACAAATTTATTTTGGTGTCAAAATTTTGAAATCTATGTGCAATTTTTCAGAAACTGCATTTCCATGAACTTTTTGAAAACCTTTTCTTTGTAAATAAAACATACTATTTACAACTGCCATTCTGTAGTTTTGGGGGGAAAACACTTTTTTGTGCTAGACCAAGAAAATTGCCAAGTAAAGCTATGGGCTACATTATCTTATCAACAGAACAGAGACACTGAACTGAACACATGACCCACATGGTGGCATTAAACCCTCCCCACACTGTGACGGGTACTATAACCTCCAGTTTACAGAGGATCAGAGAAAAGAAATTCCTCAATTTGGAGCAAGGTGATAGCAGAACGACACAGCCACCCAGCCCTGACCACCCAACCCAGCCCAGGTGCCCAAGCTCAGTATTTTTACATTCTGCTACAGTTCATTATTTGTGTGTGCTCTTATTGTTCTGTACGGAGACTTTCCATCAAAGGTGTCAAAAGATTTAGGAATATCTAAATCTTCTAGTATTTAAATAACCTTAACACCAAGGTATGTAGATTATATAAAATACCAGAATACTGTAAGAGATATTCCAGAAAAGTATCTATTTCTGCCCTTGGAGAAAAACTAGGGAACTACATGCTTACTAAGGAACACTGAAATGCGGGAAATGAGCCAAAAAAGTAGAGCAGCATATGTCTTTTCAGCATCTTAACTCTCTTTATTTCCCAGTTTGTGGCTAGAAAAAAGTAAATACCATCTCCAAGTAATACGTTCGAGGGAAATGCACATGTATTTACTAAGAACAAAGTAGCGAACATTGTCTCTATGGGTCTCCCAAAATTACTTATTTCACAGCAACTGTATTGCACTCAGAGCTGCCTCATTTCTACTAAACGAACAATAAAATGGTACTTTGAAGAAGAAAGTCTGGAACTTGAGCAGTAACTGTAAAATTAAGAAGTCAGTGCGACCAGATGTTTGTAATTACATCTAAACGTTGAAAAATTGGCTGAGGGAGGGAATAGAACCCGAGGCTGATCAATAGGCAGGAGATAGCTTCGCAGCAGTCCTATGTGAACTTTGGGCAGATCATTATCATAAATTACACTGATCTTTAAGAAAGGCATTTAGACCATATCAGAGGAATGAAAGAATACCTTAGTGTGACTTCTAAAAAGAGAATGTCATTCGACCAGATCTCTTTGCCTTCATATCATTCCCCCTTATTGATTGAATATCCTAATAAAACATCCCTAATGGTACTATTAGTAATTTCTTACTATTCAGTATAATTTTATAGGTAATTCATAATCTAACATTTTTACAAACAAATGTTTACTGAGTGCCTACTATGCATCAGGCTATATATTTAAAACAAAACAAAACAAAACAAAAAAAATTTATTTATCTGTTGAGTCACTGGAAAATTCATGATGTATTTTCGTATAGGAAAACACAGAAAATACATCATAATGTTTCTGATGACCCAATGTTTCTTTGTTGTGATTTTTCAAGTCACTGAGTCTGGGACTCGAATCGCAATCGACCATGTGGGAATCCAGAACCCTAACCACCATGTCACCTACTGGCCCAGGCAATATTCTAAGAGGTAGCATATTTAATCCTGACAATAGCCCTTTGAGATGAGGGGTCCGTGAGATCTGTGTGTACATGAGAATACTCAGGCATAGAAGGGTGAGCAACTTGCCTAATGATACATGGTGTGTAGACCACAGAGTCAGGATCTGAACCCTGAGGCTGGGTTGCCAAGCCAGTGCTCAGTTCTTGCAATGCAGAGCCTCTGTAAGATGTTAATGAGCAGCTCCTGGGGGTCATGGACTTGGCTATACCATCTTTGTAGTTTCACTTAATCCTCCCAACAGATATGATCTTCTTCATTTTACACATGAGGAAACAGAGGTTCGGAAGAACAAACAAACCTGGTAAGGCCTGCTATGAGGTGGTACAGACAGACTACAATCCCAGTAGTCCTGGAGTCTTTCTGACCTCAGTCTTATCCACTCCTCTATCTACAGTGATTTGACTGTCAAGTGCTTGCCCAGCAATTTTACACTAGTTGCATAACATCAAGTGCCAGATTTTTGGAAACACATGTAAGATGTGAAAACAATGCAAGCTATGCCTTTATATCTGAATTGCCTGAGCCTTCACCAAGCAGGGAAGCACTGCTTGAGAAAGTTCCACGGCAGGTCAGGTTCGTTCATCATAAATTAATGACTTACCAAGTTCAAAAGTGCCCTGAAATTCTCTGTGAACTTTACTCTGTCTCTGAAAAACTCCCCAAGCCAGTACATCATCTGAAAAGGTATCAAGTCTCCTCGTACCTCTGAGACCCTTCTGTCTGTCCAACTCCTACATTCTGCAGGTGAGTTCCTCCCCCACTTTACAGAGAAAATGGAAGCTCTCAAAGAGAAACTCTTCATCTCCCCAATTCACACTCACCTCAGTATTCACGACAGCTGTCGCTAAAGCCAACTTAGACATGCACCTACTCTTTCTGTCATGTCCGCTGCTACAGAGCAACACAGAAGGTGCCCCTTTGTCTCCATGAAGCTGGTCCTGCTGCCTGCGTGATGGCGCTCATCTCGCCCTGCATTCTGGAAATCATACGCGAGGCCGTTCCTTTGCCGGGTTGTGTATTCAACCTGTTCCTCTCTCTTGGTTCTTTGCCATCCTCTTTTAACATGCACAAGTCTGCGTGGCTAAATGACTAAATAAGTAAGTAAAACACTGAAGCTACGTCTCCTCTAGTTAAGGCTCTCTGTCCTCAGTTCGGTTTCTTAAAGGAGATAGCTACACTCACTGTCTCCCTTTATTCACCTCCAGAATGTGCCGGTCTGGCTTCAGTTCCTACGCTTCTCTGAAACGGCTCTTGGCAAGGTCAGAGTTGGTTGGTGTTGCATCACCGATTCTAATAGATATTTTAAAATCTGTCTTACTGGACCCCACAGCAGCATTCTGTAATGCTTAGTTGTCCTTTTGAAGTACTCTTCTGTCAACTTCCATGTCATAAAATCTCCCCAAGTGTCTGAACCCTGCAGCTGCTCTCCGCCTGTGGGAGAGCTCCATTCTTTTCTCCGGGGCTACTCAAATTTGGAAATCCCCAGACCGTATTCGAAACCCTCTCATTTCTCAAGGTATGCTCTCTCCCTGGGAAAATCATTCTCACAGATTCCATGAAGGACAAATACATACCCCCAACTCAGACTGCTCTCTAGGCTGCAAATCTTGTGCTGGAAGCCTAGTGATGTTTCAGTCTGGCTATTCAAAAGACTTCCATCTCATAATGGAACATGAATTTTACTATCTTCCTCCTTTTAACCTAAATATGCTTTCTCCCCAGGGTTCTTTCCTTCTAATAATAGCAACCCATTCATCAACATGCACTAGCTACAAAGCTAGCATGGTTTTGCAGCTCTCCCTCTTATTCCATCCAGCCCATCACTAGATCCTATCCAGCTGACCTCATAGATTTCATAGACACCCACTTCTTCCTATCATCACCCTTTCCATGAATTCTAGTTCATGCTATCTGCATCTTCTTTCTGGAATACTGAAATAGCCTCCTAAGTATTCTGCCCACATCTACTCCTGTCCCGCTTCATTCTCTATACTGGTTGCTGAGCTTTTAAAATTGCAAATATAATGTAATGATGCCCCCATAACTTGCTTAAACTCCCATACCGTGTTCAGGATAAAAGGCAGGCTCATTACCCTGGTCCACACTGTCCAGCGTGGGCTGTTTCAGCCCCGCGAGCTTCATCCAGTTGCACTGCCAGCTCTGCTCCCGTTTCCCTAGCCCTCTGGGCTTCCTGTACACCACGGTCTTTACTCTGGGTGTTTGCGCTTGCATGTGGCAACCTCCTGCTGAGGCACATGTCCCCCTTTGTCCAACTCACTTTTATCCTTCAGATCTCGACACAAGCGGTCACTTAAGACAGCTTTATTCTCTAATGATATACACTTTTAACACAGTTACCACGCCTCTCCAAAATCCACTGCAGTTTCTTTTGGTGTTGTCTGTGTACTTAAAGGGCGGCTATTTCCCCCATAGACTATGAGGTCAAGAACCACATATGGCTTGGTTGCTGTGGCACAGTGGGAATACACGATTTCTGAAAGCCGTGTGCCAAATGTGACTTTGAATCCCTGGGTTTGCTTGAAAACCCTGTGTGTGTGTGTGTGTGTATGTACATGCACAACCAAGATCCTAAGGAGTCCCATGGAGACCTGGGAAAAGGGGATAGTGGGGTAATTAGATCCTGTTGGGGTTACTACTTACTCCCGTATGCACCTAGGTGTGTACCCACTGTCATAAAAACAAAACCAAAGGGCTGGCAACAGTAGGTATCCCATAAATATTTGTGGAATATTACATATAAATTATCTCAATTATCCAGGTTGATTAATTTGTGGAAAATTAAATCACACTATGAGGCAAATAAAAAAATACTAAATAACAAAAATTGAAAAGTTCAAAGAATGTAAACTGAGAATTAATCATGAAAATTTTGTTAGCAGGATTAAAAAGTAACTGCCTTAATTAGTTTTAGGCTCTTTCTAATTTTTCATTGCTTTTTCAATTTCATTTAGAAATGACTAATTCCACAAATCAAGGGAAAGCTATATTTTGTTGAGTAAAAGACCATGAAGGTGGAAAATTACAGCTTCACATTCTAAATCTTTCATTCTACTTCTTGCCAAAGCCCTGGAAAAGCACTTCCCTTTTACTAGCTCAGAAAATAAGGCCACTCAGTTAGGATCCTGCTTCCATGAGAAAACACCACCTGTGGCTTCAGGATCTCAAAAACACAAACTCCTTTGGCTAAAGAAACTTGGAGTAAATTTCTTCATAACTTCACCTTCGCCCCAGCAGTACACATGCAAGGAAGTCTGTCATTTGTGTCATTTGCTAACAGTAACAAAAACATCACTTTCCATGACTCTATGCTTTGACAGGACTTCAAAGTACTCTTGGCTTAGCCTCTTCTGCAAGCCTCATCTTCAGCTCAGAATTTCTCAGCTGCCCATTTCCTAGCACTGGTGGTCTTGGCCAGCTGGGACTGCACCTGGATCATGGCATGAAGACCCTCTTGGGGGTGTGCACCCCTCTCACTCTCTCCTCACCTTCCTCTCTTGTGGAAGAAATAAATAAGGTTTTAAAAAGTATTAGTGAAATCACCCACAGAGTAGGGAGGTACTAGGATCTAGGGCTCTAATTTTTTTTAATTATTATTACTTCTAAGTTGTGAACCTAAAGGAAGATGTAACTAGAGACAAACAGTTAACATTCCCCTTCATGGACACCCATGCTGTGCGCTGGATAACATGGTTGGTTTGTGACAAGACGACTCATCTCTCCTCGTTGAGTTTCCATGCTGAAAGTCAGCAGTTTGCTACTTATTTCTCCTCTCTGCCCAACTGAAAAAATGCAAGAGGAACTGTTAAAACTCCATTTTCCAACTATTTGAATGATAAGGTAACAAAGAAGAGGTTATCAAAAAAATTTTTTTAAGATGTCATCATTATGGGTCTCAGCCTCTCAACTGGGACCATAGGTGTGGAACACCATACCTGCCCCCTTATTTTAAATTTTATTTTTTGAGAGAGAGAGAGAGAGAGAGACCCCTAACAAAATCCTCATGCTACAACACATCCCATCTCAGTCCTCCTGGATCACAGCATACGGATGTGCCTGGCGTGTCTAGGGAGGCTCCAGGATACACACCTGCCAACTTCCAATGTGCAGCTGCAGCTACGCTGAGCTTTCTCTTAGACAGGGTCTCACTGTGATGCCCAGACACGCCTGGAGCCCATGACCACCCTGCCTCCCATTCCTAAATAAAAGGATTACAGGAACCTGGCACATGTGGCCTGAGGTTGCACTGAGAATAGAACCTGGGTCTCCTGTGTGTTCCCAGTCTGCAGAGAACAGTTTCTGGGAAGGCATTGAGACCAGGCAGAAGTGGTGTTACATGTCAAGCCAGCTGTTTGATATGTAGTACAGAACAGGATGGAATCCACCTCCTTCTGCCAAGACAGTATACCTTCACATGGTTTTCCATGAAGCGTGAGGTGACTTGCAGTACCCAGATCTGCATTAGGCAATTGGGGTGGTGAGCCTTCTGCGCCTGTAACTACTTTAAGGCCTCCTCCCTTCAGCGCCCCCATGGAACCACTCAGTGATCCTGCAGCTGATGCCGACTCACATTATGTTACTGTATGTTACCTGTGTCCACTTCCCTTACAAGGCTGGTAGAATTCCAGCCACCCAAGAATTTTCTTCACATTTCCATGTGTACTTAGACCTCCAGCAGTTTTCAGATGTATGAAGTTTGTGTTAGAAAGACAATTCGAATTCTAGCTGCCTTGTTGCTGTTCTGTATAGACTATCTCACGGCTCCCCAGCAAGGCAGACATGACTGTCCCATGTCCCAGAGGCAGAAACCCAGCATCAGGCAGCTGTGAACAGCGCGGCCTGGGTGTGGTGGTGGGTATTCGGCAGAACCAGAAACTGCACCCAAATCTAATCAGCTCTGAACACCTTGCTCTGTCCACAACTTGAGCTTTATCTAACGAAAGATAAAAGGTATGCATTACGACATTAGAGATTCAAGAGAAAAGTTTCCCATGTTATACAAAAACAATTTACTAACTACACCCAGGTTATCTGTCTATATAAACCTTTGTTGTTGCTTTGAAATTCATATCAGCAGCCATTAAATTAGTCTTAGGTGATTAACTGAGCTGATAATTTTCTATCTTGGTTTGTCCGTTTTATCACAATCACAGTTAGAGCACAAACACTCACTCACAAAGCAGAATGATCAAAAGGAGTAATTAAAGTCTGCTGAAATAAAGTCACCTAGAGGAAGCTAACTGTAAGGACAATCAACTAATATTAAGCCTCCTAGAGAATCACATGCTGCTCTTTAAAATGTAATACCACCACAATCAATGTACTTTGAGATTAAAACACATATAAAATAAAGTTGTTTTCAAGATTCAGCAATACAAATCGATAAAAAGCAGTTATTGCCAATTTAGAGAATATAGGCGAGAATGTCAAAAAAATCCATGGAAAAATGAAATTGACATATGAGTTCCTTTTGGTGCCAAAAAATTGAAATCCATGCTTAGTATTTTTTTTTTTTGGAGAGATTTTCACTGTAGGGCGCGTGCGCTCGCCAGACAGACAGAGAGAGACATAGAGACAGAAAGCGAGAAATCACCCCCCAGGGGGGATGGTCACGCCGCAATCCCTTCTCCTCCATTCTCCTCTCGGGATCTTGGGCACGCACGCACACGTGCCCGGTGTGAGTTTTAAGCCACCGGGTTCGGGACACGAACTGCGGTCGACTACGTGGGAGTCCAGCGACATAGCCATTACGCTAACTGCTGGTTCCCCATGCTTAGTATTTTTATAACATGCATTTCCACGAACATTTTGAAGATACTTTGTATTGCATTTTTTTAGAATTATGGAAATTATAACATTGTTTTATGTCATTTAAGTCTTTAGTTAAAGAATGAAGGTTCAATGTCACACGATTTGGAACAGAAGAAAATAAAACCAAACAATAACTTGAGGAGCTGGAATTAATTTAAAAAGTTATAGACAAATAGTCAAATTTCTCAATTAATACACTGCCCCTGCCTGAGGGCCAAGAGATAGGGTACCCCAAGGGGAAGGGCTGTGGACTGAGAAAGGACAGACAAATAAAAGCAGGGGTCAGGCAACCCCAGGTCTCTGCTGCAGAACACTGTGGCCTCAAGCAGTTCTCTGCTCCTTCTTTTATAGGGGAGGCAAAGTCGGAGCTTTGGGACCCTTCGAGGTTCTAAACAAGCCTCTCCTGGCCTTCTCTGGCCGATGCTCAGGTTTCTTCTGTCTGCAAAGCCCAGCAGTGGTTGGTGTCTTTGTTTAGAGCTTTCACAGGCCCTGTGGAGACAGCGCAAAGACTGCATCCACTTCAAGGTGCTCCCTGCAATGCACGTATTCCTTGTTCCCTTTTTTCTTCTTTCCTTTTTTTCTTCTTTTCTTTTTCTTTCTTCCACAGAGAGAGTCAGAATGAGAGGGAGAGGAGAAAGCCCAGCCATGGGAAATGGCCTCCATCTTCCCTACCACAACCATCAGGCCATAGAGTTGAGCCAGACGTGTTCCACTTTTATAATTCCAATAATCCCTTAATGCAATCACCTGAAGATCGTGTGTATAGGTGTGTGCTTATTTTAAATGAAGGTTTATATTTATGCATGCTTATACGTGGCAAAGTTCTGGACTTTTTATACCATAACTATTAGATCTGCAACATATTTTTATTATATGTTTTAACAATAACAACAGGTACTTTTAGCAACTGCTCGCTTCTGTTCCTCCCATCTGTTGGCAACCTCAATTCCATTCTTTGCTTCCATGAGATCAACTGTTTGGACTCCTCATATAGGTGAGATGATGCAGAGGGTGCCCTTCTGCTTCATTTATCATAGTGTCCTCCAGACTAACTAATGTCACTAGGACTTCCTCTTAAGGCTGAGCAATATTCCACAGTATGTGTACACATTTTGTATAGATCCATCCTGTTGTATCACTGTGTTCTCAGATAACAATACTGCATTGAACATTTGAAAATTTGTTAAGAGGATAAATCTCATGCTAAGTATTCTTAACAAAGTGTTTATAAGAAGCTTCCATGCTTAATTTTTTAAAAAAATTAAAAGTTCTAGCAGACGGTGTAACGTTAGACTCCCACAGAGTTGACCACAGTTCAAGTCCTGGACCTAGTGGCTTAAAACTCAGGCTGGGTGTGTGAGCATGTGTGTCCAAGATTTCGAGAGGAGAACAAAGAAGGGACTGCTGTATGGCTGTCCTCCCTGGAGGATGGTTTCTCACTTCCTATATCTCTGTCTCTGGCAAGGGCATATGCCCTACACCAAAAATCTCCCTTAAAAAAAAGTAAAAAAATTAAAGTTCCAGGGCCAGCAGTTGGCATGGTGGTTAAGGCATGGACTCCCATGTGGCCAGCTGCCATTTGAGTCCAGGACATCCTGGTGGCTTGAAATCTCACTGGCACATGTGTATGTGTGTGTGTGCCTAGAGCCCCAGAAAGAGAATGGAGGAGACAGGATTGCAGCATGGCCATCTCCAGAGGATGGTTTCTCACTTTCCCTCTCAATGTGTGTCTGTCTCTTCTCCAGGGAATGCATGTGCACTATGGCAAAAATCTTAAAAAACAATTACAGTTCTGTATTAAGTCTTTTTTGGAGGACAGGGTTGAACAAGGCTAGCATGGATATGTACATGACATGAGACCTCTCTGAATACCCTGTGATCTGGTGGTGGACGCTGTCTCTCCCCCGTCCTCTGTCTCACTAGCTCATAAAATAAGTAAATAAAATAAATACATATATAAGTTACATGTATAATTTTGTATACATGTTATAAATACATATTAAATGGGTGTGTGTGTGTGTATATATATACATATATATATATATATATATGTATATATATATATCTTAGTGGTACAATGATTGGACTAAGTGAAGAAGTTCTCTACCTGAAAAAAGCAAGTTAGGAGGCGAGAGGCAAGGGGCTGTCTGAGGAGCAGCAGGAGAGTGAGGGAGGAAGATGCAGAGACCCTCAGACTGGCCCACTCAGCCCCTGTCTTGCCTTCCTCCAGGTTTGAAAAGCCAAAATCTCTTTTCTCAGATTTCCTCTTAGCGAAAGTTCTAGAAGCAAATTATATCCCATGAACATGCTCTGCTGAGACAGAGGAGAGCTGAGGCCTTCTTTCTGTAGCTCCTGGGGCAGGTGCCCTGGCAGCCAAGGTGGTGAAAATGGGGGCATTCGTCATCCAGTCTCAGTAATGAGGGAAGCGCCGACTAGACCATCTCCAAGACTGTGCAGGGGCGCAGGCTCGAGCAGAGTCCTAGGAATGACCTCGGACTTAGGGCTTTACTTAGGGGTTGGTGGGTACAGTTTTGGGAGTCTTTCCAAAAAGCTCAGCCAAAACTGCTGCTGCTCCCCAAAGGCCTCCAACTGGTTTCACATAGTTTCTGTTTCCTGCACTGATCCCTGCCTGATAAAGGCAGTGAGGACCAGGTGATTCTCAACTGAATGTCCTCTTTTTAGAACCAAGGAAATTGTCCAGACACAACATTCAAAGGAATTTCCAGGTTAGAACCAAGTCTCAAGTCTACAGTTGGGCTATATATAAAATCCAAATTGAAGTAGAAGTCAAGGAAAATAAAAAACCAAACTGCCAAATCAAAGGTTTTGGGTGAAGAAGGAAGTCATTCATGAAGATAATGTCATGAAGACATCGGAAGATAACAAAAAAGGTCCAGAGGAAATTGTTAGCCAGCACTCAGCAACTCGTATGTCATTTTTGAGGTCTAGGGGGCAATTCTTTGGCGTGGCAGAGTTTGAATCACTTAAGGGATCCAATGACCAGAGGACACAGAGCTTGGGTGTGGAGGTTCTCACTCACACACGAAGCTAACAAGGTTGTAGATGGTGTTGAGTTGTGGATGGTTCTACAATACATCTCTGCTTAAAGAAAACTTCCAATCAAAGGTTAAAACAGATTAGAAATAGCAGCCCTTGGAAGCAGAAAGACAAGTTAGGATGCTACGCTCATAAAGGCATGAACTGAAGTGAGGACAAGCTGAAAAGACCTGTGAGGCAGATTTGGTAATTGCTAAGGGATTGACAGGAGGAGATGTACTTTCTGACTTGGGAAAATGGGTACTTTGTGATGCCTTAGAGGGAAATATATTAGGTTGTCGGGAAAGTCACGACATATTTTTCTACATTGTTCTATCCAAAATGTGTCGTGACTTTCCAGGCAACCCCATAAGTAAGTTTATGGGAATAAAAGGCATATCGGGACCCAGCAAGGTAGAAAATTGGAGTTACATGATGCTGATGGCGACTTTTCCTATGCGTGTGTGGCCCTGAATAAATCCCTTAATCTATAAACGTCTCATTTGTATATGGAGATGAGACTGCCTGTCCTCTGTCATACATGTAGTTGGCATGAATGTTACATGAGCAGTGACTTGAAAAATAAGCTTGTTGGGAACCAGCAGTTAGCGTAATGGCTATGTCGCTGGACTCCCACGTAGTCGACCGCGGTTCGCGTCCCGGACCCGGTGGCTTAAAACTCACGCCGGGCGCGTGTGTGTGCGTGCCTAAGATCCCGAGAGGAGAATGGAGGAGAAGGGATTGCGGCGTGACCATCTCCCCTGGGGGGTGATTTCTCGCTTTCTGTCTCTAATGTCTCTCTCTGTCTGTCTGGCGAGCGCACGCGCCCTATAGTGAAAAATCTCTCCAAAAAAAAAAAAATAATAAGCTTGTTTACAATTGTTATGATAACTCACTTGGCAAAACTAGAAGGATCCAGTAAAGAAAAAACTCCCTGAACTTGAAAAATAAGGTTCAGTTTTCTTCATCTAGCTCAGTTAAAAGTTGGAGCCCAAACAGCATTTATTGGTTTTTGCCTCAGATGAGGGGCTCTGGGCTCCTTCTCAGTGAAAGAAAAGAATGCCGTGGTGTGGCCCACATTATTTTATTTTGAAAGACAATTGAATAAAGCGGCTGTAACTCAGACATCCAGTGGAAATGGGGACAACCACTGCGGAGTAATGTGCTTCAGTGTGTCACGCTCGCCTCGCGTGGCATCAATCACAGCTTTGCTGAAGCAGTTAGGAGGAAAGAGAACTCAGCGAGCAACAATTCCATCATGAGGCCATGTCCAAAAAGCACGGGGGGACAACTGAAAATCCTGCCTTCATTTTTCAGTCACTCAGATGGGTAAATGGTCAATGAACATAAGCCATTTTACATGTTGTCTTGTTAAATTTTAGAAAAAGAAAAATTAAAACACAGTTACATCATGGTTTAATACTTAACGACTTTGTCATCCAAGATACCATATGTTCTTTATTTTGTTTGTTTAGTTTGTGAAACAAAGATGTTTAGCATGTGTGCTACTCAGAGAGAGAGAGAGAGAAAGTGAGAACTCTTCCCCACCCCACCCCAGCGGGATGGCCATGGCACAATCCCTCCTCCTCCATTCTTTTCTCAGGATGTCAGGCAGCACAGACAAGGGGCCCAGTGTGTTTTTCAAGCCATTGGGTCTGAGATTCTAACTACCCAGGCAGTCACGTAGGGGGTCAAGCCACTTTAACCTCCATGCCTCCCAACACCATGTGTTCTTCACCAAGAAGAAAACAAAACAAGACAAAACTGTACTTGGAAATCAGCAGCTAATTATTATGTTGTTGGGAAATTGTTTGCATAGAAAAATACGTCATGACTTTCTTGATGAGCCAACAATTTTATATGCGACACAGAAATGAAAGAATGTGAAAAACCACCTTGTTTTAAGTACATGGAAGTTGTAACTTTATGAGAACAGTAGTAGGAATTGGGTACCAGATAAAAACCTCGCAAACAACTTTACTAACTGAGAAATTATAGACGACTCTCTGTCCTTCCAATAATGGTGATATTGGTGACTGAAATAGGATATACAGAATTCATTATGCTTGCTCAATCTCTATTCAGTCTTATGATGAGAAGATAAAACTGCTTTTCACCTGTTGGATCTTAATTCAATCTTAGAGTTGGATATTGCCCTCATAGGCACATTCTCAAATCAGTGCAGCCTTCTGGACAGGCTGACCTATCTTATTGTAGATGCACATGAATATCACATTAATTACATTTCTAGTTACTAAATTCCATTATAATAGCTAGGGTAACTTCCTTATCTGTTTGTGTTAGGACAATGGTCTTAGTTGTTTCCATATAATTAGGATGATGATCATGCCACAATCCCTTTATATATAAATATGTAAGTATATATTTATATAAATACAAATTATATAATACATGTGAAGTTCTTAAAATCTGAAAGTCAGAAATTTTTCTAGACATGTACACAGATACAGAATGCAACTCATATGGATTTTGACTATATACATCAAACTTGAATATCTCACACCTATTTTACCAATGTATATATATCTTCAGCCCTTCTATCCATGGACTCTGCCTCTGCAGTCTCAACTAATTGTGGATGGAAAACATTAGGGAAAAAACAATAAAGAAGAACAATAAAACAGTAAAAATAATGCAAATTTGTAAAACAATATAGCATAACAGTTACTTACAGAGCATTTGCATTGTATTAGGTATTATCAACAATCTCTAGAGGATGGAATGGATCAGGGCTGTGCACTGGGTTATATGCAAACACCACATCACTCTACATAAAGGACTTGAGCAACTGCAGGTTCTGGAATCCCCAGAGTCCTGAAAGCAATCCCCTGAGGCACTGTGGGAGAGCTGGTCTTAGTTTATACAAAGAGTTAATACATTATATTAGAAAAAAAATTATTCTTCTTTATTACCTAGCTTAGTCATAGAGGAAAATTTGCTTAAAGTTCTTCATCTTGGCTCTTCCATCTGTAGATGGAGGAAAATAACACAACATGGTGTCCTAGGGAAGAAAAACTAAAAATAAACTTGGCTTACTTGGCATGCTTCCTTCTGGAACAGACTAGCTATGGATGACATATGATCTTAGGCAAGACCGAGTGAAATATCTGTTTCCTTTTTCAGTAACAGGATTAGCAGGAAGCCCTTTAGAACATCTTCAATGATAAGTGTCTCCATAATTGGAAGGCTCCATGCCTGCATGGCAGTTGTAATTTATCTTATGATTCACATTTACTTTACCCTATATGTCAGGGCTGGTTGAAAGCTGTGCCTTGGCCTCTGTACTACCAGGAATGGAGTCCCAGCTTCAGAATAAAGTAGACAAAGGGAGAGAAGGGTCCCTATGTCTGGAGCTAACAGAGTAGTAGTTGCAGTAGCCATGAGCAAAGCAAAGTGTGCACCCCTCAGAACAGCAATATCAAGTGGCCCGTCGGCAGCAAAGGGCATTGAGACTGCCTGGTGACAGGGCTTGTGAAAGGATCCCGGAGAACTGTTCCTGAGTTCATGAGAATGATCTCATTGAAGACCTCAGAGAGTAACTGGAGAACAATTTGAGGAGGTCTGATTTTAGGTGAACAAATTGAAGCCAAAGCTAGTCTAATGAAGATTTTACTAACTGTTCTATATATACCATAGGATTGTATTAGAGAGACGAGAATGCATATTTTGGGGAAAATTAAAAGGATCATAAATATAAATATAAGTAACTATGGAATGCATAAAATCCCAGGGAAATTAAGTGCTGCAATTACTATAGACTCATTCCAGTAGGCAGAGGCAGATTCAGAACTGAACACAGCAATTCCATGGATCACAATATGAACAGTGCTAGGAGCCAGGCGTAATGGATTCTAGATTCCATGCTATTATACTCGGCAAAGGCATTTAAAAACATTCTCAGGCTAACTTACCCACAACCACACACACAGAAATTGGAAGAGCTATGTTCAAATTGAAGTAATAGGAAAAAAGAAACAGTTGGCACATACAAAAAATAATTAAGATAGTAATTTAAACATCAATATTAAAAGTTATCATATTAACACAAAGGAAACTCAATTAAAAGGCCAATAAAAGTGCAATTATGTATAAGTTGTATATACAGAGATACAACTTAATATAATGACAAAAATGAAAGTATCATATATGCAAAAAGTGAATATTTCATACAAAAACTGTGGGAGAGCTGTAATTATATAAAGAGCTAATATAATATAAAACAAAAAGAAAGTTGGTATAGTCAATTCAAGGAAGATATAAGTAAAGTCTTATACAACTATAAAATAACTTCAAAATATAAAAGGCAAATAGGCAAAGTTGAAGAGGATTACTACGATCATAATGGAAGATATTAACACACCTCTGCAATTGTTGGAAGAAGCAAGCAAGCAGGAAAAAAATTGGTAAGGACCCCAATGATTTGGAAACCATAATTAAAAAGCTTGAGTTAATTGATTTATATAATATACTCTACTTAGTAACTGAAATATGTACATTTTTAAAAGTATACATGGAAATTTTACCAAAAGTACCATTTGGTGGGATGTAAGCAATCTTAACAAATTTCAGAGGACTGAAATAAAAAAATAAAATGATAACTAGGATAATATTCCAGTTTTGAAAGCTAAGAATTATACTTCTAATATGTGTTTCATGAAAGTGAAAAACTCTTTTGAATCTAATGATTATTTAAAAATAATGTATTTACTGTAGCACATATGTAATACAGGGAAAGCTAAACTTAGATGAAAATATATAGCCTTAATATGCATATATTAGAAAAGATGTATTCAGTGATCTAAGTATTTTGCTCAAGGAATTTGGAAATAAATGAGAGCCAGGTGGTGGTGCAGTGGTAAAATGCAATATTTTTCAAGACAATCTCACATGGAAAAGTGGCTGGTTCATTCCAAAGACCTCTCTGAGTATGTCAGGCAGATGGTTGTCCTGGCTAAAGGCTGGGGGTGACTTGTGTCAAAACCTATTGAGGGTTTTCTCTTTCTTGCCCTGTCTCTCTCTCTATATATATCACTCATGGAAGAAATAAATATATTAAAGAAATTAGAAAATAAATAACACATTGAACCCAAAGTATATATAGGAAAGAGAATAATAACTTAAAAGAACAAAATAGTTAAATTAAAAACAAATGTACAAGGGCCAGGAAAATAAAATTGAATAGTTTTTCTAGTTAGTAGCAGATGATGTTAGGACAACTGAATTTCATAAATACCCAAATGCAAAAGACATGAGATTGGATTCCTACTTCACACCATGCACAAAGACTAACTCAAAGTGTATCATAGAACTAAATGTGAGAAATTAAAATTCTAACACTCTGAGGAAGAAACATAGGAGTAAATCTTTGTGATATTTGATTAGGCAGTGATTTATTAAATATAATACTAATAGCAGAATCGACAAAGATGATTAATAAGTTGTATTCCATCAAAGAAATTGTTGTGCTTTAAAGGACATTGTCAATAAAATAAAAAGACAACACACAAACTGGGAGAAAATTTTTGCAAATCTTAAATCTAATAGGGACATGTATCCAGAATATATAAAGAACACAGAAAACTCAATAATAAAAGGATAGTTGAATACATTTTTCAAAAGAAGATATAAGAATGACTAATAAATACATTAAAAAATGCTCACCATAATTAGTCAGTAGGTAAATCAAAATTGCAATCATGGTGAGATACCATTTCATACCTATTAGGATGGCTATAAATTGAACAGACAATAACAACTGTAGAAGAGGATGCAGAAAAATTGAAACTCTCTTACATTTCTGATGGGAATTAAAAAAGGTACAGCCACTGTGGACAGTCCTTTAAATTGTTAAACATGGACTTGCTATATGACCAATCAATTCCACTACTAAATATGTAAGAACATTAAAACATCTGATCTTATGAAAACTTATATTTGAATGTGTATGGTAGCATTATTCAACTGCAGAAGGACTAATAAAATGTGGAGTATTCATACACTGCAATATTACTGGCAACAAAATGGAAAGAAGTACTAATACATGCTACAACATAGATGAACCTCAAAAACATGCTCAGTAAAAGAAACCAGTCATTAGAGACCACATACTGTACGATTCTACACATATGAGAGGTCCAGGACAAAGCTCTCGAGGCAATGTGGATTGCTAGTTGCCTGGTGAAGGTGGCTATGACTTCGTCAGGGTAGAGGACAGGATGACAATGGTATCGAAGAGTACAAGTTTCTTTTTGAGATGCTGGTAATGTTCCAAAATTATATTGTACTGATTGGTGCACAACTCTGTAAGTATACTGAAAACCACCGAATTGTACACTTTAAATGAATAAACCTAATAGTATGTAAACTATATCTCAGTGGAGCTATTAAGAAAACAATGTACAGTAGGAAAAATGAAAAAACATGAAGTTTGTTCTTTGGAAAATATTGATGGTAACTAGCAAGCAATAGCACCAAAAAAAGAGAAAAATATTAGTATCTGTAAGAAAACATCGTTACAGGTGCTACAGGCATTAAAGAATAATATAACTGACTTGAGGCTAATAACTTTGATATAGCATCACCATTTGGATAAGATCATTGGTGATTAGTTCTAGAGAAACAAGGCATTGAAACTCGTACAGAAAGGAAACAATTCTCTTTCGCTCATTTCTAAATGTGTTGAAATCTTTAATCACTACATTTTATATTTTTACATAAACCTGTCTTTAGGGTCTAAGAAGAGAGAAGGTGGATATATGTATTCAATCTATCACACTGAAGGAGAAGCAGCCATTTCTGTAGAAAAGAAGTATGTAGAGAAATGCAGATGATTTGAGGAAAACCCTCCTTTTTGAGGGGGAGAGATTTTTGCTATAGGGCACATGTGCTCACCAGAGAGACAGAGAGGAGGTGAGAAATCACCCTCTGCCCCAGGAGGAATGGCCATGTTGTAATCCCTTCCCCTCCATTCTCCTCTTGAGATTTTGGGCATGCACACGCATGTACCTGGTGTGATTTTCAAATTGCCAGGTCCGGGACTTGAATCACAGTTGGACGTGTGGAAATCCAGTGCCTTAACCACCATGCCACCTGCTAGCCCCAGAGGAAAATATTTTTAATCTAATTAGAAGGAAAGGTCATTTTTTCCTGAAAGGATAGGGTAAAAGCAAGATCCCACATATATGTGAAATCTAAGAAAGTTGAATTTATAAAGTAGAGACTAGTAGAATGCTGGCCAGGGGCTGGGTGGGGAGAGGGGTAGATGTTAGCGAAAAGGTACAAAGATTCAGTTAGACCAGATGAGTGGTTCAGGAGTGGGGCGCACAGCACAGACATGGTCATTAATAATTTTGCTGTCTTCTTGAGCCGAAGGAAGTACTCTTACTCCCCTCCCCACACACACACACACGCACATGGCTCATGACTACAGCTACGTGAGGAATGGATATAGTACTTAGCTTGACTGTGGTGACCGTTTCACAATGTGTGCGTATATCAGGACATCATATTGTATACCTCGAATACATACATTTGTGTTTGTCAGGTATACCTCAATAAATCTAGAGGGAAAAGTATTTTTCGTGGACAAGCAGAACTTTTAGAAAATCTCTGCTCTGTATTTCTTTTTGTGGAGCAAAATCAATATATTCAAGGAATCCAAAGATTAGCAAATACATTTTGTTAAGGCTAGGTAAAAGGACCTATTTCTTAAACATCTGTCACTAAGTCTGTCAAAGAATGAGCACACGGGCTGGTGGGGGGCACAGAGAGGGATGAACGGGCAGAGCGCAGACAGTTTTAGGGTCATGGCCCACTCTGTGTGATACTGCGTGGTAGAAGGGTGATGTCACCAGCTTGTCCAAACCCACGGAGGGTGCAATACCAAGCGTGAACCAGTGTAGACTACGAACACAGTGATTATGATGTGCCCACACAGGCTCATCGGCGGTAGCAAACACACCCCTCTGCTGAGGGTACTGACAGAAAGGTAGTGCTTGGGATGCTGAGGGTCCATGGGAGTCTCTGTCCCTTTTCAGTATTGCTAGGAACTTAAAACTGCTCTGAAAAAGAAAATCTACTTTTAAAGAAATTAATACATGCCAGTAGCAGTGGAGCCTAATCATAAGACATTACAGAAAACAGAGTTAATGACACGGTCCCGGGCTTGGATAACGCAGTTATGCATACAGCTGCACTAATGTTTAAATCTCTTCTCATAGTGAGAGGCAATTACAGCATCAGCAATGCCATGCCCATTGAATAGTGCTAGTTTGTCTAGCTTCCATAGGTGAAATTACTCAACCCATGAAAACAAGACAACCAATTTTCGTTTGCAGTCCCATGGCAATGTGCAGAAGAAAATGTGTTTGGTGGGACAATGCATCTGTGGAAGTTGACAAGTTGGTAACAGCAGTGTGAAAGCTATTTCATTTTTTATCTTTAAGGAATTACTGGCTTGTTAAATTAAATTTTATTCCTGTAGGCTGCATCAGACATGCAGAAACCAGCTGTCTAAGTCTGCATATCTGCATATGAGTTGCTGGTTTCTTAATGCGGAATCACAAAGCAGTGCTCATGGGTTATTTCCCCTAATAATTACAGCTGACAATTACTATGGTGATAGAGAAATAATTTAACAGTCCATCAACTAAGAGGGGGCTTTTGGCTTTTCACCTAAGGAATTTGCTTCGTAGGCTGTACAGACATCTTGCTGAATGATATCGTGTTAAACAGTGAAAAGAAATTAAGCCTAGAAAAGAGAATCTATTAAACAACTTTGCCTCTTTCTTCAGAAATACAGTGGGTAATTATTAGTTTCTGTGAGGAAAATCAGCCAGACCCATTCATCTATGACATATCAGCTCTATGTATTAAATATATCAATATATCATATCTATGTATTAAATATATCAGATACTATTTTCATATATACCAAGTAAGTGTTCAGCAAAGATTCATTAGAAATATTAATTAAATGTATTTTTAATAAAGTCAGTATTTTTATTTTTTCCTGAGCTTATTCTTTGTAGCAAGAGTGTCTTAGAGCCTGAGTTCTAGAACCAGATTTATTAGCAGAGTAAAATTTGACCATATACTCACCTCTTGGGGATTCTGGGCATGTCTCACAGTGCTATCATGAGCATTAAGTGGGTTGACAAGGTGTTAAGTGCTCATGATACATATGAAAGCACATCTTTCAACGTATGCTAGCAGTACTAGCTCTTACTGTTTACTTATTTTTTCCAACAGTGGGAGAGAGAGAGGGAGACAGAGAGAGAGAGAAATAGGGGAGAGAAAAGAGCACCCTCAACATGGCCTTAAGCTGTGATCTCCCCCATGGCCTTTGCAGCCAGACAGGGTCATGGCACACGTCTGGTGTGTACACACTGACCGGGATCCAAACCTGCGATCAACTGCCCAGTTTCTCTTGAGCAGCACATACCAACGGCTCCACCCAGCCAGCATCAACATAACAGCTGTTCTTGTACTATTCTCCCACTGTTTCACCAAGTGAGCAAATGCACACACACCTACAAGTACTGCTTCCTTCTCAGAGTGGGTTTTCACACTCGGCTTCTCTTTGGTGTTCCCTGAAAAGCCCCACTATTCTCGCAAAGGAATGCACCTTCACGTGGCCACGAGGGTATGGTTGTGGCTACTGGCTACATCTTTACAACTAATACTGGACGCTAAGACTGACGGTTATACAAAATACCTCGGTAATCCCACTATCTATGGAAAGTGACATTTTGTATTAGTTCATCTATTTCTGTAACTCAAACCCCGAATATCATTGATTACTTAACTACATCAAATGGGTAATACATCTTTCAAAGTAAAGGGAATACAAAACAGGTTTAATTTTCACACAGAGATTTACATGAAGTCACAGAACACCCCTCCTTCTTCTCGTCTTACTAGCATCTCTTTCATATCACTGACATTTACTGGCCCTTGGTGGGGACATGTGCTTGGTTAGGTCCCTTCTAAAGGCTCCCATAACCCCCTTTGTTTATGCTCCATCTTGCTCTTGACCTATTCATTCATTCATTCACCAGTTCATTCTCTCACATGCATTCACTCATTCACCAGGTTCTCAACGGTAAGAACTGTCTTTTATATATAAACGGTAAGAACTGTCTTTTATATATATATATA
>NW_006160006.1:3834925-3845049 GCF_000334495.1 Tupaia belangeri chinensis | reverse complement strand
TTTTTGGAGAGGTTTTTGCTGTAGGGCGTGTGCGCTCGCCAGACAGACAGAGACATAGAGACAGAAAGCGAGGAATCACCCCCCAGGGGGGATGGTCACACCGCAATCCCTTCTCTTCCATTCTCCTCTCGGGATCTTGGGCATGCACGCACACGCGCCCGGCGTGAGTTTTAAGCCACCGGGTCTGGGACGCAAACCGCGGTCGACTACGTGGGAGTCCAGTGACATAGCCATTACGCTAACTGCTGGTTCCCATATATATATATTTTTAACAGTGTATATTTATTTCATCATATACTGTTTGGCACATAGCTGATTCTCTGCAAAGAGTAGTTCAATTAATAAATGAAAAACACTTTCTAAGCCGGGTGATTACTGGGACCCAAATATTTCCAAGTGAGGATATGTTCGATCATTCACTTCCTCTGTGACTCACTTATCCCCATTGTGTCCTACAATGACAGACAGCTCTGGATCCCAGATTGCAGCTGAGCAACGGGCGACAGTGGACACTACACAACGCCTTCACCAGGCAGTGCGGTCTCCACTGGTGCTCAGGGGTTTAAGAAGTTAGTGTGCTGCTTATGTTAGACTAAATAAACCCGGCACAGACAGATAAATACCACATGCTCTCACTCGCAAGGGAAGCTAAAAAAGTGCATCTCACAGAAGTGGAGAGTAGGACAGGGGTTACTAGGGGCTGGGAGAAGGGGGTGTGGGGGACGCTGTGAATGAATACAAAAATTACGGCTCTGCAACACGAATAAATTCTAGTATTCCACAGCACAGTAGGGTGACTCCAGGCAATCACTTATTTCACATTTCAGAACAGCTTGAAGAGAAGATTTTTGAGTGGTCCTAATACCAAGAAATGATAAATATTTGAGGTGGAGGGTATGTTAATTATCCTAATAGGATCATTACGCATTGTCTACCTGTATCAAAAAATTACAGTAAAACCCATAAGTATGTAGAAATACAATATATTATTTTGAAATGATAATAACAATAATAACAACAATAAAGAAGCTTTGTGTGCTGCAGATGGTGAACCAGTGGAGTAGCTATTCTAGGTGAAGAACCATCAGGCTATATTTTGTAACTGTGAAATATTTGCATAAACAAAATATTCTCGTGAAACAGCACAGAGTACTAGGAAGTTGAAGGACTTTAGGTTTTTGCTCTGCCACTTTGTGAAACTTTCTGAACTTTAGTTCCCCTGTCTGTATAATGAGAACAGCAATGCCTACTTTTGGAGTCACCATGAAGTTTGATATACATGTCTAAAATTTCTTTTTAGGTTTATTTATTTTCTCCATGAGTGAGAAGGACAGAGAAAGAGTCAGAAAGACAGAGAGACAGCACTCCCCATTGGGTCTGTCCAGTCCACTCTGCCCCAGCCTCAGCCAGCCCTCACCCTGGGCCGGCACATGCCCAGCCACCAAGGGAGGTCTCTGGATGCAAGTCTGGACCTTTCCATTAGGGTCAGCCTCACAGAGCATTGCATTTAACGGCTGTGCCACCATCCAATGCCATGTCTAATTTTTGCATTACAAAAAACCATTAAAAACACTATTATTGTGCCTTGAGATAAAAATTTATATATGACCTCTAATTTATTTGTCCCATTGTCTTGAATAAGAAGACTATTGCACAGAAATAGCTCTGGATTCCCTGGTTCTATTCTAACAAGTTTCACTGACTCCTAGTTACAATTTTTTTAAGTTTTTTTGTTGTTGTTGTTTATTAAGATTTTTGTTTTTGCATTCATGCCCTTGTTGGAGAGAAACCAAGAGAGACAGTGAGAGAAAAAGTGAGACACAATCCGTTCTCTGTAATCCCTTCTCCTCCATCCTGCTCCTGGGATTTTTTGTACCCATGCACATGCACCCAGTGTGATTTTCAAGCTGCTGGGCCTAGGACTCAAACTACGGTCTAACACATGGAAGTCCAGCACCTTAACTACTACCCACCTGCTGGCTCCCTAGTTGCAAGTTTTACCTTAAAGCAAAACCAAGCAGATTTGACAAATAGCAGGTCAAATTTGCCCTGCTGCTCCCACATGATCAAGGACAAAGAAGCTTTCGCCATCGGTGTCGTCCATGAGCAGAAAGACAGCACTACATGCACGCATGGGGCTGTTTCCATCTGGGTACACAACTCTGCCCACTGTCCTCAAACAATGAAATGGGATCTTTGAGACCAATGTGTTCTAAATATCATGCAGACAGAGTTAAACACTGAGAATTAAATAATTATCTGAGAAACTCAGAATTTAATTTATATCCAAATTAAGCAGACCGACCTGACATGTTTTAATAAAGAGCAGGTGTGAATATGATCTGTAACTTACACTTTAGAGGAAAAGATTTCTTCATGAAAGGAACATTTTTAGATCAATTGTTACTCCCAGGAATAATCATGTTTTGACAGTGCTCAGTCACTATACAATTAATTAAAGTGCATACACTACTTTAAGCAGCTCAGCAGAGATAATGTGTCCTCACGCTGTGGAACTGGAAGCATGGTCTCACCTTTGCATTCTTCAGCTCCGTCTGTTTCCATAACAACCATCAGGATAGATTTTTAATGATTTTACTTTCTTATAAGAATCAAAGCTCTTGAAAGGCATCATGCCTTTTACATAATTTCCCTCATTTGTTTTTGATAGTTATTCTAATAAAAAATTAGACTTCATTCGCCATTGCTTTAGGCAGTAGTTAAAAAGGCTTTGTAATAGTGATCAAAAATCGTAATTGATACATGATCAAATATGAAAGAATTAAAGGGGGCACCTCAAGAAACACGGTAGTCCGCAAGCCTGACCACAAACGTCCCAGGATTATGTCACAGGTGACCCTGAACATGCCAGGGTGTGGGTTACCCCTGCTCTTGAGCTGACTGAAGCTGGGGCTGGATTGTGGCGTTAACATCACTGGGTACTGTCTTTCTTTTATTTAGAAATAAATATTTTTTTAAAGGAATTGAATGAAGGAAGAAAATGAGATTAAAAATCTGAAAACTCTGTCTGCCCTGACCTAATTTACTAGAATGCATAAGGATGACTGGCACAATATCAACCAACCCACTTGCTTACAGACTAAAGGAAATAAAGTGAACCTATTGAAATCGGTCAACAGTTCTAATGAGAAGTGTAATATGCTCAATCTCATTTTCTGCTTACTTTTATTTAGTTTCCAAGAAAAGCCATGTGTGGGGCTATGAGGACTTGAAGTACTGGTTCCTTAACCTTGTAGAAGACTGAAAGTAGAAGACCAGAAGTTGGGGAGAGAATGAGGAAGATGTCTCTAGAAAATATTAAGAGGTAAGTGGGATATCTCTTTAAGAAAAAAATTGCATTTCATAGTTATCATTGGGAAAGCTCTCTGCATTATTTTAGATTCTTACTGAGGGCAGAATCCTATTTTAACAGAATGAAATTGTTATAATCATAAGTTTTGTTTCCAAAATGTTAACTATGTATTTTGGTCACAGAAATGTTCTCAGAATTGTTTGATCTTTAAGATGAGTTCTTCATATTTTAAGGCCTATGGCATTTCTAATAAGCAGAAAGGATTTAATATATGAGATATTGCACTTAATAGAGATTTATAAACCAAACTATCTCGCTTTTTCTCAGTTCATGCTTTCTGCTCAGGCTGTTTACCATTCCACACATTTGATTAAGTTCTTACTGTGTTTCAAACACGAGACTACAAAGATAATAGAACAGAGTAAACCAACATGCATTCATACTAATAACAATATTTTCATACAAAGATGAGTCTATGTAAAAACAAAGAAGTAAAACCAGAATTGGCATGGAGTGAATAGACGAAGCATACTGGGTGTGCAACATTCATAGTGACGCTTAATTTACATGATAAACATCGTCCCCGTATTGCTGGTGTCAGACGGCTCACGAGCTCCCTCAGAATTATCCATCAAGGATTGTGCATAAAGATGGTTGACTTGGCTCAACGTTGAGAGCCATGGATCGGAAAGCAACGAGTCTTCACTCCAGTCTGGGGACTAAATATTAGCTATTAGAGTCAATTGAACCAGTTTCCATTATTGAATGCCATAAATAGAAGGCTATAAAATTGAAGCAGTTTGTTAGTTTTTAAATTTCAAATACTTCCACTTACTAGTCTTGGAGGTGACTTTCTAGTAGCAGATAATATCCAGATAATTTACCTCAGTTTTACAAGTTTCGACATAGAATAAAGAAAAAACTGTGATGTTCAGCTCTGTACAGCAAAAGTTATCCATAATCTATTTTATGTTTTCATCAAATTTAGATATTTTGTGATATGATTATCTTCTCAAAATAAGATCTTCATAACTAAAGTTATATAAATCTTATGTACTTATTTATTCATTTTTCTGCATGATATCCAAGGAAGGGCAGTGTTTATTGAATAACAAAGAGTGGGATTTCAGAAGAAAAGTCTTAAGTTCAGGCTGTTTTCTAATGTTTTACACAAATTTGCAAGTGGTCTGGTTTAGCACTAGAGGAAGAAATAATGGACTAACCTACAAGCTACAAGGACCACAGCACCAGAATGCTAGTTATGATAAGATTCCTCCATTAAAACATAAAACCCAACGACATGCTTCTAAAGGGAGTCACATAATTTTTATTTCTGAATTTTCATAAGTTTAACAGGTTTTCAATTTTCAGTTTTAACACAATTGTTCTATGTTGAAGATAACAAAATATTTATGACACAACTGAACATGAATCTTTAGTAGGTGTCTGTTTGATTAATAAACACTTACTAGGCTGAGTAAGGAGCCTAAGAGTTTGTTCCAACAGCTGAAAAATTGACTCGTAAAACATGGATTATTGGGACCAGCAGATGGCATAATGGTTACATCACTGAACTCCCATGTAGTTGAAATGGTTCAAGTCCTGGACCCCCTGACTGCAGTGTGTGTGTGTGTGTGTGTGTGTGTGTGTGAATGTCTAAGACTCTGAGAGGAGAATGGAGAAGGAATTGTGGCTTGGCCATGCCCCCTAGGAGGCAATTTCTCATTTTCTGTCTCTTTCTCTGGCGAGTGCACATACCCGATAACAAAACTCTCTCTAGAACAAAACAGAACTAAACAAAGAACATGTATTATCTATAAATTGCACCTTATTTCTAAAGGTAGTTTGGAATAAATTGGGAAAATTTTGGAATTTAAAATCAGACAGCACTCTGGGTCACCGATATGAGGTTAGTTATTTGATGTTTTTGAGTTTTCACTTATATTGTGCAAACAACCATATCAATTCTTCAAGTAGACATATTGTATAAATAATCCAGAAATTAGAAAGTTTATTATTTGAAGTGAATTCCATAAACTCGTAACATTACCTCTATTTCTTTACCTATTTGGAAATTAAATCTGTATTGTGTGCATCCCAGCAAGATTGTGATCTAGCTCATGAAATGATTAAACACAAAAATGATCTTGAAAGTTATAAAGTTTTATAAATAAATATCTTACCAAAAATAATTTTTTATTCAGTTTTTATATATAAAGTATACTATACAGCTCTCATGAAGTATGTGATATATGTAAAATATATACACACATATATAATTATATAATGCATATATGTAACATATACACATAACAATATACACACATATAGTTTTGTGTGCATATTACATACCATGTAAAGTGTGTGTACATTATATACCATATATAAACATATATAACACGCATTATGTAATATATATTTTATATATATTATACATATTATGTAATATTTATTACAATATATAATATTACATTATACATAATGTATATAATATGTATATATTACATGCATACTATGCTAATAAATACTGTATAGAAAATGTAATGTATAATTATACATATATATTACATATTATATACTGTATGTAATATAAATAATATATATAGAAAATATATATTAGGTTATATATATTTAAACAGAGGACATATTACATCTATAACGTGTATATATGAGACATACTTGTTGAGAGCTTTCTTGGGAAGCCTCTTTCCTCTTCAGTATTTTCCAGAACAGCAAACATCTCATCCTGGGTCTCGCACCTAGAATGCTAGAAGACGCGCTCTGAGCTGAGGAGCCCGGGTTTGGAAGTGGTGAGTCACCTCCGCCAAGGAGAGAGTGAGACTTCGCCCTTCTCTTCCTACTGCAGTCCATCGATAGCCTTGAAGACTCATCGGTGATTACGGGAGTGTAAGTTTCTCTGGAGTCAGTGCTGACCACCTGCAGTGACATTTTACTAACCTCCCTAGTTTGACTTCCACGGATTTTCACACAGAATGGCTCACTTTCTGACTTGAGGGTCTTAGGACCTCCTCTGAACTCACTTTAAGTTTAATATTGGAACACTGATTTGATTCAGTAAATATATTGCAGAGCATACTCTGTACAAGGTGCTTGTTTTTGTTTTCAACAAGTAAAACTTTGTTACAATAAATAAAAAAGAGATGTTTCTTCCCCCCTGTCAACAAGGTAAGATGCCCGCAGACTACTTAGGTTATAATTGTATGGATATTTGCTTCAGAAGCAAAAGCTCCCAAACTCCTCAAGGTTCTGATTCATTTTGAGAGGTTTTTGAGCTCAATAAATATTTTCTAAATTTAAAAAGCAGTAGTGTGAATTGCTTTACAAAGTGGAAAGGGAAAACCCATTCTTCTCAATCAAGACAGTTATTGAGAAAGTAATGGTGAAAATGGCCATATTTATTGATCAGTCTATACAGAGGAGAAAGTAATCTGACACATATAATCATGGATTATAAAGGGCACGTCCTTTCTCTGACTTCATGCCTCACTGTAATGAACGATCGCACTTACAATCTTCACATTTAGTCAAATGTATGCAAGTCGAGTAACGACCGTGTTCTTCCCCCCTCCCGGGAGACACACAAGAGTGCCCTCTGCGTTTAGAAGGCGTGGGTTCTCGGAGTGCCGGCCTCACCAGTTATTACCCAAGCCACGTTGGGCAGGTGTTTAAATTTCTCTGTACCTTGGTTTCTTTATCGATAAATGGGAATAATTGTCATATTGCCTCCGGATAAAAATTGAGAGTACGTGGAAAATGCTTAGGGAAGTTCCTGGAACCTAATAATCAGCTGTTGTCATCCTCCTCTCCCTTCTCCCCACCTCGAGACAGGGTCATTTACTCCATAAAGGGCACTGAGAAGTGCCAGCTAATGTCTCTGGGCTACAGTACACATCTGTAAAGTGTAGCTGATATTAGGACACCCTGTGACAAAAGGTTGGGCAAAAGTTTGCTCAAGATGTTTTGTTTTGATTATGATTCTATGAAGAGTTAGGAACTAAAACCACTCTAAGCAAAGCACAAAGGTAATATTTTTATGAAAACTTTCTTAGCTATTGCATGATGCCTGGCCGAGTCCAGCTTTCTGCTCAGAGACAGTCATGTGCGGCTTAATGAAATGTATCGTCTAAAGAATAGAAGATACAGACTGCATCGGTAGGTGACTTTGCCGTTGTATGGATGTCACAGAGTGCACTTACACAAACTTAGTGACATAGCTGCTCTGCACCAGGGCCCGGCAGTCCTCCAATGGGACTGCCATCTCCTATGCTGCCCATTGTCGCAGGAACATCTTTGCGAAGTGCGTGACTTTACTGTGTGGCCTGTATTTGTGAACTCAGGCCAAGCAAGCATGACTGAAAAAAAGCAGCTTTCAAAACACAAGATCATGTCTGAATAAAATGAGGCAGTACAGATCATTTCAAAGAATCTATTCCCTTGAATGTTGGATGTACAACAGCATCACAGGTCTCTCCCTATGCCCTCAGCCCTTCCCCTGCTTACTGAAATGATAACACTTAAGCACAATTCATACTTCTATGAAAAAAAATGATTACTTCCATGGTTTCTCTTGATGTCCACACATTAATGTTTATTCAGAATTGTTATTTCTGCGTACATGACATGATCTGAAAATTCATATGTAGAAATAATAACTTCCTAGTATGGTATTTGGGGGGTCACTAGGTCATGACCTCATTAGGGTGCAGCCCTCACGAACTAGATTACTGCCTTTAGAGAAAAGACCTGAGGACCCAGAGGGGGTACCACTCATGAAGTAGGAAGCTGCCCTGACCAGACACTGAATCAGCCTTCTCCTCTATATTCCCAGCCTCTAGAACTATGAGAAGTAAGTCCCTGTAGTCTATAAGCAACAGTTCATGGTATTTTGCTAGAGCAACCCAAGTGGACTAATATAGTAAAATAATAGAAATTTTTGAATAGACCAAAAAGTACAAATAAAAAAAAACCTAAATGATTCTTTGCTCATACTTAATTATATATTCCTTAATAAATCAGGCTAATAAAAATGCTGTGTTTTTATAAAATGGTAAAACAATCATTAAAATATATATAATATCAATTTAAAACTTAGAGACAAAGTGGAATTTCTCTTCTTTAACTCAAAGAATGTTGCAATCAAATGGAAACAATGAACATTTACAACCCTTCCTGCTAAAGAGATCTCTTTCTGTAATCTCTGGAAAATTATGACTAACTGATGCCAAGGATTTAAACTTAAAGCAGATAACTAAATGTAAAAAAGAATTAATTTGGTCTTAAAATTATTTCTGCAATTATTTAATTCAGAAATTAAATAACTGTGAAAAGTGATCGGTTTTTAATCCATTTTAGTTAGTTTTTAAAACAAAGAGAAAAATAAAGAAGGTGTAATTTTTTTTTTCTTTTTTAGAGGTTTTTACCATACAGCACATGTACTTGCAAAAGAGAAGGAGATAGAGACAGTGAGAGGGAAAGTGAGAAATCACCTCCCTGAGGGGGAATGGCCACACTGCAATCCCTTCTTCCCCATTCTCTTCCTAGGATCTTGGGCTTGCACGCACATATGCCTAGCATGATTTTCAAGCAACTTGTCTAGGCTTGAACTGTGGTCAGCCGTGTGGGAGACCAGTGACACAACCATTACGCCACCTGCTGGCCCCAAGAAAGTTTAATTCTTATTTTCTACCATCTTTGGATAACTTCGAATTTGTTTGTCCTCCCAACGATTAAATTACATGATACAGAATTTAAACACATGAGCTTGAGCTTAAATATTTCTTTAAGGTCACTAACACTGTAAAAGGACAATGTCCAAAGTAAGCAAAAAGAACAGCTGTTTAATTTCAATTAAGTTCTGATAGTATATGACATCAAGATAGTTTTACTAGTGTTCATTAATTAAACTCAATCTACAGGAATGCTACAGTACCAAAACCATTGTAACCAAAAATAACACTTACTTAGAAGCTCATGTCTCTCTCATTTGCTTGGCATTTCATCTACATACGAGCAACCCAGAGGTAAAAATAGCTGTCCACTCACCAACGTGGAGGTCTGCGAGGCGTCGGCCAGGTCCCCCGAGAGCTCAGGTGTCCGCGTGCTGTTCGGGATTCGGTGAGGGTTCCGGGCTATCGCTTCACACCAGCCCAGCATTTTCTCCTTCCTCTTATCCTTTTTCAATTTCTGAAATTCTGAAAATAATTTACATTCCCTGAAACACATCACTTATTTTAGGTGTGTTTTGGAAAATAAACATAATTGAAATTAAATCAATATTTTAATGACATACCAATGGAAATATTTTCTTTTACCCTGAGTTATAGGAAGGAAAAAAATAGAATATGCTGACTATTAACAATATCCTAGAGTCAAAGTATGATGCTTAGGAGTCCACATCTTTTCCAAGGGCCAACAATTATCAGACCCCTTCTCATGACACTTGCAGACAATGGGAATCCTTTGTGCAAGGATTCAAGTGCTATTTTTCCAGGGATCAGTTGTAACAGTAAGTTTTTACCTTGAGAGCTGAGAATAGACCCAGTTCCTATTAATATCTACAAAGTTCAATGGCACCTACAATTTGGCATAGTTTTTCGGCTGAATGTAATTGAACACAGGCCAGTGATAAAGATTACTCATTCTGGCATCGTTCTCTCACTCATAAAGTTCTGCTAGCGAAAGAAGGAAAAACTTTAGTGCAAGTATAGTGAATTTAAAATCTGACAATTATCACCAGTACAATCTATTTTAAAGTAATAATTATGCATGTGTGTATGTGTATGTATATATA
>NW_006160006.1:3821202-3834298 GCF_000334495.1 Tupaia belangeri chinensis | reverse complement strand
AGAACTTCTGACTTGGGGGATTTTTTCTTTCCTTTCCTTTTCTCTCTCTCTCTTTTTTTTTTTTGTCTCTGAGAAAGTCATATCAACAATGGCTTTTAACATAATGGAGAAACACTGTCCCCTTTGTAAAGTTTTACAGCCTACTTTTCCACTCCACCACCCTCGGTAATTAGAAATAGTTTATTGCAGGTCTTTAGTTAAATGCATTACACTGTCAATTAAATATCAAAAATAATGTGGAGTAATTATTTTTCACAGCATTGAAAGCAATTAGCAATCTGGTGCTTTATAACATTTCAGGGATTCAAAATAGCACATTACATTGTACTAAGAAAAGTAACAGAATAAAGGTTGCACTAACAGATTGATGAGTTATTGCTCTAAATGACAAAATATTCAAATTAAATGAGTCTGAACAATGTAAATAGAGAAGGGATAAAAAATCTTTCATAAAAATGGGAAGTCTAAGATACTCAATGGGATGGGTGTTTTAATAAGACTAGCCATTTGATACGAGCGACTCACACAGAAGAGGTACAAAGAAATGTTGGGGGAGCTCGAAAACAATTGTTTGAATGAGCAACAAATTACTGTGTTAGCGCTTGTCTTTCAAACACGTGGCTTGAGATTTTACAGGAAAGTCTTATCTATTTAACACGGAATCTGCATAGCCAAATAATTTGCACTGCACAGAAAGCAAATATTTCCACATTGCCAGTACATACTATCTAGGTTACTCATCAGCTTTTAATTGCATTTCTTCAAGTGTGTTAAAAGTAAATGAAAATGAGTATCTTTACTCAAAGGCAAGGGGTGAATGAAACATCATGACCAAAACAGTTTAATCAAGTATAAACAAATGTTCTACTTTGAAATCATTTACCATGTCTTTTTTTTTCTAAATTTTAACTCTCTAATTAAATATCATTTTGGTACTTAGAATAAAATGTTGAATTCATGCATGAATAAAAAGCATAGTGATGTGGCCCACGAAATTCTGACATTATCTATAACCCTTCCAGGACATGTTTGTAAAGGCAGCCGACTCATTTCCCACTCAGCTCCTGAGATAAGACGATTCAGTGTCGTGTGCAGAGTGTTCTGACGGTGGCGGCGGCTCTGTCACACACTCAGTCAGCATCAACCCATAAACCTGCCCGAGCCCCGGTGACATTGCAGGCAGCAAAGCAGGTGCAGAGGAGAAAGGGAGGAGGGTCGCTCCCAGATTCGATTTGCGTCGGGTTCAGTGCAACAATCTCTCGTAGAGAACTTTGGAGTCTGAGAACCACTGGGACGGTTTTGATCTCTCATCTTTGCACCTGTCAACTTCCTTGCTCGCCTCCAAAGGGACTCCCTGCTTCTCCTGATCCCAGAGATTCTCCCTGATGACGGCTGATGCAAACCATCCTTCTGAACTATTTCACGGAACTGCTGTCATCAACTCATCATGACAAAAGCTACTATACTTTCGGCTGTAACTGCTAAAGTATGAGGACAAAATGTCAAATGTGCTCTAGATGTCTATTACAGGCATCAGTTACCATCTTAATTTTAGAACGAGCAGCTAGGGTAATTCAAAAAATCACCATCAACACTACACTGACTTGTGGGAAAACAGGAACCACACAAATCCAACAATGAACTGCAAAGTTTATCATTTAATTTGGACACACTCGTGGGAATATTTACAAAGAAAGTTAAACATAAAAATAAGAGTGAGAAATCTAACTACAATGGCTTTATTTTTTTATTATATTAACATAGAAAACCAGAGACTGTGAGAAGCTCTGTGACAGCTGAATTGCTACATCTGGACATCAAGTCACATGACAGCAGGGGATTAGTTTCAAGGGCTCACGCTGCACAACGTGCACCCGCACTCCGGGCGGCTTCCAGAACCAGGCATCACCTTGCTGAGAAGTCAACGTCCAAAAGCAGCAGCACGGTATGGGTGGAAATTGCAAGTGGAAAGAAGAGTCTGAGACTGAGAGAGAGAGAGAGAGAGAGAGAATGAAAGAGAGTGAGAGGGAACGAGAGAAAGCGAGAGAGAGAGCAGGAGAGAGGGAGTGAGAGAATAAGACAGAGAGAGAACGAGAGTGCAAGAGGGAGTGAGAGAGAGAGAGTGAGTGAGGGAGCAAGAGAGAGGGAGTGAGAGAGCGAGAGAGCGAGAGAGCAAGTGAGCGAGCGAGCATGCCACTGCCTGATCCTGTAAGTCCCTGTGGCAAAGGACCTGCTAAAACTGCCTGGTGACAATATCTTTTTCTTTTATCACAAAACACTCATATTTTGGATCACATCTCAAATCTTTAAATATTTTTTGCACCATCGATGCCAACATGGAGACTGTAGGAAGAGTGTAGATGTTTGAGAGAACTGCAGGACTGCTGGCTGGACAGGATGCAGAGGTGGTGCAGCGGGACCCACGTGGACGGCCCCAGTTTGTGTTCTAGGCCCTCCTGAGCAGGCCAGGTTGCGGCTGGCTGTCACCTGGGCTGGCTGCGGTGCATCATGGTGTGGAGACACTGTTGGGGTGTTTGCTCTCTCTCACTCAGAAGAAATAGATCAACTTTAGAAACTTATTTGTAAGAGGTTGATTGTGCAGCCTCTGCAAACCAACCCTCTCACACACAGGTCTGGGGCGCTCAGTACACTCTCAGGTCTAAGAGCTGCCTGCCAGTCAGAAGGGTAGGCAAATGATGAGCATTTAGAATTAACCCGACACACTTTAAACTGTGGGCCTCACCAGTGATATATCAGAATAGGAAAGTGCTCATTAAGCATTCGTGTTAATTGCTATCTAACCATTGAACCAAGCTAATATGAGATGCAGCAATGAGCATTGTCTATAATAATCACAGGAAATTGAGATTTAACTAAGCTTAATTTTTAATATGCTACTTCGAGCGGATATTTTAATTTAATAAATAGGAGCACAGTGCATTCTCTGTGAACAAAATTGACAACAAATTAAAACTAGGGGAAAAAAGCAAGGCAATTAGGTGTATCTTATGGAGACTAATTAACTTTTAATTCAAGAGACATTTACTGAACACTTCCTTGTACTGGACGCTGTGCTGGGAACCTGTGGCCCAGAGACGGCCGAGACCCAAGGAGGCCGGAGGGGAGGCAGACGAACAAGCCCTCACCACAAGGGCACCGGACGAGAACGAGGAAGGCTTGTACTGAGCACTGTGAGCATGCTCAGAAAACACGGGACTCAGCCTCAGGGACCGGGGAAGTTGATTTTTGGATGACTAAGAAGAACATAGAATGACAAGTGACTCACGTGGAAATGAACAATTGCTGCTATTCTGAAGGCTGCTGCTCTCTACGTTGCATCGACCCACTCAGGGCAGCTTCTCACTGCAGCCCATGCAAATCTGAGGCTCAGGGATGTGTTTCAGGTGGGATACTGCTTGCCAGGTGCACCTGGGGTCGAAACCTGGCGCCCTGCCTGGCCTGGCCGACTTCTCTGAGTGAAGCTTCTCGCACTCGCTTTGCCCTAAGTCTAAAGCGACTTCTTATCAAAGTGAGAACTTTGTTTCCCACAGAAGAATGCCTCTAGGTATTCACCTCCACCATTTCCTCTCTCAGACTTGCCTGTTCCGAACCACGGCCCAGGCAGGGCAGCCACAGCCCAACCAGACACGCTCGTCACTGTGCCCACTGAGAAAGTGCCCGTCCCCAAGGGGGATGTCCACACTGAAATCCCTTCTCCTCAGTCCTCCTTTCAGGGTTTCGGGACCACACGCACACGCACGCTGTGTTTCTCAGGCTTCTGCTCTGGGACTCGAACCGAGCATGGCCATGGGGATCCAAGCCATCTTAACCACTGTGCTGCTGCTGACTCTGTAATGCCGTTCTTATCAGCTGCACTGAGCCTGGAAATCTTGTTTCTGGAAGACCAGTCTCCTTTCTTATGCTCTTGCTCGTTGAGTTGACTTTAATACTGTTGTGTCACTCATTTCTCATGGAACATTTATGAAATACATATGCCTTTATAACAGGTGTGGCCAAACACCATCAAATATTCACACACCTTTTGTTCTCCCACTCAAAGCCGTAACAGCAGAGTTGTTCCATTATTTTATATAAATGTAAACGTCTGCATGGTGGACCTATGAAAAAGGTGTGTGGGGTATAAATACAGACTTGCCTGAATTTCTAGGCTTATTTTGGGGACTTTTATCATTTATACAAATGTAGTTTTTTCCCCTAAGTTTTGCCAAACTATTAAGATTCAGAAATGTCATGAGTAATTTTCCCTCTCATTTGCTCATGTGAGAATAATAATCTTCTCCCCTATCATCAGCTGAAGTTTCTATTAAAATTTTTCTACTCAGAGATATATTTATCTTTTTAACACTGTAACACTGTGACACTGTGTCTCTTTACTTTAGCCTCTAGAAAACTCAAAAGTCAATGAACAATATATTTTAATGTTTTCTAATGCTTCTATTGGGCCATTGAAAAAATCATGATATATAATACATCATAACTTTTCTGATGACCCAATAGTGTATGTTTTTGCATACTTAGTGTAAACCTGAGCATTTGTTAATATTTGACTGTCATCCATTGATAATCATCTTTTTTGTCTATTTTTAACTTTATGTTTCAAATATATCTCTGAACTTTCCTCAAACTTCTGCAAATTATTAAAAAATGCATTCAGATAAATACATTTCTAAGCTATAGTTATATACCAAGAGTCAGTTCTTCTAAGTACACATTTACAATGGATCTCTTCTTATATAAAATGAAAAAAAAAAGAATTCTAATGTGTTTTCACACATTAGAATGTAGTCTTGCTATCTGATTTAAGTTGTTAGCTACTTCTAATCATGGGAGGTATAAATTTCTTTTTTAAAAAATAAATTGTTTATTTACTTAATTTTGTTATTATAATTTATTTTTTAATTTGATGAGAGAGAGAGAGAGAGGAAATGTGAGAAAACAAGCCACCAGGTCCAGGACTTAAACCATAGTAGGCCACATGGAAGTTCAGCACCTTAACCACCATGCCACCTGCTGGCACCAGTATGAATTTCTTAAACACAATCTTGTAACACTAAACATGAAAACCCATTTGTGGATTTCCTTCCATATATGAGCTTAACTGAACATATAAGCATATCCACAATGGAGGAGAATTTACTTATTTTAAATATTAAATTGTGTATGACCTAATCAGAATTACATTCATCGAAGAAATATAACGAGAGTATATTTCATGTCCTTTGCCATATCTGTTGTACCTGAATAATGATCCAGATTTACTGCCGCAGGTTTTCTTTTTGCAGTAGGCTTATTTATAACATGCTGCTTGCCATTTCCAGAAGTTGCTTTGTCCAAATTCCAAAAATACTGATAAATTCAGCAATTCTAGATTTGGAATATTAAAACTTAATGGATTATAAACTAACATCCAAAATTCAGAATGACAAAAGCTTTAATAACATGTGTTGCTTTGCTTTACTTCTTGCTCCTCTGAGAGGCTCCTCTGAGGATCTTCTGGTAAGGTCCCTTTGAGCCTTACCCTCAGGCTCATCTCCCTGCAGTTCGCCTTCCCAGTGCCAGTCTCTTGCCACGTGGACTGCACCAGAATAGTGCGGACAGGGCTCTGCCAGGCCTTGCCGGGTCATGCACCTGCTCCCTGCCTGGGTGGGGCCCGTGGTAGTTTACTGGCTCCAGGGCATGATCAAATCTGCTGCTGTCTGCCTGCTCACCTGCAGGAGGCGCACTCTCAGAAAGGGGGCATGTTTTCAAGTGCGTGTCACACCTCCGGGAACAAGGACAGATCAGAACACTCCATAACGCTCATCATTCCAATATCAAAATAGAAAGAAACAAATCAAAATAAAGAAAATATTTTCCATGTGTAATGAGAAACCAAACCTTATGACCCAGTGATAATCTTTTAACGTTATCTAAATGCCAAATGTGCAAGAATGCCGTGAATGTAAATTAAAATTAAAATTCTATAGAGAGAAGGTCATTTTGTGAGATGATAATGAAACTGCAAAGTACGTTAAATACAAATAGAACGCTGGCACCAAACCAGGATGTAAGACACGCCGTGGGAGACTACAACGGTGGATGCTAACGAGAAAACAGCATAATTTGGATGTATCAGAAATTATGAGCATTTGCAAAGTTTTAATTTCAGTGACTAATTTCACCACAAAATAGCAAACTATATATATGTGTGTGTGAAGTTATATATATATATACACACACACACAGTAATTTACATATATAAATGTGTATATATATATAAATTTACATATATAAGTACACACACATACAAACAAATGTACTTTGGAACTGATCCCATGAGAACTAAATTTTGATATGCAAATAGAAACTTTTTAAATAGCATCTGTGAAATTCCAGCTGAAAATAAAGTGGAATTTAAAATGTTTATTTTCCATCGTACAGAAACAAAGTTGAACTGGTGATTAAAAAAAAAAGGAAGAAGAAAGAAAAGGAAACTTTGTTTCTTAACACAGAAGAATGAAAAGGGGCTGAGCTAGGCCTCACATCCCTCCAAAGACTGTCCACCTTGTGATCAGGAGGTCGTGTTCGATCTCAGAGAATTTTCTTCCCCCCAGAGAAGATGGATGGAGAAGTGTGTAACAGACAGGAAGCGCTCTAGGACACTAAGCTCTGCTTCCGCCTTCCTGACTGCGTGGGTTGTAGTAACGCGCAGTAGACAGTTTACAATCTGCGGAACAGCTTCTTCACGTTTAATTTGTAATTCTTAGAAATAAATAGCGCACCAGCAGCACCCTGAAGGAGGAATTTCCTGTAGCCAAAGAAGAAAGACTTGTGCCGAAGCAGAAGGGAACCAGGACTGAATGGTGCGGTTCCGGGACTGAGAGATCCTTGACACAGACAGCATCTTTACCTCCTCAAGCAGATGAGGGGCATGCAGAACTTCATGGAAAACCATTTAAAAACAAACTCAAAATAGATTTCATAATGTTTTAACCCCCACATAAACTCCTACTTTTATTTTTTTACAAATATCTTGAAACCCTAACATATTTTAGATCTGAGATAATGTGGAAATTGATGCAGGCCAAGCCGGGGCTTCAGAACAGCCAGGTTTACACTGCAGCCTCTTCTTCAGGGACTTGGTTGCAAAGATGCTTTATGACCTTCAGAAATGGTAAGTCCCAATGACAAGAGAAACACAGCAGAAATGCTCAGCAGAAGAGCAGACTCCATTCTGCACACCCAGTAGGGTGCAGACATGAAGCCCTGACCCCAAAGACAGCAATTCCAGAACAGGTGTAAAATCAGCCCCAGGGCCATTAATCTCTTGCTTTCTTTGACCCCAGAATTCGCCATCATATAAAAACACAAATTACATATTATATGTTGCTACAGTTGAAAATTCCTTCCACATAGTAGCTGTCACACAACCCAATGGCTACAGAGAAACAAGAGAGCTTTATTCAAGCAGTTTTCCTATTGAAAGACATTATAAAAAGCTAATTTTTAGAGGCAAAATATACTAAGGCTATTAAATAATATTGCCCATGACTACTCAATATTATGCAGCTTTATAGTTACATGTATGAACCGCCTCATGATTTAGCTTAAGTTTATATACCTTGTCCATATAGCACACTGTTAGAAACGAAGACTCTCTAACCCTCAACATCTTGTCCATCACTCAGGGCACACCAATCTCTCAAGCTTACAGCTTAGTCACATGCAAGTAAATTGGTGGAAATAATATTGTCGACTGACATCTTCCCCAATAGTGAATTCTCCCAAGTTAATGAACACGAGAAAAATAGAAATCCCAACAAATACACATACTGGAAAACCGGTCTTGGTCTAGGAATTTGGACTCGATTTGGTTATAGAGACAAACGGCCAATACAAAACACTCTGCATTGTTCCACAGTCCGTTTTCTGGCTAACCGGGCTTGGCATGTGGTTCCAAGACAGTAATACAAGGGGAAACATAACTCAGAATTATATTTTCAATTCTCCATGTTAAATTATTGTAAAGTTCTGTATTGTTAATATATTTTAAGTGTCTAGTTGCTCCAAATGACTATCGTCATTAGATGCATTGGAAATATTTTCTATTTGAAAGGCGTTGTCATTCAACTCAATCCCATTTCACGTTACTCCTGCCAGAGACATGGAGGAATTGAACACAACAGCACAGAGATGTTGCATTTCTGCTGAGTAGCCAAGTGTTTGCTCTGTTTTGGTCTATTGTTCTGCTCCGTTTGGTCTGGTTTGTGGACATATTGTGGGTGATACTTTCCACGCTGTGGAAAGGAGACATTGTTTAAATGAACTCATTCACATGATGGCGCTGTGCCTGTCACATTTCCCCATACGCAGTGAAGCCAAGTGGTGGGAATTAAGAAGCTGAAGGTCTAGAGGAGTGGCCTCTTCAGCTGCAGCTCAGAGAAAGATCGAGATGGCTTAAAAACAACTAAATCAGTAAGTTACGTATACATCGTGGACTTTGGCACGTGAGAGACAGGTACCTGCTCCCTTTACTACCACGGGACGATTCTCAGCCAGTCCCATTTGAAGAGCTGGCACCAACAGAATTGACTTTTTACATGGTCTGGTATAATTAGGATGCTTAGCGGAAGGTCTCAGGAGGAAGAACGGTCTCAGTGGATTATGAGAGGGGATTAATATTTAGCTTGTGTTATGCCTGATCCTAATTATCCCAAATCAAAACTGTGTTCAGGAATCCCCTTTCTTATCCAATGTGTGACGGGCTTTAACTTGAAATAAAAATCACCGCCCCCTAGAGGACTTCACAGGAAAGACTATAAAGGTGACAACAGAGAAGTAAGTTGACGTGCAGAAGGAGATGAAAATTTTAAATAAAGATACCATATTTGGTTCACTATGCTAAAACATACATCTGAGGCTTCATGATATAAACATGAAAACAGTGGCGACAGGCTAGGCGGCGTCTGCATTTACACGGCAGGGAAATAGACCTCTCCTTTATGCTGTTCTGCACGGGGAATACACGCGCGTTTGCTAATATTGGAGCCCCGGGAGTCCTAGGGAATGAGTAATCCAAAATCAAATGCAAGGAAAAGCTTGTTTTAGGTTATTAAAGTTACTAATTTCATGATGCGTAAGTCTGAAGCAATTGGTTTTACTAGTCAAGAAAGGATATTTGATACCAGTCTGTTAGGGATTCATTTGATTAAGAAGCAGCGTAAGGTTTTCGAATCAAAAAAGCTTAAGAGAAAAACAGGTAAGAGAAGTGATATAATAAAGTCATCCATGTGAAAAAGTTGGAGATTTTTCCAGACACAGTGGAACTAAATTCTAAGCGTGTCGGTGTCAGTGACATTTCGTTCTAATTCAGCTTGACCTGAGTTGGCCCGGCAAGGCCTTGGCCAGCCTTTCTCTCTGTGCAGAGGGGAGTTCTCTGGAGCCACCCAGGAAGCACGTCCCCTGGGAGCGAGGCTGAGTAGATGGCTGTCCAGAGGGAAGACGACAGCACCTGACTGGAACGACATGCCGAAGGACACTTAGTTTCTCATGTACATCGACCCAAGTGGGCCCCGGATACAGAAACCTGTATCCATCCAGGGTGAAAGCGGACTCTTGAGAGCTGGCCATGAGCTAGAGCACCCAGTTGGCCCTGACACCATGTGAGAGATACCCTGAAAATCACAGTTTTCTCCACACACGGAGGTGGGGTGGGAGGCAGGCGGCTCCGTTTATGGAGAAGAGATTATTTCGTCGTAATTCTCCCTCTTTAAGGAAAAACTTAATATGGTAACTATGAGTTACTTGCATGCAAAGAGAAATGTTTTTGCAAATCAATAATCTCTCCAGAGACTTTCCAGAAGTGGGCTGCAGTGGGGCACCAGTGGCACGGGGCTCGGTGACACTGAGGCCATGCGGCAGGGTCCCAGGTTTGCAGCCCGCGTTCTCCCTGGGCATGCACCCCAGCCCTGCGCTCACACAACCAGGATCCTGGCTGCTGAGGCTTAGGGTGGACATGGATGGCATGGGGACCCTGGCAGGGACACCCATGTCGCTCTCTCTCCCTCATGAAAGAATTGAAAGAATAAAAAAAAAAAAATAGAGGTACATTCATCAGTGTGTGTGTGTGTGTGTGTGTGTGTAATCAGACCTTGGGATGTTTCTCAGCATTTCTTTAAAAATAACATAAGTAATAAAGTCATACTGGGATGACAAAACTCACTAAAAGATGGAAAATAATCAGCCGCTTACGGCTCTTCTTCAGCCGGACTAGTGAAGTGGTGGCCTGCTTCACTCTCATGCCAAGGCTCTCTCCTCGAGTTCACAACCCACTGCACCGGAGTGGCACTCGGGCTGTGCAAACGGAGCACCACGCTCAGCGCGCACAGGGAAAAGCCTCCAGAAACTGAGCAGGTCTTGATTATGACTCCGCAGACCTCGGCAGTCCCTGAACCTTGGCTACTTTCTGACATTGGAGCCCTCAGCCTGCTGCGGCCTCATTTTCTAGTCCCACCGGTCCGCTCACGTTCCTCTCAAGAGCCGAGCTTTCATCAGGGCTGGATGCTGGCCTGGCACCCTCCAGGCCCCTCATGGTGGGAGCTGCTGCTCTGAAACCATCCCTGTGCCACCTGACGGCTAGGTCACAGGGGCTCTGGCTTCTCTGCTTCTGGGTTTAGTGGCCTGGAAGCGGGGTGTGGACATGGAGGAGTTCATGCTCATAGAGGAGAAATGAGATCAGTGAGCGACACTAAGTGGAAAAAATGATGGAGGGTTCCTTGCCCTTTCCCCGTGTTCATGAGCTGCTCCAAGGCAGAGCAGGCCTGTAAGTTCTCCCTGGGGATAGCTTCTTTGTCCAGACCAGCTGGCCGGGCTTTCTTGTAAAGCTAAAAGGTAATGCAGCATCTCCTTCTCCTTACTCTTTTCCCTTTTCAGCAGTGTGTTGTTGGCAGTGTGCGTGCGGTGGGCAGTGTGCGTGCGGTGGGCAGTGTGCTAGTGTGTCCAGACCAGCTGGCCGGGCTTTCTTGTAAAGCTAAAAGGTAATGCAGCATCTCCTTCTCCTTACTCTTTTCCCTTTTCAGCAGTGTGTTGTTGGCAGTGTGCGTGCGGTGGGCAGTGTGCGTGCGGTGGGCGGTGTGCGTGGGGTGGGCGGTGTGCATGCGGTGGGCGGTGTGTGAGTGGTGGGCGGTGTGCGTGCAGTGGGCAGTGTGCAAGCGGTGGGTGGTGTGCGTGCGGTGGGCGGTGTGCGTGCGGTGGGCAGTGTGCAAGCGGTGGGTGGTGTGCCAGTGTGCGGGTGGTGGGCAGTGTGCGTGCGGTGGGCGGTGTGCGTGCGGTGGGCGGTGTGTGTGCGGTGGGTGGTGTGCGTGCGGTGGGCGGTGTGTGAGTGGTGGGCAGTGTGCGTGCGGTGGGCAGTGTGTGTACGAGTGGTGGGCAGTGTGTGTGTGTTGGGCAGGGTCTCGCTGCCTCGCAGTGCTCTACCTCAGCCTCCCAAGTAGTTGGAACTACACAAATGCATCACCATGCCTGGCTTGTCAGGGTGGGCCAGGGATTGAACCTGGGTCTCCCACATGGCCTTAGTCTGCCAAGCAGTGGTGTCCAGTGCACGCTTCACGGCCGGACAGCTATGCCGTGTCTTTATGTGTGTTCCTTGGTGTGCTGCTCGGGAACTGCACTTTGTAAAGTGCTGTCCTGCAAGCCTTGCCTCAGCCTCTCTTTTTTTCTAGGTTGCCCGGACTAAGACAGTGACTGGAGCCTGGATATTATAATTTGACTCTTTACTTATTTATATTTAAGGTTTACTTATTTATATTTAAGAGAGAGAGAGAGAAAGAGAGAGAGAGAAAGATATCCCAGCAGGGTCTTAGCACATGACAGTCCGTCTGCCCCAGCCTCCCAGCCTGCCATACCATTGCACACAGCATGTTCAGGCCAGGGCAGGAATCAAACTTGGAGCACCCATGTGGCTGCAGCATCACTAAGCAGGGCCAGACCATCTGTGCCACTGCAGCTGGGCCTCCACTCTTCATTTTAAAGAATTTAAAATAGTTAAATTCAATCGATAAGTATTTTGTCTATGTCCGAGGCACTGCGAGGCTGTAAATACAAATATATTTTAGACTATGCTCTTGAGGGATCTCAGTGTGGCAAAAGCGATACAGGTATTAAAGCAATAGTTACTCACTAGGGTGCTATTCGAAACGTGTAGCTACCACTATGCCATGGGAAACAGCCATTTGCAACAGATATTATTCTTTTGACTGGGATGATCAGCCACGCTAGGGCAGCCTGGTGGCAGAAGTACACTCGAAGAGCAAGGGCTATATTTCTTTCTTTCTTTTTTATATTGCTTATTTTCTTTAAGGTTTGCACTACTTGCCAATTGGAGCAGAAGTACAGTCCTGTGATGTATTGGCAGATCTGCTGGTCCTGGCATGGAGCAGCGGAATTTCAGCTCTGCCCACCTGATGCTGTAAGTCCCAAAGGGGGGTCTCCAGGTGACCGAGCTTCTTAATACTGGGTCACACTCTGAATGGTGCGTCTTGGGTTTCACTTGCACTTGACTTTTGTGGAGTATAGCCTGCGAGCTATTAACACTCACATTTTTTTTTCTTTTGGAGAGATTTTCGCTATAGGGCTTGTGCGCTCGCCAGACAGACAGAGAGAGACATAGAGACAGAAAGCGAGAAATCGCCCCCCAGAGGGGATGGTCACGCCACAATCCCTTCTCCTCCATTTCTCCTCTCGAGATCTTGGGCACGCATGCACACGCGCCCGGCGTGAGTTTTAAGCCACCGGGTCTGGGACGTGAACCACGGTCGACTACGTGGGAGTCCAGCGACATAGCCATTACGCTAACTGCTGGTTCCCAACACTCACATTTTTCCATTGTGGCATGGAAAACTTAGGTTAGAAAAATTAAATCAACACTACTTATAAAAAGTTGTATGGCTACAGCTATGTACCAGACATGGATTGCTGTTGAAAAGGAATTCAGTGACGAGGCCAGCAGATGGTGTGATGGTTATGTTGCTGGACTCCCGCGTGGCCAACCACGGCTCGAGTCCTGCTGCAACTCACACAAGGCATGGGTGCGGGCATG